>NW_026542595.1:205693891-206303146 GCF_028750875.1 Macrosteles quadrilineatus
ACAACAGCTAGTACAATATAAAGACCTTGATTCTTTTACACCAATCAAAAGTTAGATTCAATTCAATAAAACATTAGTCATCTGACAGTGAAGTTAAAACAATTTTTATGTAGAATCAGTAGCAGTTGATACTCTACAGTAAAACTGCTCATTTAGTGAACAGTTTCTGGAACAACTTAAGACTTTGCTTCAAGTAGAAGTGTGCAATATGGCTGTAAGTAACTTGACTCTCAAGTTAAACTGTTTGAATACACCTAGTGAAATTTATCCATGTTCCATTTACCTGTTGCTTTTAAGGCGTGGAAAACATCAAAATTGTCTTTTTCAGTAGGCGTCCATAAGTAATACAGCATATAATATTTTATTTAAATACCACAAACATTGATAACAAAGTAATTAAATTGACTTGAGGTCCATTATGAAATAATGATAAGTATTAAATATATTTCTGGGCGGAAGATTTCTTTTTGTCTTATTTCCTGATTTATTTTAAGTCCCTGCTCTGTCCCCTAGTATTTAAAGTAACTATATTTCTGAAAATAATAGACTGGTTTTCATATGAGCAGTGAGATAACTAAATTTGTATATATTAAGCCTTGTATTGTTTTCCTATCAAGCCTATCAAGGTTTTCCATATTTTCTCATCTTATACTTAATCAGTTTTAACATAAAATCTCAGAAACAGTGTTGGAATAAAAATAAAAATTATATACAACTAAGAATTCTGAGAAACTGGGTCTTTGTGAAAACTGCAAGAGATATTTTATTAGAGTTAAATTTACTTCAATGAATCATATAAAAAGAACTTTGTAAAAAAATTAATTAATGCAGCATTTGTTTGAACCTAGCTAACATTACAGAATACAATTTTATCTTCACACTTTACAGCAAGATTTCATGTAATGAAGGAGTATGGTGCAAAATAAAACTTTTCTCTCTGCAGTCACTTTAAATGTTATCACAAAACTAATCTCAAAGTTTCATTACATTTCTGCAGTTTAAAGAAGCATATTTTTATAGGTTACTGAGATAATATTCTCCAAGACATTGAATACTTTTAAATGATATTATCTTTAAGTCTTTAAGAGTTAGGGCCCATAGGGAAAAAAATATTTCAGTAAAAATTTTCCATTATAGCATTAGGCTAGATGAAATCTCTACTCTCTTTCATTACTGTGATACTTATTATTTCAACCTATAATAAATTGATTTCTATGAGCTCATTGAGCTTACTCTTTTACATAGGGAATAAGCTATTACATTACATTATTCATACAAGGGATAAGTCTTACCCAGGGCTAAAGGGTATTATCAAGACCTAGACCAGAACAGACTTTGTTTCTTTTTTTACCTAGAATCCAAAACACCATCCTTTTAAATTCATAATTAATCTATATATATATATATAATCGTTTGTCCTTTATGGACTCCGAAACCGCTTGACAGATTTTAATGAAACTTTCAGGCATTATTAAGCATTATTCAAGGATGGTTTTGTGTGAAGTTTGGTGCAGATCCGTCAAAAGGGCTCCGCCCCAGTGGCTCTGGAGTTTCCCATATTAACCTTATGAGTACTCATATTTAAATGGAATTAAAGAATCTTAACAGCTGTTTCAACTAAACAATTTGATTCTGTGATGTTCAATAGCATTAAAAAGTTAATAGGTTTACCAACAGGGTGCAGCACTATTATTTTTTTAAATTTATGACAATTGCTAATTTGCAACCAAAAGGTGAGTGAGCGTAGCAAACGAACTTTAACCTAGAGGCGAGTTAGCGTAGCCAACGAGCTAACCTGAAGGCAAGTGAGCGTAGCAAACGAACTTCGACCAGGACGTGATTGAGCCATGCAAAAGAGCTCATCTTGTAAATAAACGAGCATAAAAAAAAATTAACATAGGACAGGAAGCTAGTAATTCATAATTTTTAATTATATTATATTCCTATAACCAGACTAAGTAACTGGTAAATTTACCCTTATGTAATCAAGCCTTACACAAAAATAGGCAACTAGTCAAACAATTTTCTTTTTTTTTAAATTGGTTCCTAAATTTTAAATGTCTCAGAACAAAAGTTGTTTAATATCGTTTCAAACATATATATGGTTAAATTTATAAGAGCGCAAAGACAAACAATGCTTAAAATTGCTCTTAGCATTGAATCTGTCATAAGTATTTAAAATCAAATTACTTTAGTAGTATTGCAGTACCTTTCTTAATATTGTCAGGAATTGAGAAAAAGAAATTCCCTTCTCCACACCAACAAAGCACAGCATTTACACCCATTAAATCAAATTTTCAATTCTCTCTAAATCTCAAGAACATTCAGCTCTTGTGTTTTAAGAAGGGGGAGAAAACAATAAATTCAGGTTCACCCTAAACGACTTTAAAAGTTTCACTTCCTGCACCTGGAGTAATATCAACAGCTGTTTTTATAACGTTATAAGTATACAACTCCAATTTGTCTCCCAGATAAGGGCGGAACATTTTAAAGAGCCTTAGGGAGTTTACAAACAGAAATATTTCAAACACAAACTCCTACCAAACAGACATTACAAAGATGGATGGATCTCTAATGGTATCTCATGGCAGCTGTAGGGAATGCCTCGTATTTCTGAGAAATATTTTGAAATTTTTTTTATCGAAAAGGAGTTGACAATCACAGTATTGCTTTGATTTTTATTTGTGTTTCTTTGCCATTAGCATTTTTTTTTTTTTTTTGTTGCTATAAGGGAATGGTCCAAAAACCCTGGCCTAGTTACTATCTAACTCAGACATTAATTGATGAGCCAATGACAAATCGCACCTGGGTCCAGAAACAATCTCGATTAGAACCAGCGACCTTTAGATTTGAAGTACATTTGAAGAACTTAAGTAATTGGTTAGCAATTTTCTTTCATATATTCTTCTTGCTTTGTCATTTTACTAATTTATTTTATTTACAATGTTTTTACAAAAAAGTTGGTAAATGATACAACACTGAATTTTAAGCCACTGATAAACCTTAAGAAAAAAAGAAAGCACCTATTTATAATAATAATAATAATCTTTATTGTCATTCATCAACATAAAATTACAATAGACAGTCAGAAGTCAGGACACAAATATGACATCATGCTTAAATCTATATCATCTTATGAAGCATTGAACATTTTGTTGCATAAACTGTACATACAGGCCTAATATTTAAATTTAAAATTCTAAGATTAAATGCTCTTACACAAATTTATAAAAAACTTAAGTAAATAATACTTCAAAACTAAACAATTTGTAAATATTCAGGAAATTTGGTGCATACTATAAAAACCAGAACTATAACCCAAACATTTTTTTCTGTGTAATTTAAATTTTGAACAATATCAATGTAACAACATCATTTTTGGGTCAGCCTAGACTTTAAAAATAAATTTTAAATCAATGTTAAATGAAACATAAATTAACTAACTCTTTTTTTCTACTTAAATTACAAACCAAGTGCTACCCTATGACATGTATTTTTTGTGTTAGTGTTATTTGATCCTTAACTGTTGAGGATGAAAAAGGTTAAATAACATTTAAAACTGCATTGTACACTTACAAAAACTAGTAACTAGTGAGGTTTAAATTAAACAAGCTCTGATTACTTTATACAGTATATTGAAAAGAGCAAACAGTTTGGGCGAATTTGATTAAAATATAATTAATTAAACTCTTTATTGGATAAATTATTAATTTATTTCTGACAGTCTGGAAAATCAACAGCGTTTGAGTAAATATAACGTTTGAATGTTATTTGACGTTCCCTTTATGAGTGAAGTTTATTTAAACAAACTAACACTGAGTATTTTCTATTTTAAATCTACACTACGATATATCTTATGTTATATTTTTACTTCATGAATTATTTGGTTTATTCTTTTTCAACCATTCATAATAGTTATAAAATTAAATCATGTTAAGTAACAGTTTTTACAGTGATAAATCTAGTTTATAATTTGGTTATTCAAAATCTGTTGGATATTTTATAATTGAAATTAAAATTATTTCCAGATTACTTGATTATAAACTCATATCAAAGTGAACACCTTCTAGAAGGTTAAAAGTAGCCCATTCCATATTTAAAATTGTTTTATTAAAGTTTTCTCAATTCATTGATGACGAAATTTTAATATAGTAAATACCATTACGTTACAGAAAATATAAAATAGTTAACATCAAACAGAATTATTCTGCGGATATTAATTATTTCCCATTAAAAACTCCCCAATTTATAGAAACATAAGCTTCAGCTCTTTTTCTCCATACGTCTCAAATTGAACATTTTAAATTTCAAATAACTTGTATGGTGCTAGGCATTATAACCATAGTACACGCTCAACACAATATGTTTTAAAGCATCAAAAAGCAATTACATTGCTCTCAAAGCAAATTTCTCTTTGTACACACATCTTTAACCCTTTCAGTGCTATGCAACGATATATTGTTGTGCGTCTTTTTCCCGAAAAGTGCTATGGAACGATATTATCGTTGTTCGCGTTTCATCTGAAAAGCGCTAAGCGACGATATATCGTGCCAAGTTTAAATGGAAATATCGGTTGACTCGGTTGTAGTTTGAAAACAGCGATGGTTTCTTTCGATTCATCATACGATCAACGCCCGATAAGTTATATCGTTCATTAGCACCTTTTTTAGATGAAACAATTTATTTTAACAGATTTTTTTTCTAGCACATTAGACTTGGCCCCTGTGGAAAGCCTAGCACTTTTCGGACAAAATAAGTAAATAACTTAAAATGAAATGAAATGAAATGAAATGAAAATGCTTCTTTATTGAGGCGAACTTAGGACCACATGGTCCTTTCTTACAGTTAACCTCTAAAAAACTAATAATAACAACAAAATAAAACTTAAACATTTTTCAGGAAATTACAAAAAAAAAAAAAATATTCTAGCATCGAAAGGTCTAAATAATTTCTTACTGAATTTTAAGTGTTTTCTAAAAGAATGGAATTCCAATTTGTCTCCTTGATAAGGAATGGAACTGTTTAAAGAGCTTTAGGGAGTTTACAAACAGAAATATTTCAAACAGAAACTCTCACAAAACAGACATTAGCAAGAAGGATCGTTCACTAATGGTATCTTTGGGTTGTTTTGGTAAGCCTATGGCTACGTTTCAACTTTGGTGTCTAACGAAAAAAGAAATTGTCTTTGGGTGAGATTCTGAATATTAGTTTCCATTTAAAATAACATAAGCAGGTAACATTATATTGAATTAATTTAAGAAAAAAATTAGGGATGGTCAAGTCTCGAAATTTCGGGAAATTTTTGGGAAATTTTAAATCTCGTTACACGAGACGAGATTTCTTTTTGGCCGAGATTTTTATCGAGACGAGAATAAAAAAAAAAACAACAAAAAATTAAAAACGCCTGCAGAAAGTCAATGCAATACCCGCAATACAGGAGCGTGTTGTAGTTGCGTTTCCTTTGCGAAGGCGTTCTTATTTAATTAATTCTTTAAATGTAAATATTACTTTAATTATTTTAATAATATTACTTTAATAACATTTGAGAAGTTTTGTTAAGTGTAAGCAGTGTGAGGAATGTTTTATTACTATAAAAAGTCAAAACAAGTAACTATTTTATAAAAATTAATATTGCTTTTATTTTATGGTTTATTTTATTTTAGGATAAGTTTAACTCCATCCTAACCGATATCACTATGTTTCCTAATCGTAGGCATTTTTAATAAGTTAGGCGTGATTAATAAAAAAATGTTATGCTGATGTTTTTTAATAAAAGATTGTAAATATTCTTGCCTATTATCATTATTTTTGTATTAAAACAGTCATCTAACAATGTTACAAAATCAGGTAAAAATTTTGAACGTGCATTTCCCGTTGTGTATGAGAAGGGAAATCCCGTCTCAATCTCGTCTCGAAATTTTATGAGAAATAAAAAATCTCGTCTCGTCTCGTCTCGAACTAAAAATCCAATCTCGTCCATCCCTAAAAAAAATATAAATATTTGGAACCTAAACAAAAAATATAGACTGAAAAATACATTCAAACATTACTGACTAGACTTTTGCCTTCAATATTATTAATCTCCGTTATTTAGAGATTCAATAAAAGATGGCTTTAAATATAAATCAAAAGTAAACTGATTTAAACTGTTGTGCCTTTTATTCTTAACCCTTTTTAAAGTGATAAAATTTTAGACCACTTTACCATTTCTGATCAATGCTTCTTAAAAAATCTTACACAAATCTTAAGTAGGTACCTCTTAAACAAAAAATAATCCAACATCATTTCATCTTCTTGATTTTTTTTATACTACACCACCTTGTAAATTTTTTGTAAAAAGTTACATGTTGAGATTCTTTCCCCACGAAAGCACCAAAACCATATTGAAAAAATTATAAAATCAACTCTCCTTTTCCAAGATATTTATGGTAATATTTAAGGAATAAGGCATATAAAATACACCACAACATTTCAGTCACCTCTTATTTATTTACAAGCACTTTCTGGTTCTACGTTCACTCTTAAAAATTATTCTATTAAAAAATTTACAAATTACTTTGTAAAGTAATAAATAAAGCAGTATTTTTGTTTTCAAAACAAATTAATAAATAAGATCTTTTCATCTAAAAAAATTGCTGTTTCTGTAATCACTCGTCTCATCTATGTCCTTTCTTTCCTTTGGAAGGGTTGGCTTTGTGTCATTTCTTCGATTTCTGAAAAAGTTTTAATTAAATCATTTAAATTTTGAATAGATTTCAATGAGTATATTATTGAAACCGCTAAACCAGATGAGAAGATTTCCCTTATGCACTTATTATTGCGACACAATTTCTCCAAGCCTTTTCACAATGAAGCATCTTATCGGTATAAAAAGTGTTTTATTCAGCGTTATAGAAAGTTTACTTATTTTGCAAGGAAACTGCCCAAACCCAAAATCCAAAACACTAGTTTCCTTGCCGTTCAATGTTGACTTTATGATTGAGAGCCCAATGACAAAATAACATAAGGATTCAGGATCTACAATGCTAAGGATCAAACCAGCTACCTTCAGATTTGAAGGCAAGCTTTTCAAACACTCATTTAGACAGTTGACAATGGCAAGCACAAACCTAAATTAAAATAATTTAAATACAACTTTTTTCTGTACCTGCTTGACGGTAGGATCAGGTTCGCCCTTGAGAGCCGCGAGTTCTTTTTTCAACTTCAACAGTTTGTCAACCTCCGGCTGCCATTCCTGTTTGGACTTCCCACCTTGCTTCATCACTCGAACCTTCTCTCCCTGAAACAAAATTTAACCTGCATTTAAAAGCTGGCAAAATATTAATTGCTTATTGCAGTGTAATATGGATGTGATCCATGATTGATTAGCGTTGATGTTTAAAAGTAGCTTTTAGTGTATGTTGTGGAAAAGAGATTCATAAAATGCTTTCATGGGAAATGGAAAATCAGATGGAATAAACAGAAAGATTGATTCACTAGTATAAAAGTTAAGGAACGGCCAATTGGCTGATTAGGATTATTACGTACAAAGATAGGGATCAGCTAGCTTACCTGGTAGACAGAGTCCAGATTAGCTTTGGTAACACACATAAAACACATAACACAACACAGAAAACTTAATATTTCGTCCCAGTTAGGGAGACTCAAAGAAGACTGAGTCTTCTTTCTTCTCCCTTCTGATGTTTTCTGTGTTGTGTTATGTGGTGTTTTATGTGTGTTACCAAGGCTAATCTGGACTCTGTCTACCAGGTAAGCTAGCTGATCCCTATCCTTGTACATAATAATCCGAATCACTAGTATGTATGTGATGGGATACTATTTTTTTATTACAGATGGTCTAGTTCTAAAATTGTTGAATTTTTACCTTGGTATTGAAATGTTTACTTTGAATTCCAATTCAAAAGCGATTTTGATTTTAGCAAAAATTATAATATACAAACAATACAATGTATAAAAACAAAATGAATGTAAATGAATGTGATAGACTAAATAACTCACAAAATAATTTTGAAAAGTTGATGGATGATTAATTTATAAATATTTTTTTTTAACGTGAACAAAATTTTACTGAATCCTTATATCTTAAAACTCTGTCAAAACCTGTATAAATGACAATGACAACAACTAATATATTTCAATTGAAACAAGTATCAAAGGTCACCAAGTTTCTATCTAAATCTAAGTAGTTTCCAAGTCCAGAGAATTGAAATTCACAATCCGTGGTTTTAATAATAATTATTCCAAATCAGTTCATATTCCAGCATACAGATTTTTCACAATCTTTTAATTTTTTAATAACAATTTGAAATCTACTTTAAAGATCCAACGATTATAACAATACAACTTCCTTATTGATAAAAAAATTATTGTGAGTAAAAATAAGCTAATAATTGGAAGGAACTCCTTTGAAATAACTGAAGAAAAAATCAGTACCTAACTTTTTACCCCCACAGTAAATTGCAATTTTCATTTTCCTATGTAGGATTTATCAAACTAATCATAATGCAAACTATTTTCAGACAGAACGGGAAACAATCAAATTCAATTTAGTCCATGGGTCGCACTCAGTAAATCCTCTCCATACAACAAAGGCACGAGTTAATTGACTCAGCTAAATATATGGTCGAGAGACTTGATTGCTTTAAATCTAATACAACAAGTTTACTACTACAATTAATAAAACGTTTTGTTTGAATTTAGAATCTATATACAGTCTAACCTTGATATAACGAACCTCGATATAACGAATTCCTTGATATAACGAATTTTTTTTAATCCCCTAGAACTCTCCATAAGACACAATGTATATTTTACCTCTACATAACGAACAAACCATAACAACCACCTTGATTTAACGAATTTTTCGTGATTTCGGCTAAAATAAGACACCTCAATATAACGAATTTATCATTGTCAGAACCTCTACATAGCGAATTTAACCTCTGCATAACGAATTGTCTACGTCTTTCCCTCGATATAACAAATCCCCCACCCAATTATTGTTTTGGGAAAAACTGTTTCTTTATCAAATGAAATAGAAAGGTCACGTCATCGCTTGCGCTAACATTCGTCTGCTCCGTTTTACACATCTCCGTCTGCTGTCTGATGTTGCAACTTGCAACTGAGAACTGATTTCATTCATTGAGGTGAGGACTGATGACGAGGACGACGTAGTGTTTAGTAAGCTGCGATTGGGCGATAAGTAACTATGGGGAATTGTACAATTTTTGGATAAAGAGAAACCTAAGAAAGAATATAAAAACAAAACCAAAGAGAAATAATAGCAACATCGTTATTTTAGCGTTCCTTTTACGAGTGTTTTTATTATCCTTAAGTTGGCTATGATTATACACTTTTATAATGACTTATCTAATAATTTATTGTTTTCAATACGATTTGTTTCAACTAGCAACACCAATGCTGATTATTATTTACTTTCCTCTGTTGTGATAAATCAGTACTGTATTGTAAGTAGCCTACCGGCCTATCGCGAGCAGTAGCTTACAAAACTTTCTACTGTTTTGTTTTGTTCTTTACATGGTTTATGGCTACACAATACAGTGTTTGGCTAGGTTTTAGGAGGGTTAGAACAAGCTGTGATTTTAAACTTACAGTTTTTAACCTGTACCAAGGTCAATGCCATTGTCATGATTGCGCAATATTCAAGATCCCTCCCCTTTATTATGCCGGATAATTTAGGTTCTACTGTACCTACAATGTAAACACTGTACTGTAAAGTATTGTAGCCTATGCTACTTTAATTGTACTGTATTTTAATGAGGTCAAATCCCGACCTATATTGACCGACGCTGGTTCTGAACCTCGACTTAGCGAAATTCCTGCAAACCTAACCTCTATTTTATAACGGACCTCGTTTTAACGAAATCCTTGATATAACGAATATTCAGTTCGGTCCCTTCAGATTCGTTATACTGAGGTTGGACTGTATATAAAAGGCAAAGCCCTCACTGACTCACTGACTGACAGACTCACTCACTCATCACTAATTCTCCCACTTCCCATTTACCTAGGAAGCTGAAATTCGGTACACCGATTCTTTAGGCATTAAATAGAAAAACTAAGTAGTTTTTATTCTGATCGGGCTTTCGGGCTCTGCCCCAGTGGCTCTGGAGTTTCCCACGTTAACCTTATGAGTACTCATATTTAAATGGAATTAAAGAATCTTAACAGCTGTTTCAATTAAACAAATTGGTTCTGTTCTATGATGTTATTGATGTTCAATAGCATTAAAGTTACAAGGATTACCAACAGGGTGCAGCACTATTATTTTTTTTAATTTATGACACAGCTAATTTGAAACCAAAAGGTGAGTGAGCGTAGCGAACGAACTTCAACCTGGAGGCGAGTTAGTGTAGCGAACGAGCTAACCTGAAGGCAAGTGAGCGCAGCGAACGAGCTCCAACCAGGACGTGATTGAGCCATGCGAACGAGCTCATCTTGAAAATTAAGAAGTTAAATGGGGCAAAGCCCGCGGGTACAGCTATTTGATAATAAGTTGCAAACGCTTGGATTTTGTAAGACATATTTCACACCAAATTGTGTTAATTAGTTTACCTACGACGGTTTTTTTAAACGAGCCATTTAAGTTCAGTTCTTAAAATTGAAAAGATTCACTCAACAGCGTTGTATACTTATTTAACAGCATTGTTGTTTTACTTTACAGCATGAGTAACGTACCAAGGTCCTCAAGGTTTACCTAAGGTTTGTATGTATGAAACAAGTCCTCTCTATATGAGGTTAAAAATTTACAATAAGATACAATGAGAACGCCTTAAAGCAATTAAACATAGCAAAATTTTCAGACAAAATCAAAACCGTTTTATAAGAAAAAGCATATTACACTCTTGAGGAATTTTTCAACGACTCCTGGTAACAGACACCCATTCTCTCGCCAACCTCTCCTAACATAAACAGTTCCACCATGCTGTAGCTTTTGTAGGGGTACCTTACCGGCTAAATCTTAGTTTTTTTTTATATTTAGAATTCTTTATTTATTAGAAACCTGGACAGTATACCTGTCTGTGTATTACGTTTGTAATAATTGTAACAGATGTTATGAGGAATAAAGAATTGTCATTTGTCATTTAGTTCTGTAAGTTATAAGTTACTTTTCAAACCAAACCAATATCTTTAAATTTATTAAGAATGAGTTATATCAATACTGCCCTTAAAACTACATTTTGATTCTTTTACAATTTGTATCCCAAATTAATCGGATATTTATAAATGGATGTAATGAATAAACTGAAAATGAAACTTTTCAACACAAACCTGCTCAGTGACTTCTTTTTCTAAAACTTCAACTGTTCTGCTTGAAGAAGGTGATGAGGTCTGTAACAAACAAGGAAGTTACTTGGACAGTTATATTACAGTAAAGATAGGTGAAAAGTAGCCTGATCGTATCGCGACCTGATCTGATCGTGACACAACTCACAATAACCCACCTTCCCATTAACTTCCACTTAAAACATTGTTTATTCTAAATGTACCTCATCCACCAAGCGGCAAATAACTCTGCTCCAAACCAGGTAAAATACTTTAAACTTACGACCATTTTTTATACTAGCCTTGTCAAAACAATTTTTGGAATCAAAGAGATTCACATTACCACATTGTTAATTTTGATCTTACTTAATTTATCTAGAGTGATAAAGTATCTGACCAATGGGGTTCAAGGATAAAGAGAGAAAAGAAGTAAAATTGCAAATGAGAAAGAAGTAATTCTTCCAACGCCAACTTATCAGCCAGTAACAAAACTCAAATTGTGGACCAATAAAATTGTTGATTTGCTGATTTCCTCCAGGAACGCACATTCTTTCCTAAATCCCAGGTGAACTAAACAATTTGCTAACCAACAATTGCAGGAAGGTTTATTGAAAGAGTTTGAAAATGTCAAACAGTTCTAGTAAAACGGCGTAGGTAATAGTAAAGCAACTTGTGTAATAGCCTTTACGACACTCGTAGAAGTTTTAAGGCAAGATAGTGCCTTAAATTTCTACTTGTGTGATGAAGATCTTTACACGATCGTTGCGTAAACTTGTCTTATTTATTATCAGACTAAGCCTGACCGAGACAAGATTCAAACCATTAATCTTCGTTGCAGGAAGACACTTATAAACTGACTGGCCTTTGATTAGACTAATGTCTACCATATGAACTTTACTGATAAATCCAAAGCCCAAGCTTGGTGTAGTTCTATACTTCAAGGTCACATTTTTTGCTGGATATATCTTACAGTTATTTTCTATGAGCTTTTCACATACACTGTGTGAGTGGCTATTTGAATACGACTTGATGGCCCATATCAGCATTTGGGGCTCAAACCATTTTTTTTTTTTTTCGTTTACCTGATTTTGAACTTGTGGTGTGGCCTTCTTCATTCCTTCCAACTGTTTCTTCATCTCCAACAAGACTTTGACATGTGGCTGCCATTCTGATTTGGCAGCTCCGCCTTCCTTCATAGATCTTACAAGGTCAGCCTGCAATATTACAAAATAAGAGATTTACTGTATGTACTGTAATGGAGGCTACACATCAGATTATGGCAATGACAATGGTACCAGTATTGCAGTGTGGGGAATACCAGATGGTATAAAATAAATATTCATTGATATTTGGCTATCCAGTATTAGGAAATGAACTCTAATAACAATATATTACTAATATGATTCCAAGGCTTCAAGCACATTATTTGATCCAGCCAAAATCAAATGAAACACTTGGGTTTTCATTCTCTTGGTTTATTATAACAACCTATGATGATAAGAAGGTAAGTATGGTTCTTTCCCAAACTATCTACTTAGGCCTGTTCTCAATGTTCACAATGGCATCCTACAAAACACTAGCATACTGCGTGACTCTCATATTAGGAAAGATTTGAAAATTTTATGTTATGAAATTGTCATCGAATCAACAAAAATACAATAAGAAACCATTAAAAACACAAATTAATAACTTATCAGTGTGACACCACTGAATTTCGCATTTATGTCAATCAATCAAAATAAAATGTAATCTATCCATTCCTTTAATTTACATGATGTACAAATCATTATGATAATGTCATTGGTTGTCTATGAATTGTTAAAGAAGTAACTGCTACCTAAGTATTGAAGCTGTTAAAGGATTGACTGATTGAGTAAGGTACCTGTTTCTGGAAAGCAGCTTCCATCTTATCCAGTGAATCAATGGCTGGGTCTAGCATAGGTTAGGTTAGGTCTAGCATATTAGGTTAGGTTAGGTACCTGTTTCTGGACCGCAGCTTCCATCTTATCCAGTGAATCAATGGCTGGGTCTAGCGTAGGTTTGACGCCTTTGGCAGCCGGAGGTGATTGTTGCCTGCCTGCAAACCTCTTCTTCAGTTGATCTACAGTGCTCGGCTCTATCTTGGCGAATAGCGGAACTGGCTGTGGGCAAGTTACAAGACGAATTTAGAAAAAATAAACAACTGCTTACATTACTTAATACCAGTAGTGTTTGTTGCACTTTTCCAAAAAAAATGATGAAATTTATTCCCAAAAAGCCAAAACTGAATAGGAACTTTATTGTTCAGAGGAGGAAGTAATAGACCCAACCACTTAGTCTTTTTAATTTTTAATACTTGAGGTGCCAGAACCATAATCTCCCAATAACTATTGATTGGATTTTTTTTATCTAAATTTCTTTACTGAGACTTAATACTTTATATACTTGAACTTTTATACCCATCCACCAACATTCAAATCCCTTCCTTCGCCTTTAGAAAATGGTACTTGATAGTCTTAATTTCTCAGTCTTACCCTTATCCGACTTTGCTAGGCCAGTTTAGTTTGGACATCAGGGAAAAATAATGAAAACCGTTGTAAAAATACTAAAACTATTAAATAAAAATTGTTTTTTCAATTTATGAAGAAAACATTTGTTTTCCATTGAAACTATTATTTTTTTAATTCTTAATCATCATCACAATTGAATTAATAAAAGAAAAAAACACCGAATACCCGAAGCCAGTAACCAGTAGTTATGACTAATATAATCATCCAGTACCACAGATGTAAATATTATCATCAACCGATTTTCCAAAAAAAATTGACATGCCCTTTGCTCACCTTTCCGATTCTGTGTCCAGGAGTGAGTATCTGATAGACGTGGTCTGTGAGTATGAAGGCGTCCTTAGGTGCGTTGATCTGAGCGGCCATCACGTCTGACGTGTGAGGCATGTAGGGCTTGATCAACATGGCCAGCAAGGTAGCAATGTTACACGACACTCCCACACACGTCTTGGCTCGGGCTCTGTACAAACCAACTTAACCATCAATACTACATACATAAAATAACTAAGGATAGTTGAACAAATAATTTAGTATTCGAGCCCGGCTCAATATTAATGAGTTTATTCGAACATTCAAATAGTAAATAAACCTAGAAATAGTGAACATCACATGCAGTATTTCAAATTTTATCACTTCTTTAGCAAAACACGCTCTAATATTTATCTGAATGTAGTGACTCTTGCTGGCTTATGAAATAAACCTCTAAATATGTTGTTATTTTATTTTTGTCTTAACTAATAATAGAAATGATGAGGTGCGGATGTTATTGAATAGGTACAATGACAATGTTTAACGGTAAATAAGGGGTGTAAAATTCGTGTAGACTGAATCAAAAGATTTCTTTGAATTTATGTAATAAGTTAAGATATAGATTGAATAATAATTTGGAAACAATATTTTAATAAGATGATTAATTTTTCTTTTCTTTTGTTAATATCAATGAAACATGGAGGTAGTATTAGTCCCAAAATAGATCCTGGAGATGTCTATAGTTTGAATTAGGCCTAATTTTAAATTGAATGTTCTCACCAATCTTCTGTTATAATAATTTTCTTCTGAATAATGTAGCCCTAAATTCTTCTTTCTTCAGTTAATTTGGATATTTTGACAATACTTTATTTTATAATTTTACAATTTATTTATCACAACTAAAACTAATAGTTTCTGTTTGTTCTTCTTGGATACCTTAACTGCACTCTCACTGTTCATTGTTGTAAATCATTTCTTAAATTATGGGGTTCACATAAATAAAAACATGGATGAATTTTATTGACAATCTTGAACCCAGATGCACTGTATTTTTAACCGACTTCCCCACTACCAACAAAAGGAGGAGGTTCTCAATTTGTTTGTGGCGATGTTTTTTTTTTTCTATGTATGTTCACCAATTTCTCTGTGATTCTTTTACCGATCAGTGTGGTTCCACCACCAAAATAACCAGGAGAGTTTCTATTTGGTACCTTATATATTATGTTTAAGTATAATATTTGTTTCGGTGAAAAATTCTGAAAACCTTAAATATTCAACATTTATTTTGTTTACATTTGTGCAGATTGTTTACATTTAAGCAGAGAAGGCAATAAATAATAATAACATTCCTACAGCTGTTAGTTGAAACCATTTAAATGAAGCTACAGACAATTCTTCATGAAACAGTTGCTTCATATTGATCAATAAACTATTTCTTGCCATGGAGCCTAAATGAATTACATTTAGAAAAATGCATTTTGTTTTGGTTACTATAAAAAATGTATTTTAACGTTTGACTTGATTTGTGTATGCAGTAATTCTGTTTTTAGTATTGAATATTCTGACTTACAAAAACATATATGTTTCAGTGAATAGCTGTATGATATTGACAAATAAAGGTGTATTGTGAAAACCAAAGCATTCGTAAAACAGGTCTAAATATAAATTAAATGCAATTATTCCTTACACGACTTAAGAAGTGTGACAGTGCATAATCGTCAATTGTCTTAAAAGTGTTAAATATTTTAATTACTAAACATGCATTTGCAGATGTGGAATGTTTATTGATATTCTCTATCCAGTTACTATATCATATCAATACTATTATGCCTGCTTCGGAAAGTCCTAGAGGAAGATGATTTGCAATTTCAACTAGGCTTTATCTTGATCAAACAAAACCACCTACATGGCTTGCACCACTTTTAGCTGAACCAATCTGTCATATACATATTTCATTTGCAGATGTGGAATGTTTATTAATATTCTCTACCCAGTTACTATAACATATCAATACTATTATGCCTGCTTCGGAAAGTCCTAGAGGAAGATGATTTGCAATTTCGACTAGGCTATATCTTGAGCAAACAAAACCCCCTGTATGGCTTACACCACTTTTAGCTGAACCAATCTTTCATATAATATTTTCCAAAGGTACTATACGTGTTAACGACCAATTTTCCACTTTTGAGAGATTTTTTAGCGCTGGTGGCTGAGGAATAACTTTCATATTGTTCCAAAAGGCTTGAGACGTTACTGTATTTCTTTTTATAATGTAGAAGTACACCGATTGCAGGAAACGATGATGTCTGACATTTCAATGTATCTAGAAAAGACAATTAGTTTTTCATTAGGCCTAATGTAATGAACAACTCTTTCTTTCTTAAGGAATATCTAAAAATGTTTATTTTCATACCCATTGATTAAACCTATGTAACCTGCAGGGGTGCCCAGAGGGGGGGGACTGTGGCGCAAACGCGCCACAGGAATTTTTTTTGGGGGGGGGGGGGTTTTGGGGGGGGGACATTTTTTTGCTAGCTATCATAATGAATGTATAATTTTGTATAAGCAGCCTGAAAAGTGTTTCTAAGTAGTTCACCATCAACACCAACAACATTTTGCCATTCGTAATTACGATTGCTTCTAAGAATGGTAAAAACAAAAACACACCTTGTCAGGCAATCCTTAATATTCTAGTGTCGAATTTTACTTGATACATGTTTTGGTGGTTCTTAAACTCCATTATCGTCAGGCTTACATAAAGATCCACTTCTGGAGGTGTCGTAAGAATATGTTACAAACATTTAATACAAAACACGAAACGATTACAGATATGCCTATCAATTCACGCGTGTACATTGCCGTCGGCAGGACTGGAAGTAAACTGAATCAGGTTCAGGTTATGACGGAGACGGACTGACGTGGTCTCTAGATTGTCGTCTGCGTTTTCAACAGCTGATATTGCACTATTGTAGTATTGCAATGACTGAGAAGAGTGTTGAAAGTATTATGGAATTCATAGTTAATTGAGTGTTTTCACTAAAAAATTGTGTGCCGTCCCTAGTTTTATGTATTTATAAATTTCAAACTCTTTAAAAGTATTTAATAAATTTCCTTTCGCGCAGTACTGTAGAATTTCGAGACCATCATTTATATCCAGCATATAAATTGGTTATTATTGTCAATAATTTTGAATAGAAAACTCAATTATGAATCCCATTATATTTTCAACACTCTCCTTCGTCACTACAATTAGTCCAATATCAGCTTTTAAAGGTCGATTCACACTCATCAGTTACGGCACGTCACAGTAAAGTCACTTCAGGCACGTCACAGTTAACAAAAATATTCTTTGATGGATTTTCTATTGCGCTATATACACTCATCCGTTGCAGTCCCGTCAGTTACTCTGCTGGCATCCGTCATCCAATTTCAGATTTCTTTCCAACGATACTTTTTGATTCTTCGGACGCCTGACGGAACTGTTTGAGGTTAGAAAATAGTGTTATTGTTATTAAATGGTCGTGTTTGTATTTTGAGTACTGTTTGTAACAATCAACAAGATGGACAATGATAATTTAATAGAGTACCGTATAGGTTTAAAATTTAATTGTTTTGACTATAAATTACTGTAAATATTAGAGACGGAAGACTGAATGAAACCAACTGACGGACAATAATTGACTGAGAAATTGCGGATGCAACTGTGACTGGACTGTAACTGGACTGCAACTGGACTGTAACGGAACTGTGACTGGACTGATGTGTGTGAATTGACCTTTCACAGACGACAATCCAGAGACCACGTCTTTCCGTCATAACCTGACTGATTCAGTATTCAGTTTACTTCCACTCCTGCCCGCGGCAATACACGCGTGAATTGATAGGCCTATCTGTTATCGTTTTGTGTTTCCTGTTTAATGTTTGTAACATATTCTGACGACACCTCCAGAAGTGGATCCTTTTGTAAGCCTCCGATGGTGGAGTTAATGAACCACCAAAACATATGTAGCAAGTAAAATTCGACTCTACCTTACATATATTATTAAGGATTGTCTGACAAGATGCGTTTCTACCATCATTAGTCATAAGAGGCAATCCTGAGGCTATCAAAATGATTTTATTATAAGATTACTTCATCACAAAAACCTTTTATGCTGGTGGCAATTATGGAATTCTGGGTATTTTGTCCGGCGATTTTTGTAGAAGGAAGCCGAGTAGCGAGCAACAAGTTTGTCCTATTTCGGGACTCTGCCTATAATTTTGAAAGTCCCTATTATTAATGCACTTAAACCTGTTTGAATTCTTAAGCCTCGTAAAATTAACGCCACCTAATATATTAGAGATAATATATTAGGATAATATAGTAGAGTAATTCACCGAGTATAGGCCTATTGTTGTACGTTTTGAAGACATTTTCTATTGCAATAGGTACTGAGTAACTGTTGGCTGATAATACAGATTTTGAATTTTAAATTGAAAAACTTCTAATTCGTCCATTAGTTAGATACAATGATATATTGTTAAATGACGTTTACTATTAAACATTTAATTTTGATTATCAGAAAGTTTGTTTTTCTTTACCTCAACTTTTACAAAATACTTTAAATGCTCGTTTTATGAGGTAAAGGGGAGATTAACAGATAAATTGGTGGGGGGAGGGTAGGTTTAAATAAACGGCAGTATAAATGGGGGGGATACTCCTTTGGCTTGGGGGGGGGGATTGCGCCTCTGGGTTTGGGGGGGATGGGCACCTCTGGTAACCTGTACAGGTGACTCAAGCAGTTTTAAAATAATAATTGTTCTGTGGAACTTTTGATTGTTTCAAACAGTTTTGCTTATCAAAAAACCTCAAGTAATTAATATATAAAAAAATTATACAGTCACTAAAAATCATGAAATAATTTATTTTTGTAAAAAATACAACCGACTTCAAAACGCTCTAAAAAGAATGAAATAATTTTAATAAAGTAAACTTTTGTATTAGGCAAGCTCACGTATTTCAAGTCGGCGCGGCTCAAACTGCAAATATGATTGAAATTAAATATTGTGTGTGTATTTTGAAAATCAATAAAATGTAGCTGGATAACATAAATATATAAAAAACATACTGAACTGTTTTATTTATATATTAAAGGAAATATTTTCTTGTATTTTATGTTTACTTCAGAATAAATGCATTATGAAAATAACACACACAAATGTTCTATGAATAGGAAAATAATTTAGTTTGATATTATGATAGGGAAAAGAAGCTAGTTTAGTATTAAAACATTACTTTTCCAAGTTAGAAACATTTAAATGCGTTATAATCTTTTTAAAGATACTCGTTAATACCACTATAATGCCGATCTCTGATTACGGTAATAAAATAACACTTATCGCATAACTATGAAAAATACATGCAGATTAACACCTTTAGTTATAGATAGTCACCTGCAATATGGACACCCTCTTTCAATTTTGTATCAAAAATCATCATAGAGCCGCGCCGACTTAAAATACGTGAGATTGCCTAATACAAAAGTTTACTTTATTAAAATTATTTCATTCTTTTTAGAGCGTTTTGAAGTCGGTTGTATTTTTTACAAAAATAAATTATAAATGGAGGAATTGTTTTGAATAATAATTTTGATAAGCCAATGAATAAATTTTGATTATAAATTATATATAGCCTATGTCGAGACAATATGGTTTTACTACTAAACAATGAACATGAATAAATAATAAATATATAACAAGATTTAGTTTGGAATTTAATTAGGCCTAATGACTAGACTATATTCATAAACATTAGATTTTGAGTCATTACAGCACATTTTGCTTTTACTCGAAACACATATTTTATACTACAATGCAGTGCTCGTGTTTTCCTGATTGTTGTCGTATTTGTGCACACATCAATGTGAACGAATATTATTGCTATATCAGAAATGAACAGTTACTCGAAAACAACGCATGTGTGTAGAGATCTAATTGTTAATTGGAGAATTGGAAGACAACTAGATCGCCAAACGTAAAATATTTCGTGCTTTGCAAATGGCGCATGTCTGGAGGTACCTACAGTTTATAGTGGAATCCGAACCACATTTTTGCCTTGGTATTAAGTATACAGTTGATTTACTGTACACCCATTGAAAGCCTATAAAATAACCTACAAAAGCTGTTAACAAGTCTACTCACTTATCGTCATCAGAGCCCTTGATGGCTTGCCAAGGTTCGCACACCTGCATGTACTGGTTGCCGAGCCTTGCAATGTTCATGATGCGCACCATCCCCTCCCTGAACCTTGTCCGCTCCATGGCCAGGTTGTAGGCCTTCACCTCCCGAGACACTTGTGCCAGTAGGTTCCACTCCTCGTCTGTCATCACCATCTCCGGCACCTGGCTGGCGAAAAACTTCTCACAAAACACCAGGGCCCTGTGGACATGGTTTGCCTTAAAAACTTGCATTGTCACTTTAGTCTGGTGCTATCCCAACTCAAACTTGAAAATGAATAACTGTTTAAGTGTTTTTCACTTTCATGTTTGTATCCATTATATCTTTATATGACACATTAAATGTCAAGGGTCTAGGCCGGGATTAGGCAGAATTGCATAGGCATTGCAGTGTCATGTGTAAGCTGTAAGCAGAGCCACAATTCAATAATAGTTTTTCTTTTACTGACTTTTTTTCCTACTGACGGCAATAGGATAGTAATTTTGTTTAGTCCCACACAAGTCCAGGACATTTTATTCCTTGAAACACTTAAAAAAATACAACAGAAACACAAACCTATTGACAAAGTTTCCAAGGTTGTTGAGTAGCTCAGAGTTGTTTTTTGTTGCGAGATCCAACCAAGAGAACGACGAGTCTTGACCCTCGGGCCTCACATAGAGAAGGTAGAATCTAAACGTGTCAGCGGGTATGCCAGTCTCCTTGGCATCTGTACCAAACACGCCTACACCTCGGGACTTGGAGAATTTACCATCTTCGTAATTCAGATATTCTGAAACACAACGTAGTTTTGAGGGGGTGACATAATATTTGGTGAAAAGCCAAGCTGCATTAAGTTAAGTAAACGCCAAATAAAATGTAAGTTTTGTTCCAGAAAAGGCTCTAGGTCAGGATTTTAAATTTTAGAATAAAACAGCCACCTTACCTTAGAAGAAATACAGGAAGGGCATAGAACACACTGAAGGCACATAAAACTACAACATTTCGTCCCCTGGGGAGACTTTGTCTGTGATATATTTATCTAGCTGTGTTGGAATGCTTTAAACAGGCCTAGAGTATTCCTATGTACGGGTTGTTGTAAGTAAACTAGTGAGAAGTGTATAGGCAACGTATAGGCGGCAACAGCCATGACATCAACCACTTTGTCAACTCTCATTCTCTACACCTGATAAACGCCCCCCTGGGATTGAAAGATTGTGTGTTTTATGCATCTTCTGTGTGTTCTATGACCTACCTGTATTTCTTCTAAGGTAAGCTAGCTGTTATCCCTCATTAGACCACAATTTAAATTAAACGTAAGCTTGAAGTTGATGTTGTAAGGCTTATGCCGCTAAGTATTTAACAAATTATTGTTATATTATGTTAAATTATTGTTATGTGTCCTGTCCTGTAGTGTACAGTAAAACCTCGATAGTTCGACACTTTGAGGACTTAAGGGGTGTCGAACTATTGAAATGTCGAATTATAGGGAGTAAATGGAGTTTAACATACAGGAAAGTAAAACACAAGTATTAGGCCTATATAGAAATCACCCAAATGTATTAAACACTAAAAAGTTTAACAATTTCACTGTTCGTTAGTCTCAAGTCAACAACAAATGACAAATTAATGTTCAAGTCAGCTTACATCACAATAGTAACCATTAAATATCACTTGACAATATAGTTTAGCCCGTGTCAAACTACAAGGAGTGTCGAACTATCGAGTGTTGAACTATCGAAGGTTTACTGTACCAAGTTAATAAAATAAATAAATAATACAGGTTGAAAAATATATGTGTGAAATATTAAAAGAGCTACTGGTCGACCAAAGATCGCTTTTAAATGAGTTTGAATGAACTAAGTGTCGGCAGACACACATACATTAGGTTTAAAGTTATTAGGTAACTTTATCAAAGGTAAAAGCCTAAGTTTAATATAGGCTACACTTTACTCCCAGCCAATATTCACTCTCTATGTCACTCCTTACCCGTGGCGCACACGTGGCTGACGATCGTATGTCCCTTGTCAACGCTCATGAGTGTTGCTGGGAACATGATAGCGTGGAAGGGAACATTGTCTTTGGCCATGAACTGGAACAACTCCACCTTTGCGTTAGGTCCCGGCTGCCACCAGGTGCGCCACTGGTCTGTGTAGCACTTGGTGATGCTCATATAGCCGATGGGTGCATCAAACCACACGTAAAATACCTGTTGAAAACGTAGTATAGCTACTGTCCAAAATGGCACTTTACAGCATTTAAGAGAACAGAATAGTAAGTTACCCTAAAAATTAATTTTTTAAAGATACGTAGTTCAGCAAGCTTACATAAGAAAATTGTCCAAGAGCTAATAAGTACAAAAATTAAAGAACAAAAAAGGACTTCTTTAAAGTTGCCAACAGTTGCCTATCACCTAAACTATCTCAACAAAAACAAAGGGGAAAAAATAATGTTAGACTATATCACACTCTGTGCTCTCAGCTACCCTTCATTAAACTACACTCTTTTTTTAATTAAAAAAGGTCTAAACTAGTATCCAAAATTAAACTCGTTCACCCACTTTCTGTTCAAACCCTGCCAAGGGGACTGGAATGCCCCACTTCAGGTCCCTGGTGATACACCGAGGTTTCAGTCCATCCTTGAGCCAGGACTTTGTGATCATCTCTGCATTGGCTGTCCACCCGGAACTCGTGGAATCCACCCATTTCTGTAGTCGGGGTGCAATCTGCACAAGGAACAGTTATTGTACAGTGTATGGTGATGCAGTTCAACTTTTAGGCAGTGGTTTTTGTTAAACCAGTTTTGTACTATGTCCACATAATTTAGGCTGTTTGAGGGGAAGTGATTCCATCCCCTCCACTTCACCCTTACTTTTAAAACAACAGCCAACAGCTGATATATAGATTAAGATAAAAAACCCCGTGGTAGAACCCAGGAAACCTTCCCCAACAGACTTTAGTGTGGGTAGATGCTCCAGAAAATTCAAGTAGGGACAGCTCCTAGATCCTTCATGTCACTATGGGATTGATACAACATAACAATAACAAATATTACTTTTTAGTGAATTATTATTTTTTAACAATCATTAATTAGTAATTAATGACAATTACTCATTAATCAATTAATTATTGATAATTATTATGATAATTAATAATTAATTCAGTAATTAGATTTCCAAACATTTATGATAAAGCACATATTCAAGATAAGAGATATATTTGCATAAAATGTGCTCAAGTTCTATCTGTACAGTCACCTTTTGACTGTTTCTTTTCAACCCCTAGAATAAGGATTTGTTTAGGGTACTACTGTGTAACAATTTCAAAACAAACTAAATTATTGTATTAATGTGACAAAATGTACAAGGACATACGTTTTACATGGACCTATTTTCTATCTGGTCAATAACACAACACCTTTATTTAGAATACACAAAAATTTGAATCTTTCCGTTCACTGTTACTGACAGCATTTTCAACAAAGGTTTCACTTAGTTAGAAGTGATGAACAATCTTTATATTCAATGGTAAACTGCTTTGCAACCAAAATATGTGTTAAATATATTGTAAAATAAGCTTAAACCAGTACAACTCTGTTCTTTTGCTAACTTTGAGATTGAAAAACTAAGCTTATCGAGTTCACCCTATTGCTGGACACGATGTTCTTACCTTAGGCAAGTCGAGGAACAGCTGTTGAGCTTGTCTCAGTACCGGAGTGTTGCCGCACACTTTACACCGAGGTTTGATCAGTTCTGGAGCATTGATCAGCTGACCACACTTGTCACACTGGTCACCTCGCGCGTCCTCGTACCCACACTTGGGGCATGTCCCCTCTACGAACCTGTCTGCTAGATACCTGATAGTGACAAAATAATATATTAGAAACGTTTAGCACTTGACACACATACACACACACACACACTTGATTACATAAGCACACTATAGTCATTAGTTGGTAAATAGCATGCACACAAAATAAAAAAATGTGAATCGCAGCAATATCTGTGTTCATCTTGGGCAGTCGTAATTTTTTATTCAACGAAATGTTTGACTGTTCCCTTACAAAAAGCTAAACAAATTCTATAATGACATAGGCCTTAATACACAAAGAATAACAAAGTGTAATGAAATGTAATGATGATTGGTTGTTAGGCTAGTAATGATTGTCTAAAATTAAAATTTACCAGTCCCATACAAAATTTACATTCATTTTGTGTACTTTTTTCAGTCATCAAAATCCATGAGTCATTCCTGTTTCACTAGACATTCTGAATTCTGATTATACGTGGGTTATCCAGAAAGTAAAGAACGTTTCGTTATGACGCCGCTAGGCGCGCGCCGATCTCGTGCATTTTGGTATGTGCGTACTCGGCAACTCAGTCGGCATCCAGCCGTGACAATTGGAGCATTCTAGCGCTGCCCGTTTTTTCACAATTTCAACTTAAGATGAGCGCTGCAATAAAAAATCCCGCCAGTTAAGGGTTGCGGGCAGTGATACGGTTTGTGTTGGCATTAAACTGAAGCATTATGACTGATGGAACTGGTCGCTAAAGTTGATGAAAAGGTTCGCAAAAACCGCCGATTCCCGATAACGGGTATTTCGCTTTGTTGCGTGACAATTTTAAACAACAAAGTCCGTGAAAATTGAGGAGAAGTTTCGGTTTTAAGTGTTTTCCAACAAAAACCGTATCACTGACCGCACCCCTTAACTGGCGGGATTTTTGATTGCAGCGCTCATCTTAAGTTGAAATTGTGAAAAAACGAGCAGCACTAGAATGCTCCAATTGTCACGGCTGGATGCCGACTGAGTTGCCGAGTACGCACATACCAAAATGTACGAGATCGGCGCACGCCTAGCGGCGTCATAACGAAACGTTCTTTACTTTCTGGATCGCCTAAGTATAATTCAGATAGGCCTAATTGAATTCAGCAAGGATAAACTTGTTCAGACCTATGACGATGTATGTTTGAGCTGATATAGGAAATTAAATTAATAAATTGTGTTTTGTGTTTAACAAACACTCCTTTTCTGTACAATATTTCCCTATTAACTGATTAATTTAAACCCCTTGTTGTCAAAGAATACATGATAAAGGCATTGTGGTGGACCCTTCTTAATTTATAGGTTAGTTTTAAAAATGTTTAGTAGAGTTTTTGTAACCCGATGTTTTTGGTTTACGACAACCTTTCAGTAAACATAAAAATCTGATTATCAAGAGGATGGTGAACAGGCTCAAGCGCTACAACTACTGGAAAACTATTAATTTGAAAAATATTACTTTTTATTTTCAGATAAAATTAGGTTTCAACAAGAAAAGGAAATCTAACTGTAGATTAGTATTGGGATTTATAACTAATTTTTCAGTGATAAGATAACATACCTGTCACATTTCTCACAGAGAAGCTGATCCATGGTCTGTGTGCAAGTGTATCCGTTCTTGTGGCAGAGGAGAAACAGTTCTTGGACAACTCTGTAAAGAAACAACTTAAGTTGGAGTCATAACAAAGAGAAATCAAATGGCTTACTCTTTCATTAAAATTTACCTACTGGTGCTAAGTGAGTGATTAACTTCCAAAGTTTGCAAGTCTGATCCTGATAGATTCCAAACCCAGATAGCTATGTCAATGTTATTCGTCTATTAAGGTTTTTGTTTTCTGATAGTGTATTAATTTGGTTGTGGAAACAGAACAATGAAGGTGAACTTGTCTAATTCTATGAACTTATTATCTTTTACACAGGAGACAGCTTAACTATACAGAACTCGATGGCAATGTCGTCTGACTACATCATTGTAGTCATTTTTCTGTATTATTGTTTTCTGTTTTGTATTTGAAAAGTCAGGTACAGCGACATTGATAGCCATACTCACATTAGCAAAATTATCACTCTTCAACATTCTTTGTGTTATTGCTAACACCCCCAACAGCACATCGATATTAACTAACTTCTGCGACATTGTATTATTTTCAAACATTTTCAGCAAGCTTTACTAACAACATCGTTAGCATGGTATGTTTCAGCAACGATCATTCATGGTAAGTGTTGGCTTTGCACAAACATTTTTTTAAATTAAATAATTTCCAAACTTGAGTTTGGAAAAGGCAGTTCTAAATAGCCGGATTTGGAATAGCCACACTCTCCTGTATTGATATAATCAATAGTTTTTACTTGCCAACAAGAGTTTCAACTTACTCAGTCTGTTGAGGTGTGGTGGTGCGGCCGAACAGGTCAAACTGAATGTTAAACCACTGGTAGATATCTCTGTGGATGGTGAAGTACTTATCACAGATCTGTCTGGGAGTCAGGCCCTCCTCTAGAGCCTTGGTCTCAGTAGCTGTACCATACTCGTCTGTACCACTGATGTACAGGGTGTTCCACCCTCGAAGTCTGCTGTACCTGTGGATCAACAGTTGGAAATTATAAGATACTATGGTTGGTCTAAAGCAGCCAGGTGATGAACCAGACACTAACATTAGGCAAAAGCTCCTGCATCAAGTCAAAGACACAGGTATAGGCTTACCCAGTTAGCGGCAAGTGGGATGCACAATAAGCTTCGGTTGACGTGCTTGGACCACGAATCCACCCCTATCACAATACAATACAAAGAATACTATGTGTTTCAGAGTGAATTTTCAGTGATACAAACTTTTCAGGTGCAACTTGGTGTTGAAATTGACATCAAATATGAAAATGTTTGTGAAAATGTTGTTTTAAGGATTAAGGAAGACAGGACAATCAGCATACTTGCCTATAAGATAAAGACCAACTGCAGCAGGAAGAAAGTTGGTAGTAGCCTACCTTATTTCAATGATTATGTTTGTTAGCCATCTTTCCGTGATAAAAAATACTCAAACTATTTGTTGTTTCCATTTTGGAATCTTAAACTACAACCTATGACCCTTTTTGACCAAATTTATTTCACAAAGACTAAACTCGATAAACAAGTAATTTGATAAAATTTACTTTAAAATGTAATACCTTGCAAAGACGTCTGCAGACAGTACACAGCCGATGATGTTTCCTAAGTGAGGAACGTTGTTGACGTAAGGAAGTGCTGAAGTGATTAGGACATTCCTCTCCCCTGGTTTCGGCAGCCTGAATATAACAAAGATTGACAGATTACTAAGCGAGCTTCAAAAATACCACAAATAAAACTTGTTCAGACAGTAGACCTTCTCTCAATCAAATCTGTTTGGTTACGACCTCTGTTCAGACAGCCACATGTGAATAACACACACAATTGCACGGTTTGTATTTTGCCTTGCAAACAAACAAGACACAGCCTGTTCATCAAGCAATTCAGTAGGGGCTATGTGTATAATATTATTGCTATAAGCGTTGATTGTTTAGTATGTTACTGACTTATTGTGGTTTTAAAATGTATTTTTTCCTAACACACATGATCAGGATTTATGGATGATGTATTTAGTTTGGACAAGGGTCCGATTCTAAGGGGTTTGACCAAGGGAATCTACCCCTTAGAAGCTTTAAAGAATGTAAATAGGCTTTTGTGAAGCCAACTTCTTGTTATTACACTGAATACCAAGTAGTTCCAGGTAAACACTGACTCCTAGTCCAGTAGTTAGGTACTCTTTTTATATCTACGCCAGTGGCATTTTTGCATGATTCAGTGTTGAATTTAGTCCAAGTAGATGTTGAATGTAGTCCAAACACTTTTAAAGGAAAACGGTTCAAACCCATTTAAGTTTTGTGGATGTGTCTGGAATTGAACCCGTCCCTCCCGCACCTGAGTCCGAGATGCTTATCCACTAGGCTAGCAACACACCCAATAATCTTATATCGCAATGTAAACTTGCCAATGTAATGTTACATTGTGACTGAAATTTTCCTTCCCCTGAATTTACTTAGAGAATAATGAACTCATTGGGAATAGGATTGTTTCCAGACTCAGCTGATATTTGCCAATGAATACATTTAGGAAACTATAAAAGATCTCAATCAACAGTTTATTCTGAATTAGATGTATTCCTTATGCTAAAATTTTAAATTTAAAAATCTTTAATTATTAGCTCCCTAATTAGTTAACCTTTCTTAAAACACTTCTCCTCCTACTCATTACCACGGACAATTCTTCTCAGTCAGTACGTTTTAATATTGGGAAAACATTACAAAATACAAGAAATCTAATAAATACAAATGAGTTTAATCATAGATAAAACATACCTTAGTCGATTTCCCATCCTAATGGAACAGTTGAAGCCAATTTTATTGTTAGTTAACTGTCCGGTGTAGCCTACTGTAAATGTTGTGTTTTTTTTACAATTTGTTTATATTATTTTAGGGTTAGTTTCTCATGATTTGTGCCTCAGTGTTTGGTTATATAGCTAGTGGACAAATTTTTTTATGATTTTTTTAGATCGTGTTATTTGGGTAAACAAAGTTTTAAATTACTGAAATAGAAAGAAGCTAATTGTAAACAAAACACGACTCTACAGTACACCAGACAGAACCAACGGTAAAATTTGCATCAGCTGTTCCATAAGGATGGGAAATCTAAGGGAGTATGTTTTATCATGGTTTAATGTAGTAATTAAATAATAGTCAAAAGTTTAATGTAAGACTTACACAGGAACAGTGGGTTGTTTGACTTTGGGCCTTTTTGATGCATCAACAGACCAAAACTGCTTTGCCTCTGACAGTTCAGAATCCTTTAGTGCTGGTTCTTTACTGGGGCTCTAATAAAAATACACAACATGTCATTTTATATATCCATATAAGTAAAAAAAAGCTCAAAAAGTAGCCAAAACTTCAAAAACAAATCATATAAACAATCACTATAAATTGCACTTGATTTCCTTTTTTACGTAGACCAAAAAAGTTAAAATTATGCCTCTGGGCTCAAATGTTCTAAGGTTGGCCCTAAAATCTGTCTGAACTCTGGAATATTTTACAAACACATTCCTAGATACAGTTACATAGGCATTTTGTTAATTTGGCTACAATTAACTAAAATTGTATCAAATAATTCAAATTAGTCTATTCAACAAAATTCAAATCGTTTGTTTAATATGATATGGACAAAAGTAAACATGATTAGCCTACTTACATCAGTAACAGAAGCAAGAGCTTGCTGGCTAGAAGGATACCAAGTTGTGGAAGACAAACTTTGTAAGGACACCATCCCTCCAGCAGGCTTCAGCTTCTTCAATCCAGCCTGGTGAAAACAATTATTAGAGACTAGCTGTACCCGCGGGCTTTCCCCCGTTTAACTTCATAAGTATTCACATGGCTCATTCACATCCTGGTTGAAGTTCGTTCGCTACGCTCACTCACCTTTAGGTTGGACCTCGTTCGCTGCGCTCACTTGCCTTCAGGTTAGCTCGTTCGCTACGCTAACTCGCCTCCAGGTTGAAGTTCGTTCGCTACGCTCACTCAACTTTTGGTTGGAAATTAGCTGTTGTCATAAATTTAAAAAAAAATAATAGTAGGTACTGCACCCTGTTGGCAATCCTTGTAACTTTTATGCGATTGAACATCATAGAACAGAACCAACTTGTTTAATTGAAACAGCTGTTAAGATCCATTAATTCCTTTTAAATATGAAAAATCATAAGGTTAACATGGGGAACTACAGAGCCACTGGGGCGGAGCCCGAAAGGATTTTTGAGATAAGAATATGCTTTAATGTTAATCGGGAATGTGAGCTATCATCATACCAAATTTCAGCCCAATCTGTCCAGTAGTTTATGCGTGATTGAGCAACACACACACAAACACACACACAAACTCACAAACTTTCAGATTTATAATATTAGTAAGATAAGATAAGATAAGATTAAGTACTCTGAATTGAACAATAAATTGCTTGTCTATAGACACAGATGTAACCTAGGAACGATAGAAACGTTACCTCAGGCTAGAATAGGGCACAGCTCGTAGCTTTATCAAATAGCTAAAGCTGAAGCTGGATTGGGGTGATTTGAACCTGAAACCTTGAGCTAAAATCCCTGTGTTCTACCACTAGATCAGGCCCCCCCCCCAAAAAAAAAAAGCACAGGTGTCTAGATTCCATTTAAATAGCTAGATTTTCCTGTTTCTATCAAAATTTTTTATTCTTCGCCAACACTGAACTTCCTATGTCAGCGTCAAATGAATTTCATCACATTTACTAATTGCTTGGCAAGAAAATTAGTTCTCAAAAGCTGAGAAGAGTATGATAAATTAAGAAAATATAGCTCATCTAAATAATAGTCAATATCTAATTTTGTCATGTAATAGTATATTTCATCACAAGGGCAAAGAGTGAGGACTCTATTTGACCTGAGCTCAAGTTTGACAACCGAGGGGAACCCGAGGGAGGAAAATGAGCGAGAGTTGAAAAGAGACTTTTTTGCCCATGTGATAAACTATATTTTTAGTCATATTGCAGAAAAAAAATCCAACAAACTAAGTTATAAAACAAAAATAATTTTGATGTAAAGAAACCCCCTTAAACAATATAATTCCAACTTGTTCTTTGTACTCATTTTTACTCAGCGGTCAGAGCTAGGCCTACTTTAATCCTATTGTATTAATCGAAAAACATTTGAAGGCATAATCACTGGTAGTTTACAACAAAGATAAGCAGTTTTTAATTTAGTTTCACCCCATATTTAATAGGATGATTAATACTTACAATTACTAACTGAAAATGTGTGTACTGAATGACTGTTTTTGGTCATACACCCATGTAAACTCATATTAGACTGTCAACTTACATGAGTCCTCAAAGGAGACCCCAAAATGGAAAAAATCAATGAACCGTAGAAAGCCTGTCAGATTCAATAGAGGTTTACATCAGAGTTTTGGGCGAAATGACAGTTTCTCAAACGATCCTCATATGAATTTTCAGGAGGAATGATATTTTTATTTAAAACTACAAACAAATAGCCTAAATATAGAATGTATGACACCTTAACAATAGCTAGTTTAGTGAAAACACCCTCTGGCTTGATTAAAAAATGTGTTTATATGTGGTTAATTTAATGATTTGGTTCAATAACCAGGCTAACAATGCTATCCAAAAAAGTTAAAAATTAAAGCACTTACATTGAATAACACACCACACCACTGATGTGTTACATGTTAATAATCTTATCTTTGTTGGAGATCAACTGGCCAATTAGAGTAACAATAAAAGGCACACACCCACTTTTGACAATTAATAACTAACTATATATACTATACAGTTACAAAAGCTATGAGTTGAATTTAAATTAAGAGGGTCGTTAGTATTATTAACTACCAATAAGGAAAAAACTAATTTATTTCTCATTATTTACAGTTTTCTTTTATTTAGTAATATGTTTCGTAATTAAAATTGTAGTACTGTATTTACTTACTTAAAAGCAGTTTGAAATACTGTTTACCTGGAATTTTGGAAGTTTTTCCAAAGTATGGAACCATTCGCTCAGTTTTTCAGTCGCCATGAGTTGAGATTTTAACTTTTCATCAGTGAACAAAGGAAAAAGAGTGCTCCAAATGGAAATATCAGCTACAGTCATGGTATCCTGAAAACAAAATCCTGTTGTTTATTACTGTGCACACGAAACAATTCCTCCAGATCAATTTTTCCATTAGGTAAATGGTAGCATATTATATCGAGTTCAGAAATAATTAAAGCAATAACTTTATATTTAATTTACAAACAAATAATAAATCCATCAAAACATATCATAATTATTTACAAATAAATATTATTTGTAATCTAACAAAACCTGATTGTAAGTGGTTGACAAAAATAGACTTTGTTTCAACAAGAATGCATTCTAATTCAACAATAGTTATTTTTGTGAAACTAGTGGTGAAAGTGGCACTTTGCTGCACACGAGAGCAATGTTTACGCACGAGCCACAGGCGAGTGCGGAATGATCTCGAGTGCAGCAAAGGCCTTTTTCACTCGTGTTACACATTATATTTTTCCTACAGTCACTATAAAGCATATAAATAACATAGATATGCTATTTAAATCTGTCAGAAAAACAAGCCAGATAACTGCAAACCTGCTGGATTCATGGGTCGTAGTAGACTTGTCAGTGAACCCTGGAGCATGATCAGTGCTAACCTCATTGGACCTCTTCCTAGATCTACTAGAGGATATCGTTATATTTTGGTCATATTGGATACTTTTTCAAAATTCTGTTTACTATACCCACCAAGATCTGCTACAGCTGCTCTAGTTGCTCAACATTTGGAAAATTATATTTTCATGATCTATGGAATTCCAAAATTCTTTATCTGTGATAATGGTCCTGAATTTAAGGGCCAACGTTTGTGTTTATTGGCAGACAAATACCATGTCAGAATATTGTATAATGCCAAGCGTCATCCGCAAGCTAATCCTACGGAACGTGCCAACAAGACAATTGGAACAATGTTAAGATCATATGTGAAGGACAATCAGCGCTTATGGGACCGCAACCTTCCCCAGATTGGCTTCGCGTTGAGAACAGCTGTCAACGAAACAACTGGCTTCACTCCAGCGTACCTTAACTTTGGCAGAGAATTGTGGCCCGATGGCCGTACTGACATGGAACCAAATCTACAAGATCCAGAACCTGAAGATATCAATTGTCTAGTTAAGAAGTTGGGAAATCTTCAACACATATACAAGGATGTGAAGATGCGTCTAGAGGCAGCCCACCAAACTAATGAGAAGCGATACAATCTACGTCATCGACAAGTGGAATTTCAAGTTGGTGCCAAGGTGTTGAAGAGGAATTTCATTCAATCGGATGCAGCTGGATTCTTCTCCGCTAAGCTGGCATCGAAATTTGTTGGTCCATTTGAAGTCACAAAGAAGATTTCGCCTACCACCTATCAGCTAAAAGATGAAGATGGACGAGACGTTGGAAGATGGCACGTCTCAGATCTTAGACCTTTGATCTCACGGAATCATTAGAAAATTTCAGGAAATTTTCTCCGAGGAAGGGGAGAAATTTGTAACAGTCATACAGACAGATATTATTTACTCAAGGCCTATAGTTAGTTGTTTTGGCTGGCCACCGGACATCATAATCCTTATCTATTGTTGGAAGCGCACTCCAACCTTTATCAGCTGGACCTTGACTCATACCTGTCTGGGATTGTTTCAATACCCTATTGATTTCTCTGTCCACGTACATGGTTAGAAGGAAGTTGACCACAGAAGAATGTACTACACTTCAATAACCCATCCTTCTTCGAGCAACGGATTTTAGGAGGCATGGGTTTCCGGTCTTGGTTGCCACATCTGTGTCATCGCCCAACACCCTGCCCCACTACGACTGTCTGTGGTCCAACTGATAGCGGACAACTGGGTAGATTTAAGATTGTTATAAGTGTTTTGTCTAGGTGTTATCTGTTTATTTGTGTATTTATTGTATGTGTCAAAAGAGATATAACATTTCAGAGTAACTTTGTGTTCTGCTGAGTTTGGAATAATTTTTGAAAAAAAAAATAAAATAAAAGGAAGCCCTTCCCATCAGTAGAAACATTTATTTGAGAATTAATCTATCTATACTATTATAAAAAAGAGGTGATTGCTGTATGTGTGTATGTGTGTATGGGAAAAGTAAACTCGAAAAATACTGGTCGGATTGGGCTGAAATTTGGCATGATGATAGCTCACATTCCCGATTAACATATAGGCATATTCTTATTTCAAAAATTAGGGATGGACGAGATTGGATTTTTAGTTCGAGACGAGACGAGACGAGATTTTTTATTTCTCATAAAATTTCGAGACGAGATCGAGACGGGATTTCCCTTCTCATACACAACGAGAAATGCACGTTCAAAATTTTTACCTGATTTTGTAACATTGTTAGATGACTGTTTAAATACAAAAATAATGATAATAGGCAAGAATATTTACAATCTTTTATTAAAAAACATCAGCATAACATTTTTTTATTAATCACGCCTAACTTATTAAAAATGCCTACGATTAGGAAACATAGTGATATCAGTTAGGATAGAGTTCAACTTATCCTAAAATAAAATAAATCATAAAATAAAAGCAATATTAATTTTTATAAAATAGTTACTTGTTTTGACTTTTTATAGAAATAAAACATTTCTCACACTGCTTACACTTTACAAAATTCTCAAATGTTATTAAAGTAATATTATTAAAATAATTAAAGTAATATTTACATTTAAAGAATTAATGAAATAAGAACGCCTTCACAAAGGAAACGCAACTACAACACGCTCCTGTATTGCGGGTATTGCATTGACTTTCTGCAGGCGTTTTTAATTTTTTTTTTTTTTTTTTTTATTCCCGTCTTGGTAAAAATCTTGGCCAAAAAGAAATCTCGTCTCGTGTAACGAGATTTTTGACCATCCCTATCAAAAATCCTTTCGGGCTCCGCCCCAGTGGCTCTGGAGTTTCCCATGTTAACCTTATGAGAAATGGAATTATTGAATCTTAACAGCTGTTTCAATTAAACAAGTTGGTTCTGTTCTATGATGTTCAATAGCATTAAAGTTACAAGGATTACCAACAGGGTGCAGCACTATTATTTCTTTTACATTTATGACAACAGCTAATTTGCAACCAAAAGGTGAGTGAGCGTAGCGAACGAACTTCAACCTGGAGGCGAGTTAGCGTAGCGAACGAGCTAACCTGAAGGCAAGTGAGCGCAGCGAACGAGCTCCAACCTAAAGGTGAGTGAGCGTAGCGAACGAGCTCCAACCTAAAGGTGAGTGAGCGTAGCGAACGAGCTCCAACCCAAAGGTGAGTGAGCGTAGCGAACAAACTTCAAACAGGACGTGATTGAGCCATGCGAACGAGATAATCTTGAAAATTAAGAAGTTAAACGGGGCAAAGCCCGCGGGTTACAGCTAGTCTTAGATAAAATTACGGTTGATATGAATATTTTAGGATAAGGTTGTTACATAGATATTCTACCTATTTGGAATGTTTCATTGATAACATATTGATACAGGTATTTGTTATCACTGTGTGTATTGATTATTGCAATTTATTAATATTTAAGTGGAATAATAGCCAGACTTATATGAACTCTTTCATGCTGCTATATTAATTGTGTATTCTGTTTCTTGTGGTATATTATTCAATTCTGAGTTTCATTATATGGTTGGAGGATAACGCTTGTTATTTTTTTAATCCTGGCACTTAGTATAATTAATAATTCCATCACACTAGCTTGCCATTGTTTCCTTGTTTTACAACTGGCAATCAGAAGCTATTACAACAAGGTGGCGCCCTCTCAAACATGACTAGGTACTGGTTACCCCTGGATATTTTGTTCTGGTATTATTTCATATGAGTATATGGACCACCCCTACTCTACCTGGAGCATTGGAAGTTATATTAAACATTTTTCCTGAGCTAGTTGGGTTTATAGCATATTGATTATGATTTGTACATCAAAATTACTAGTTAGAACACGATTATATTTGGGATTTTGATTTGGAAGTTAAAAATTAAAAGAGAGCCATTTAGTTTAAAGTTGAAAGATAACAGTTTTTCCCAAGTAACTCAATTCTCTTGATCAAAACCAGTTAACCAAAGTCCCGTAAAATTAACCCTCAAACCCTCAATGTTGACTAAAGCTCCCCTAACAATAAGATCGACTTCTTCCTGTTGTTTGATTGAAACCTCAGCGTAATCGTGTTTTTACAATAAAACGTGTTTTGTAAATGTTATAAAGTACCTAAATAAACAGGAAGTACTGATTTTGGCTTCTATACATTATCATACAGTAAGCTATACGTGTCATTGTTAATTCTTGGATTATATTAGGTTAGTACAACACGTACATATAAGTTTTTATTTTAAAGCAGTTATGAGTTATGAATGAGAAGAAAGTTTTGTTCCTGACTGAGAGAAGCTGGTTTAGGCCAGAGCTATTTATTACAGTCTTAATGAAAAGAATCTACTGATTGTTCCAAGGAATTTCAGAGTAGACGAACACTTCAGCAACTCTGTCATCTAGGAATGTTTGTACTGCAATAGGCTACTATTGTACTAATATGTCGCTAAGGAGAAGAGTATTCTGTTTATTAAATTAAATAAACAGCTTGAATAGAACACACCCAACCCTTAGGATTGTTGACAAGCTAACTAAAGAAAGTATGTGTCAGATTGCTGATACCGTTTATTTTGTTACTGAAATAGGTGGACTGACTCAAAAGAGTATCTATATATTAATAGGCAAGCATGTTTCTTAAAAACCTTTTTTCTCAGCTCGTTTGCATCGCAGGGAAAATCTAAGCATACGGTTAGCAAGATATTTGCCTGAAGAAGTGCAGACTCACTTTATAAATTAAAATAGGCTAAAAATAAGCACAAAAAAATAATTTAAAATATAAAACAATTTACATGGGCCTTATAGGTTGCCATGCTGGTGACGAAATAACATCGTAATATAAACATAAAATCAAAACAAATGGAATAAATTACAATCACATGTTTTATATACAGCGTGGGGTGAAATTGGGGAGCCTGTATGCCTACATTACATATTATATTTGGTCGACTTTTCGACCACTGGACGACCCCTATTATATCTTAAAAGTAACTATTATATCTAAAGTCTAAATACCCTACAGAAATCAGTAGTTTATATCAGCACTTAACTGTTAACTGTTTGGTTAGCCGAGTGATAATAGTGCTCACCTTCAAATCTGAAGGTCACTGGTTCGAATCTAAGTGAGATCGTTTCGGAATGGCACGAATCAGATCGCGCTTACTTTATTTTTATGGGAGTTATACTTTTTTGTACCTTTATAAAAATGCATGTTACATATATATATTATCAAAAGAATTTGTTGGACTTTTGTGTGCAGCAAATTTACCCCTAAATATTTATTTTTGTAGGCATATGGTATCAATTTAAATTGTTTATCCTCTAGATGTGCTTTTTGCGGGTTTGGATGATATCACGTGAATGCCCTTCGTCATATAGGCTTTCAAAATTTCATAGTTTGTGCTGAATTCTGTTCACCTGAACTCTTTCAAGTTTATATTAAATAAACAAATTTTGTTTTTATCAAAACTAACAGATGACCATTATACAAAGTTGTTTACATCCATACGAAAATTGGGTTATGTGGTTGGTGATGTTTCAGTGAATTCAAGTAAAACTTTGTAGGTAATGTTATTTGTATGAAATGTAAAGAAGAACATGTTTTAGCCTACGATAGTTTTTGTGTTGTGATATTATGTGTCATTGGTATTTGTAATTTTTATAAGATACCTCGAAGAGATCGCTCACGCAATGAAAATAATAGGGCTCGCAATGCAAATAATAGATATATAATGAGAAATGATCTTTTTCAACCTTATCAACGATAAATCAAATCACGGTTTTTGAAGTGACGCAGGTTGCTAGTCATGTATTAAATTGTAATTGTAATTTTTATTCAAATTAAAATTTAACACTATTTTAAAAAAGCTACTGCAATAAGATAGCTACAAATTCACTCATGCTTTTTATTTCGCTGACTTTATGTATGCATGTTGAAATCGATCATGAGCCAGATTAATAGGTTACACTTGTGACTTGTTTTGACATGAAGATTGTTGAAATTGCTTCATTGACGTCATTCACTTTGCCAGTTAACTAACGGACTTTGACTAACAGTGTAGTAGTATATGTTGTCGTAGAGATCGTTGCAGGTATTATTAATAATATAAATTATTAAGTTTACTATTTATTTCATAATATTGTATCTAATCAAGCATAAATTGTGTTATGGTTGGTATCACCAATGTTATTTACATTAGGTTAGGTATTACAAAAACACTACATTCAAGATAATTCATTCAAAATAAACCCTATAAGCATTTAAACTATGAGTTATAGATTTAAGCCTTTTTAATGAGTAATAGATTTAAGCCTTTTTTAATGAGTAATATAAGGATGGTTTACATAACCTTGCCTACTAGGTGACTTTATTTCTTGATGCCTAAAATATTAAGGTATTCCATTTTCATTGGTAAAACTGTCCTAAATAAACATCTAATCAGGTGAAGTATTCCTTTTGCCATCTAGATATTTTACAGTTAGTTGTTTGCAACATAATTTATTCAGATTTAACTTCTGTAACCTTATAGATATTTTATTATACTTTTCTTCGTTATACAAACAATTGGTAGAGTTCTGTGTATGAATACTTACACTGTAACTACTCTATATGATAATATGGAACCTAAATATATTTAAACATAGTCTTAATTTATTTGGTAACCCCATTTTCAGAAAATAACCTACCTGAAGCGTTGTTATGAATTTAATGGTTAGGGAGAAAATTCCAAAACACTGAAGATCTCAAATTCCCATGTTTTTCTAATGATAGACTAAGTTGTAGTTAGCTTTGTTCAAAACCATATTATGATCAAATTTGATAATTTTTTCATACTAAACTAACAACACTTTACTTAAAATTCATGTTCGACCTTTTCAGTAGTAGCAAACCTAAGAGTCAACAAAAAACTGTTACGTAGAATTTTGGTCTGCATAGCCCACATCGCATATGTGTACACTACGCAACTTTGATACATTTTATCACATGCATTGGGTCTATATTGTAGGGTAACTCTTTATAATTTCTTCCCAGTAACCTTACACATAACTTAGATATTAGTATAAATTTGAAATAAAATGTTTTTATGGAGGTAAAATCAGTAAATTAAAATTTGTTTCTTCTTCATTCTTTGATTTTTATTAAATCAAATCAATGTTCTTTGAACATTTAATTTTAACTTTTTCATTGAGGGGTTTTTTCAGTCATTCAATTTCAACTTTATAATTAATTTCTCAGTATGCATTAATATTCTGTTGAATTCATAAAACCAGGTAAATTTGACTAATTCGTCAAATTCATCGAATTTGTCAGCTCAAAAAAATTCAATTTTCATTGATATTTAATTTTAATTACCATTCTTTTAAAGTACAAGTGAATTCAAGATAACAAAGGCTATTGAAACTTCAAACAAATTTATGACAAAACATTAAATTTAGTTAATTTTATTGATAATTGATTTAGCAAGACAAATATAATAAGTATTTGAAATTGACTTACCCAAAGGGAGATTTCAAAAGAGCGCTAATCTTTACCATAATAACATGCAAAAAGTAACAAACTACTTTAACACAAGACAGACTGAGAATGAGGGTGAGTCTAGGAAAATCATGCTTACTGTGGATTTGTTCTCTCATTGGCTAAACATTCCGGAACATTTCAGTCAATAAGATCACACCTTTTCTTGCTTCAACCTCTACGTCCAGATATGTGCTTTCCATGGAACATTCAAGACTTTCATGCTAAATTTTGTTATTACAGTATTTGAATCAATTTAAATTCATAATTTGCTCAAAAGAACAGTTTTCTCAAATTTACAACTTGATGAAAAAATATTTTAATCAAACAATTCTAGTAAAACTTTGTCCAAGCAAGATCATTTCCAGACCCAGATGCCATTTGTCATTGGGCTAAGAATTAATGATGCTATCTATCAAAAAGGTCGACGTTAGATAATAACAATACCAGGGTTTGGACCGTTCCCTTTCAATTCATAAAAAATGCCACTGGCGTAGAAAAACACAAATAAACTGAAAATAAAATGACACATTATGTTACAGTGATGTTGAGTGTCTTTGTGTTGGTGATGGTAGGCCTACTAGCAGCGGCCATTGCAGAACCAGTGAAAATTCTCAAACCATTTCTCGGAATGGAAAACGTAGAGAAGTATCAAGGCACAAACATGGACGAAGGAGGACGGGACTGATTTCGTCACGAAAATAACATCACTAAGAAAAAAGAAGGGCGAATGCAGGACTTGATCAGATTTGACAAAGATTTGATCTTTACAATAAACGTTGATTTATCTTGCTTGTATGTTTTTTCAACATCCCAGTTAAGATTATTATATACCAACAAGCTTTAAATCACGAATTTAAGTTATAATAATAGTTTATTTTAATAGGTAAACAAGTCTACCAGCATTATAGTATAAATTAAGATTAATCTGAGCTTTACGAACTGGTGTAAAAGTTAAAGGTATCTTGAATGTCATAAGTTATTTTTTGTAATCTGTCAATATCAATCAACTGAGATTCACAAAAAGTAACTAAATACAATTGTATAATGTTTTACTACACCTTGTATAACCCAAACACTGTACTGCATTTTAACAAGATTGTTAACTAAAAGGTTTTTTAAAAACGTCATCACGGTACTTAACAGGTAAATGAGATTTTTTGATGACTTCCCCAGTTAATGTTTCTAATATCAAAGCTGCTGTTGGCAATAAAAGGTTGCGTAGCAGCGTCTTCTTTGCGTCATAAAATATTTCATTTCTCCGCTTCACTAACGCAATTTCAAATACTTGAAGTTGGTAAAAGAAGGGTAATGTTGGTAAAGAATAGCAATAATATCATATTTGTATCAAATATATGCAATTTATGGGTAAGTTTTCTACAACCTTTGAGTGTTTTACTGAACTAAAATAATTTGTGTCATTGTTTCTGTATGGAAAGAAATTGTAAGCATATTTTATTATATCTAAGAAAGTCATTGCATCATTTATAAAGAAAAACTCATGCCTATATGGAAATAATTGGTGAATTTTATTGGTAAAGGGCTAGACTAGAATTATAATAGGAAACTGTTCATAAAACAATACTATCGTTCTTTTGAGCACCTAAACACAGGGCAATTCTAAATGATGATACACTTTTGAAACTCTATAAATGAAAAACCATACAACCTATCATCACGGGATGAGAATCAATTGAAAGAGGAGATTCTAAAGTTTTGTTCGACACCACTTTGGTAAACATCGTTGCAAAATTAGCCTCTACAGACATTTTTAGATTTTAACTACGATTTTTAATTGATTATACAATTTTAAATCAATGAAACTCCAAAACACAGAACCACAGTTCCTCACAGCTTACAATAGTGGTGTACAACAATAACAGAGCGGTAAATTATAGAACTAATTGACCCCTAGTGGTATTACCACAAATGTTTGACAATTCAACATATATGTATGAGGTGTATGTATTCAACAGGTTTTTAGGTTCAGCAGGCAACACAAATGGTGCCCTAGAGAAAGTAGTACCCGCGGTCCGTATCACTCCGCTATTTTTCCTCGGCAAGAAATGTGCTCCGCGTTTTGAGAATATAGTTCCGTATGTTTTTGTAATTTGAAGTGGTTTCCGCGCCTAAAAAAATGCTTTAAAGTTATTTTCTTGTTTATTAAGATTGTAGGAATGTTTTAAAAACGTTTAAAAGAAAAGTCCAGAAAGTTCAGAAATACCGAAACTATAAACACGAAATGAACACGTTAAATCGTAGTTATAATAGTCAATCAGTTGCTCATAGTATTATTATCTTTAAGTGTTGCCAACCTATTTCCAAGCGTACACGGATTACGTGCATAATAGAACCACACTGTTTTGTGTTGTTTCGTTGGAATCCTGATGTGCGGCAAAGTATAAACCGTACGACAAAGTATAAACCGTACGGCAAAGTATAAATATGCAGCAATTAGCAGCTTTCTGTACTATAAACAGTACAAGGAAGCCAACTTTGTCGGGTGACTGTAGGAAAAAATATTTTACAATCCTGCAAAACTGATTTGTAATTCAACAATAGATTGAACTAATAGATGGTTTAGAGCACATCACAGATGTTTAAAAATTCATAACATTTGAATCCAATAGTCAATGATTGGATACACCAAATCATTTGATTCTGTTTTAACTGTTGACTTATGAGGTAGAGTAGTCTGCATAGGACAATTTTCTTGTGGTCTACTTCAATTAAGAAGCAGTTACCAAAAGTTTGGTGTGAGTAGGTATGTTAGGTTAAGTAATTAATTTTGCTTAGCTGAAAACAAAATTTAGTAACCCTGACTAAAACAGTTTTTTCATAAGTAGTCCTGTTTAACGATAAACATCTATTTGGGACAAAAATCAACATTATCACTGGGTGCAAATAGTCCAAAAACTTATGAAGGACGATTTGTTGTCACGATCTGAACTACCTAAAAGCATGTGAAAATTGTAGGTGACATATTTCTTAGCGGTTTAAACAATGTTGGATTGTTTAAACCTTACAAACAGTTTAAGACTGACTTGTCTGTACCATAAATGTATGTATTATTGTAAAAATGATGTTTACCGTTGAAAATAAATAAATAAATAAACAACTTATCATCAAACTAATCAGCTAACATAATTCTTACCTTAACTAAATACTTGTATTTTTTCAATCCATTTTCAAGGAGGGTCAGCAGCTGAGGAAGAGGTTCGTTGAGAGATCCTTTTGCATCCACACATCGAGTGACACAGGGCTAAAACGGACAAATATTTTAAGTTTATTTAGTTTGTAAATCTTAACCACTTACTCTTCTGCCCAAATTATTTTACGTGTCCAATTCAAAGGCAAACTTGTGCTAGGCAAATGAAATGTCAAAAAATTAAAACTGACTTGATAACAAGGCACAATAAATCATTATGCTATTTTCAATAATAGCAGTTAACAGGAAGAAGTCAATGTTAAACATGTAACATTTGAAATCCGTTGACTTATGGTGGTGACCCAAAATCTGATGTTTTAACGATTTCCTATAAACTTTCATGTTCCTATATTGCCACAATAGTTCTGATAGTTTGTTCACAGCACGTTTCTTCTCATTTTCAGCCAACGTAACAGCAAAAGTTATCACAACAATGGGAATCATATAGGCAATAAATCCGATATTCCATGACAGTCCTGCATTACTTATTTCATTTGGGCGTACCAACTTTGTGAGAAGAAAAATATAACTAGGTAATGCACATATGGCAGTAGTAACAGTATACCAGATCACATAAACTCTATAGTGTGACTTGACTTCTTCAATGTCGTGGTACAAGCAGTTTTGTAAACGTCTAAAAAGAGCCATTTTCTTTCTAGCTTCCACAAACTTCCTTGATGCTTTGTTACCTATCGGTGTTATTCTTGACAAATCCTCAGATAGTTCAGGTAATTCCAAGTTCTCAAGAGTTCTATTTACTGATTTGTTCATGGCCAAATTTTCAAATAAAATCCCTAAAGAACCTGCAACCAAAGACATTTTCATCCCTTTGAAGTGTGCTGCATGTAAGAATTCCAAAATCTTTGGAAGAGATAACTCAGCTATGTGCCAGACACTCCATATTTCAATCACATACCAAACAGCGATGATAAAAATAAACACGTTTTCCCAACAGATTAACTTTTTCTTAACCCCCAGCATTGTTTCAATCACACTAAGATTTAAAGCACTAGCAATTTTAGACCTGTAATCAAATATTGCACTGATAAATAGGTAGGATTTATTGAAAGAAATTAGAAGTATATGAAGTATTTGTATATTCCAAAAGATGGCATCCATTCTTGCAAAAAAATTACCATAGAACCATAAATAGCAAGTCATTATAATATCCAAAACTGTGTAAGTTAATATAACCACTTTCTTTTGTTTAGAAGGACGAAAATCAGAGAGCGATACACAAAATTGACCGTGAAAAGTCTCAAACCAGAACAAATATTTAAATTTCCCCAAATATCGAAACATTATACCAGTTAATGAGTAATGTTCTGGAATTTGTTAGTTTGATACACTTTCACTGAAGAACTCAAACTTCAAGGAATAAATGTTGCATGAAATGAGACATGTGCTCATAAAAAATTTATTCAACATAAGAACTTTTCACCAAATTAAATTCGCTGGCATTGATCAATACTAGGTACTTAGCTAAACAAATGTTTGGCAAAGAAAAACTTGTCAATACATGTTTAATATGGACAAATTACAGATAGTCATTTGGATAGTAGGTAATCAATTTTGAATTGTTTTGACCAAGTTACAACATATAACAACTTTTTGAAGGTGTTACTAGCACTATACTACAAATTTAAAAGTTTGCCAGTATTAATTAAGAATGAGTCAGTGTCAGATGTAGCCCCTGACTCTCTTACTCAGTGGATTTATTAATCTGTTAGGTAAACATGATATTGAATTACAAATTAACCAAACCTAGTCAGACTAACTAAAAATACCTTTAGCCTAAAACAAGACATTAGGCTATTACTCTACGACAAAAACTCAATTGTGCTATTGTGGATCCAAAACAACTTAAATTATTCCAAGAGAGAATTCAGTGAGGAACTGACAACACTTGTAGAAAAGTAATGGACCAAAGAAAGACTAAACCTGAGGCAGTCCTCTGCCAAAATAAACAGGTTTAGAATCTGTCTTGCATTTGTGTGTCTATTGAATATTTAATACCACTTAACATGTTCACTGGGAGTGACGAGTACTGTAATCTCATCACTGCTAGCGCTTTCCAGCGGCGCGCAACAAATATAAGTAGGCCTACTTGTCAAAGCGCCGTTTACAAACTGTTGTTCCAGAGTGAGATTAGCCACTGCCGTGAGACATTGTTTTGCCTGCCGCTTATTGTGCCAGTTTTGTACTTTCTCAAGGTATAGGCTACCCAATACATTTTCCGATCCGAAAATTTTGTCGGTGTTAGGGATTGTAGTGTAGTGCTTAACTTGGGTTTAATTACATGGACTAATAACAATAATGAATTTAGTACTGTAGTATTGTGGATGGAACCTAACCTCAAAATTGTGCTTTGAGCCCCTTTTTGCGGTATTTTTTTATGGTCTATCTGTGTACTCCGCTTCTGCTTTTTCCCCTATTTGGCAATACTGATAGCCGGCTGGCAGTTTTGTTTACTGCTGCTATCTATTGAGTTCTTGAAAAACCACGTCCACAACGACTGGGACACAGTAGATGCTATAATATGCCTCTCCTATGGGATGAAACTACTGTAAATTCAAACATTTTCACACTCCTTTTGCATTTTTTCACTAATCTACGCAGCCCATTAGCTGACCACGCTCCCGGCAGCGGCTGGCCATTACGCAACCGCAGCAAACTTGTTAATAGGTACAATGATTAATAACTTAACAAAAACTGTTAGAAACTAAATTTTAACATTTTGTAATCTAAACATTCAAATAAACAAACATTTAACAAGCATAATGAATCAGCTATGCAGATAAGAACATAGGTAGGCCTAGTAACAATTTTAAAAAGTGCATGTTCCATCATAGACTCTTCTAACGTGCAGACTTGGAATACTGAAACAGCTGTTAAATAAAATAATTGAGCGTGTACAATGTTTATGCTTACAAGTTTATCATTCCGTTTATTACCATAGCAATAGGCATGCTGGTGTGACGTTAGAAGAGGCTATTGCTCCATACAACTAACAAGTAGGCTACCCATGGAAGGCTGAGCCCTTATTATACTCTTACCTGTAATTGCATAGCCTCCCAGTCCAGCCAGTTGTCTACAGATGGTTCCGAGTTTTTAGGAGGAGGAAACAGAAGATAAGCTGCGGCATTTGTAGAGAATAGAACATCTCCAGGCGAAATTTCAAGGATGGGAAGTCGCTTGAGCCCATCTGTAAATAAATGACAAGACAATTAAAATGGATTCGCTTAAGCTATGGTAACTTCTTGTCTGACAACATAATGGGATTAACTTAATCCGCTTCAGTTTTGTATCTTTGCCAAAATTATTGGAAATATAGGCCTTATTTAAGATCCGTAGGCCTACTGTTTGATAAACACTCAACTACTTAGGGTAAGTTGGCTAAGCAGTTTATAGGCCTAGAACTCATCTGTATAACTTAGCCGACTGGGCACTCATCTGATTGGAGCATAGGTGATTCCATTACATGTATCGGACAACAATGCTCCATGGAAACTGTTTTAACTTAGCGTAAATTCTAAATAACTAAGTTAAGGAGGTTCACAAAGTACCTCGGCACCCCCTTATCATGGGTTGTGGGGGGTTTAATTTGACTGAAGATGTGAACATAAATTTTGTAAAACATTCCACTAAGAACTCGACTGGTAACCCCATTTAGCCTAAAATAGACTTGACCTAACCTCTAACTTTACTAAACACTTAGCCTCAAGCCATAAGTCAGGACTGCAGTTGCAATCTGCAAACAAAATGGCTAAAATATTCAGTAGGCCTATATTAGACTTGAAATTTCTACATAAATTTGCTTGGATTAAGCCAAAGTTACCTGAAGCTGGTTTATCTGTAATCACAAGTTCCAAGTTCATTTCAGCATATTCGCCGGCTATCAGTATTTTTAACGCGGCTGAATTGTCACTATTTGTTATTACTTTCATGATGAGATTTTCTTTCCAGTTCAAGTTTATTGAAACCGACCCTAATTATTTAAATGTGTGTGTATAAATGTTAGCAAGATTGTATAACCTTACCTTAACCTCAACAAATATTAACTAACATTTAAACGTGGACGTTTTGACAGGCAGCGAGGCAGCAGGCAGCAGAAACCAGGCTGAAATTAGCTGACGAGCATCTGACGAATGCTAGGCCATAAAACTGCCAGGACGAAACAATAGGAACACTCGCTGCAACTTACAACAGACCAGCGCTTGGTCCCGGTCCTGTCTCGTTTCTAGTAGACATTGGAAAAGCCTTATATTGCGTGTTACACGATACAACGATGAGATATCTGAATAAATTGTATTTTCTACTATTTATAACGTAACCACATAGGTGGTGACATATAATTAAAATGTGTCAATGATATCAATAAGGATTAGAACGAAAAATTGCCTTCTAAACATGACGTCTGAAACGCTATAGCGATGAGCTAATTGAATAAATTACAGGTTTCAACTACTTATACAGTAACAACCTAGGTGGTGGCAGACCTAAGAATAAAATATGGCTTTAATAGTTATTGAAGCTAGACCATTAAACAATTAAAAATGATTTCTATAGGTGGAGAGCCTTGGATAATCCCGTGTGAACATTGCGTGTTAAGCGATACAACGATGAGCTAATTGAATAAATCCTAAGTTTCGACCACGTCTACGGCAACAACCTAGGTGGTGGCAGGTCTAAGCTTAAAATATGTCATTTATAGTTATTAAAACTATACTATGAAACAACTAAAAATAATTTCTATAGGTGGAGAGCATTGGATAACTTCTTGTGAACATGGCGTGTTAAACGATACAACGATGAGCTTATAATGAATAAATCGAATAAATAATTTGAAACCGCTATAATTTCTTTATTAAACCGGCTGATTTGCTAGAAGGTAATTTTGTTTCTTTTATGGGTTGAAGGACTTACGCGTCTGTATATCTGATCTAAATATATACTGAACTTAATTCAATAAAACTAGCAGGACACAAAATCTGAAAACTTAAAAGGATTTCTGTCAGTGGATAACCTTGAGAAACCTTGTTAGTCTAGCAGTGATATACGCGGCGTGCTTGTAGAATAAGTTGTAAGTTTCGTCCACTTCTACGATAACAACCTAGGTGGTGGCAGATCTAAGCTTAAAATATGTTACTAATGGTCATTAAAACTAGACTTTAAAACAAATATAAATGATTTCTATAGGTGGAGAGCCTTGGAAAATCCCGTGTGAACATGCTGTGTTAACTGATAGACGGCGTGCTAATAGAATAAGTTGTAAGTTTCGACCACTTCTACGGTAACAACCTAGGTGGTAGCAGATCTAAGCTTAAAATATGTTACTAATGGTCATTAAAACTAGACTTTAAAACAAATATAAATGATTTCTGTAGGTGGAGAGCCTTGGAAAATCCCGTGTGAACATGCTGTGTTAACTGATATACGGCGTGCTAATAGAATAAGTTGTAAGTTTCGACCACTTCTACGGTAACAACCTAGGTGGTGGCAGATCTATGCTTAAAATATGTCATTAATAGTTATTAAAACTAGACTATGAAACAATTAATAATTATTTCTATAGGCGGAGAGCCTTGGATAATCGCGTCTGAACATGGCGTGTTAAGCGATACAACGATGAGTTAATTGAATAAATCATAAGTTTCGACGACTTATACAGCAACAACCTAGGTGGTGGTAGGTCTAAGCTTAAAACATGCCATTAATAGTTATTGAAACTAGACTTTGAAATAAATATAAATGATTTATATAGGTGGAGACCCTTTGATAATCCCGTGTGAACATGGCGTGTTGAGTGATATAAATACCCGGGGAGCTAAACACTCAAGGTTAATTATTAGTTTCCCCGTCTCACATTAAGACGACTAAATAATATATTAGATATCATACTTCCGACTAAATCATGTTTCAAAAAATAAGAACTTATTAAATGTAATGTTGAAAATAGTTATAGTCTGTGACATTTTTTAAATCGTTTTTTAACATGTTATGTGATAGCATAACTCAGTGTGAACATTGCGTGTTAAGTCATAGACGGGTGGACGGTGCGCTAAGGTTTTAAGCTTAGATGGTGGCTGATCTAAACTAAAAACTAACTTAATAAGACTTAAAAAACGTAAAATATGTCATTAATGGCTATTAATACTAGACCATGAAACAATAACAAATTATTTCTATAGGTGGAGAGCGTCTTACGCTGAGATTATAACATTTGCTTTTTGATGTCATATGTCCCGATCGGGAGACGGGCTATGAACGGTATGATGCGGAAGGGTTCGACACCAACCTAGAACTGACAGGTCAACCAACCGTGATTAAGAGGATTACAGCCTCGGTCATGTGCCTACACCCGTCCCGATGTCTGCCTAATTTATGTTTCCTAAGATTATGTTGCTAAAACTTAAATTTAAAAATTGATGCATTGCGTGTATCATCGAAATTATCACTGAAGATAACTTTGCATTGGGTATTCGCAGTAATTGGAAACCAGGGCTTTGGGGCATATAACTTAGAATTACACTATGATTTATTAGAACATTAGTTTGTTCTGAGCCCTTAATGACATAAGATGTGTTTTGTACTAGATAGTGCACTTTTAGAATTGGTACATTTCATACGGTACGTGAAGATGGTTATGTTGTAAAAAGGCCTATAAATAATATAATAGACAACATATGCCTACTTGCCGTTTCGTGATGTTGGGACTATAAAATGAGCTAATGAGCTGTTTATTGCATGAACTATATGGTGCAAGAAATTACCGAAATAATCTCAGTTGGAACTAGAGTTATAACTTCAACCAATGGTTATACAACAACGGGTCGCCTACAACAAAGGTTGAGGCCAATCGTTACGGTGAAGTTGACAATTCCTGGAACTGACCACACTGGTAATGCCACTGGGAACAAAAACAGAACCCCCCTCTTAGGTGTTTGCAAAGCAGTTTTACGTCTCATTTAACACCCATTCAACCCCCTTTTCTAACAGCGTGTACAATTCTAAGAAGTGATAGACGAAAATGCGGTCCGTGCTACCTGAAGGATCAATATACCCTTGACTCCCACAAGTAGAAACAATTATTACTAACTCAACGAATTTAATTAGCGTAAACTTAATTTTCGCATTGACATATTTCTCGACCGATCATCAAAAGATCCGATTTGTAAATGACTGAGTAACAGAAAGGTGCTGGAAAGCTAATTAGAACAAATAGAGATAATCTATAGGTTTTTTTTAATAGCCGTCGTTATGAACACTTTTATAATAAATAAATAATAAATAAAATTGTCTTTATTGGTTCAAGCGTTAAGTCAATTTAACAAAACTGTTTTTCTCTTACAACTTTCGTCATCTTATACCTAACAAAGAATTAAAAACCAAAATAAGTACATAAGACTAAAAGCTATACATGAAATGAGCACATTTTTATATTCGTTTTGAAGCCTGTTAAACCTTTTTCTCTTATTTTTGAAGGGACAGAGTTGTACAATTTAGGTCCGAAATAAGCAAAGGCTCTCCGACCTACCTCATGGCTGACTTTAGGCACGTGCAACAAATCGTTCTGTCGGGTGCTGCGCTTAGAAACGTCCCGCCGGGCTGGCAGTTTTTCTCTCAAGTAGAGTGGCTTACCTAGGGATAACGTTTTGTGTATGAGAACACAAGTAGAGGCCTTACAAAAAACTTCAATGGGCAGCAATTTCGCATCACTTCTGAATGTACTTACGTGTTCTCTTTTTCTTAGGCCATAAATGAACCTGACTGCTGCATTCTGCGTTCTCTGTATTTTATTACAGTCACCTTTTAATATACTGTTTCCATATGCTGGAAGACAGTATTCAATAGCAGAGAGAACTAGCGACTTGACTATCTGGACCCTAGCGTCCTCAGGCAATAGGTATCTAAGCCTATACAGTCCGCGTAATCTACCCAATGCCTTCTGACACGCATAGGACACATGCTGCGAGAGGGTGAGGTTGTCATCTAATATCACACCAAGTGTTTTTACTTGGCTACATATTTCAAGGGCATGTCCGGAAAGAGATATCTTACCATAAGCCCCAATTTTTAGTGCATTCTGCAAGTCAGGAGGGGCAACATGGAGAACAGAGCACTTATTAACGTTTAATTTCAGCCCCTGACTCATGGACCACTCTTCCACAGATTTAAGGTCTTTATTTACAATTTCAAATGCCTCATCCACATCATTTTTACTGTATGTATATAGCAGCTGGCAGTCATCAGCATACATGTGAATGGAACAGTTTTTTACCACATTTGCAATGTCTGCAGTGTATACATTGAATAATATAGGGCCAAGACAGCTACCTTGTGGGACTCCTCTACTTTTTTGAAGGACGTTTGACATTTTCAATCCAAGTTTTGTCATTTGTGTCCGATTAGCCAAATATGATTTAAACCAATCCAAGGATGTATTGTCAAAACCTAAGTATTTTAGTTTCCTGACAAGTAAGTCGTGACAAATAGAATCGAAAGCCTGAGAATAGTCAAGGAACACAAGCGTGGAGTTTTTATTTTTGTCCTTAGCTTCGTAAAGATCGCTGAATAAGTTAAGCAAAGCTGTACATGTGCTGTAGTTCTTTCGGAAGCCAGATTGACACTTTGGTAGTATATCCTGCCCTTCAATATATCTCTCTACCTGTTCAGCAACAACCTTTTCAAGAACTTTGGACATAGCTGGGAGAACTGATATGGGTCTTAAATGTTCAACTGAATACGGATTATCGGTTTTAGGCAGAGGGTGCACAATGCTTAGCTTCCAAGCTTCAGGAAAGATTCCCTTAGTAAGGGACTGATTAATCAGATGGGTTATAGCGTCTATGCAATATGGACTAACAGCCTTAATCATGTCTATGGATAGCTGATCAGAACCAACAGCTTTTGATTTTATTTCATTCATTGCTGCTTTTATTTCAGCAATAGAGACTTTTTTAAATGAAAAAGTGCCTGGTGTACTATAACTTTCCTTGCAGTATAAATCAGTTGCACTCTTATCAACATTGTAATAACTTCCCATGTTAACAAAATATTTATTTACATTATTTACATCTAGGTTTATATTTCTGTTACCAATTTCATCACTAACAACATCGCATTCTCGCAAGCACGACCAAAACTCTTTTGAACCCTTAGTGTTGGATATTTTATATTTATAAAAATATTTCTTAGAATTTATAATGAGACAATTTAACTTATTTCTAACACCTTTGTATTTGTTCCAGTCTAATTGCATTTTAGATTTCTGATAACATCGTCTCAATTTGTTTTTTTCCTTTATCATTTCGCTAATCTCTGGAGTCATCCACGGGGTTTTTTTCCTTGTAGCTCGTTTAACGACCATAGGAGCTAACTCATCATACACTGCCCGTATATTTGATGTTATAAACGTCTCAATTTTCTGTACCTCATTTGTTTGTAAGGCTATGTTCCAATCAATTGATGCAATTTTTCTTACTACTGTATTGATGTTAAACTTAGAGAAGTCTCGATATGTTAACATTTTTTCAAATTTTCTGCTCACATAATATTTAATTTGACCATAGATAAGTTTATGATCAGTAATTTGTTTGCCCCTATAGTCAGTAATATCTGATGTGTCAATTACTCCACATTTCTCAAGTTTGGTACCTTTCTCTACATATATATGGTCAATCAATGTGGAGGTCTTTTCAGTTACTCTGGTAGCAACATTAATCATTTGCAGAACATTTGATGAGCGAATGAGCCTTCTTAGATATTTGGCTTCACAATTGGTTTTCGATAAAAGGTCTATGTTTACATCTCCAAGCATTATAACTCTATCAACCTCTGCAGCAAAATCTACAAATACTGCCTGAAATAGTGATTCTAATTTTGTGTAGATGACACCAGGAGGCCTGTATATAACACAAACTCCGAGTCTCACACCCTTGCTCTTTATAATGACGGATAAATGTTCCAATCCAGAGTCTACCTCATTCAGGCTATACACACGAAAGTTAATTGTGTTCCTAATAAAAATTGCAACACCACCCCCACCGCATGTCCCCTGTCTATCAGACCTAATAAGGTCATACCCAGGCAGTTTATATCTATCAGAAGATATACCAGTAGAGAGCCAAGTTTCAGATATACCTATAATGTCAAACTGAAAATCTGAAATGATTGAGCTCAGCTCCTCAAAACCTGTGCCCAAAGATCTTATATTGACATGAGCAAATGCTAAGCTGCGCCCCTTTGAGGCATTGGTATCTCGTTTCCCGAGGTAATAGTATTATCAGCTTCCGATTGAGTATCAAGGGATGCAGTCAACTCAGTGACTGAGGGTTGTCTTACGAGCAACAGAGTATCACTGGTATCAGATTGGTTCACCTTTAAAAACTCTGTTAAGATGCTAGAAAATAATTTTCCCAGGCTGATGGTACCATCCCTGTTAAGATGCCTGCCATCTCTAGACAAATGCTGCTTACCAACCCAGCAGTTCGCCTCGACAAACACAGCCCCAAAGTTATTACACATTAACTCGAGTTGATCATTGAAACCAAAAAGGGCTTTATAGGAAATATCTGATCGGATTAAAATACTATTTACAAAAATTTGAGCGTTAGGGAAATTAGTTCTGGCCATAAAGAGCAAGTCAGCCATGGCGTGGAGTGCCTCGCGCTTTCCCCAACCACCATGAATGCCGGGCAATTGCCAGTTTTTGAAATCCTTGGAGCAATTTCTTTTAAAACATCAAACGTAACGCTTAGAAAATCCTCCCTCCCTCGCACCTTTTTCCCCGTCGTAGATACAATGTACATGTGTCCGCAATGTTCCGCCCTTGAAATATTTGCAGAGACCTGTCAACCCCTTGTCAGGTAGCAGTAATCTCTAGTGTCCGCTTATGCCCTCTTTAATGATGTGTCCCCAATATTCCGTGTCCGCATTTGCCCGGACACCAACCACCATTGTACCCAAATCTACCGTTATAACCCCTCTTGAGGTTGTTTGTCCCAATATGAAAATACAAAGCTGACAACTTATGATTAACATACTCAGCGAGCCTCAACTTCAGGTCTTGTATTTTAGCCCCAGGACAACATTCGACAATTGCACCCTTCTCTAAGACTTGTTTGCTTGCAAAGCGAATAAGAGAATCCCCTATTAACAAGACATTCTTATTGCAATTAGAATTACTAATTGAAACATTTTCAGAAGGGTTGGATCGGTCTCTGAAATGAACTGAATTAGTACACACTGCAGGAGAACCTGCATTGCATTTCGTTTTTACTGAAAGTCCCTGCTTAAACATAGTGGTAGCATTTGATTTTTTTTGTACATCTTTACTTTTCTCTTTAATTCTGTCAGCCCTATCAGACCTTTTCCATGTACCAGAACCAGTTTTTACATAAGTTGGATCTGCTGAACAAGTAACACTCTGTTCAAGCGCAGAAAACCTATTTTGACAAGGAACAGTTTGATAGCTTAAACTAAGTTTGCTTTGTTTTGTTTTTGTTTTTTTCTGTGCCACTTTTTTACCTCTATTCTTTACAAAAGACCAGTCATCACCCTTTTTACGAACCAATTTTAAAACACTGACCTCATGACTAGCATCAATAGCTTTATTACAATTATCTGGCATCTGTTCGGTGACAAATCTTTCGTCATCAAAACCTACGACTAGAGGTTCAGTTTGAGACTTAGAAATAGTGTAAAACCAATCAAGAAATGATTTCGTCACATTGGGGATGCAATAAAAACTAAATATGATCTTGGCATGCATTATTAGGTTCAAACCACACTCATAGCCATTTTTCTGTTGAACACAATCAACATGAGTGCAATTACCAGCTGGAACACCAAGTTGGGCTGCGACAGTAAGTGCCGCAACGTTATTCATACCTTTCAGAGTGTCTAAATGAAAAGCTTGAGTGGAAGATTTGTTAAAAAACAATAGAGACCAATGAGTTCCAGACCCACCATTTACTAGATCTGTGCTGTTGTTAACACAAGCAAATACATACTTGCTAACCTGATAAGGCTCTGACATAACAATACTTTGAATAGCATCATGGTTACCCATTTTTATCAGGTGAGACACAGCTGGACCCAAAAACAGGTAATCATTATTGTTACCTACACTACTTTGCATGGCCACAAAGTAGTCATTTATTGTGCCATCTTCTATCCACTTATCATTCACCATGTTGCTGAGCTTAATATTTTCTTGGTTTGCTAATTGATACTTATTACCAATACTTCTTAAAGCAACGGCTTGCATGTTGCGTTCATCGTCAATTTCCTTAAATCTAGAGTACAATTCTTTAAGCTTACGTTCTACAGAGTCTTTATCCGCGACAGCTGATGAGATGAGGCGGTCTCTCTGTTTGAGCTCAGCTTCGAGGTTGTGGATCCGCACCTGCAGCAGCTAGACCTCCCCCGCCGCCACGTCTTGAACCGCGAAAGAGTTGTTCATCTCCTCCTGCCTCCGCTCCCGCTCGTAGCTCAGCTTGGCTGACAACGCCTCCAACTCCGCTCGCGACGACTCCAAGTCAACAGTCTTTTTGTCACAATCCATTTTTACGCTATCTAAACTTTCAACAAGTTTAGAAATATAATTGAGTACCTGATCAAAGCACACATTGGGATAATTCTCTTGTAAGCAGTTTATCTCATTAACTATGGACGAAATAAATGTTTGATTGCACTCATCACTTTGGTCATCGGTTTCGAAAATTTCGTCATCCATTAGAATGTACAATTAAATGTTAATTCTACTGCGCTGTGTTTATCAATGAAAGAGTTTGTCAATGAGGATAAAGTTTAACAATGAGTAGATAAGCGAGGGCTTCCGTGTCGCGCCGCACCTGTCGCCGGCCGTCTTATCAGCGCTCAGTGGTCAGATGCAGATAAGCGCCGCTAGATGTAAATGTATATACAGTAAAACATTGACTAGGTGAAGAACGGTCAGCCTAAGTTCTAAGATTATAATATATTATGAAACATACTGTTTTTGATCAGTGCATAAAAACCTCTCAAATGCTAAACCAAAACTGGCAGGCCTACGTCAACAAAATTTAATCTGAGTTCCCATAACAGTCAAGTGTTATTTTGAAAGTATGTCTTTAACATAGAAACCGCCATTATTACTTTAGTTGTACTGCTTCCGCGCACTGATCCGGGTCCCCCAAAAGGATTAGCGAGGGTCACTTATTCCCGTTCTGGTTTGCTCTTTATTGGGGCCAGGTAGCCAACGTGACGGTATTCACCACCATACAACTATTTGTAAACAAACCCTTACGAACTGGATAAATATTTGTAATTAGTCACCACTTGCCATCGCCTACATTCTTTTCTACCCTACTCAGATCGGCTGAAATATTTGCAAATATATGCCACTGCCATTTACCTGCATACTTTTCTACCCTAAATTACATTCTCTTTTACAAGTTGACTCAGATTTTTTATACTACATTATTTACAAATAAATAAAATTTATTAGTGTAAAAAGCGTATTGCAGTTATACTCTAACATAGCTATTGCAATCCCAGTGGCTCAGGAGTTTCCCATGTTAACCTTATGAGTACTCATATTTGAGTACAAATAACTAAACAATTTGATTCTGTAATTATCAATAGCATTAAAAGGTAACAAAAATGTACCAACAGAGTGTGTACGCAAACTTCGCGACACCAACTGCTATGGACCTTAGTACAGTATAGATACATGTAGATAGAATTGGTGCTATTACAACAAAGACTGGAATTTGTAAACGTACTGGCGACAATGGGTGATACCATGCAGACTACATTATCATTGACAAATACCAACATGGACAACCTATTGCGGCTATAAGTAGGAAACATTTCTACAATACACTAAAAGCCAGATCAGCTTTTGAAAAATGGTAAAATATTTACAAGAAATGTTGATTATAATGAACTATTAAGTACATCGTGAGTATTATCATTAGTTACGTAATATTTGAGTTGACTATTTTAAACTCATCGGCATTTATGACATACATTTGTTCTTAAATAACTTATTTGCTTTTAAATAACTCATTTACTTCCTTGCGATTGCTCGATTTCGAGCAACATGTACACTAGTAGGGAATAAATGTTATATTTTTAAGGAGACATTGTAGTGTCAATTTTATCAGGCAAATGGAAACTCGCTTAGTCTGCAAGTTTGCTGTGACGGGGTAATTTATTATTTATCATATAGAATAAATTTCCATTTAAATTTTGAGATGAAATTTAAACCTTAAATAGGATTAAACATAGAGATTTTGAGAACTATTTTCTCCTTGCGTAAGCGTCAATCCTGCAGAGAGTACTTTTTCAATTCAAAAATCTTGACTTTTCCCTCCATCTACATTCTAGAAACTTTGACCTTTTTGAAACAAAACTTTCCTGAATTTGACTTTTCTGCCAAAAATAAATACACATTGCGCAATTCATTTAACTTGCCAATTCCTAAACACAAAGCTTCTTTTTTAAAAAAACTCACATTGTACATTGGCATAAAGCTTTTCAATTCAATTCCATTATCCCTTAAGTTGGAACTAAGCCTTTCAAAATTCAAAAAACAATACAAACATAAATTGCAAAGTATAACGATATCCATTATTCAGTGAAACATGCAACTAAATTATCACTGAAGCAAATTGCGTTGTTGATTGGCGTGTTTTGAACCCTGGACTTTGTGGACTATTACTAAGAAGTAGAGCATAATTTAATAAAAAAATGATCGTTCTGAACTACAAACAATATATTATATAGTGCCATGTTATTCACACTTATACATTTAAATCTTTATGTACAGGTATTACGGAATGTAATGTGTTATACGTGTAGAGTTTTCATGTTTAAACTATTTCTGCGTAAATGTTATATTAAACACATGTTTAAAGCTATTTCTTTAAATGTATATTAGTATGACACTTTAAGATTTAAAATTGAAAATCCAAATTAATGGAAAACTAGCAAGTTCAATGCCATAACTTAACGATTAAGGGTAGTAGAACGTGAATAAGTGTGTCGGTACGCAACTCCTCCATTTACTGTAATGGTAAGACGGCCGCGCGTCAAGACACCAATGCGACGTTGCCACGTTTCGCTCGCCGCGGCCTTGTATTAGAGGTGGCTGTGGTTAAGCCCATTACGCGCCACTGTTCTGTAGCTGCGGTCGTTATCATGATTACTCCTCCTGTCTATGTTTCGTTGTCGTCGCGTCGGAGGCATTTAAAAGAAAGAAACAACAAATACACAAATTATCGCTACACAAAACAACGGTAAATGCACAAATTTAAGTTACAATCATTCTAACACGATCCGTCATAGCAACACAAAATGACGATAAATACACACATTTAAGATACAACGATAGTAACACGATCCGTCTTGGGGGTTATGTTTACACAAACTCAAATAGTAAATAAATGTCCTCAATGCGTTTCATTGAATTTAAAAATAAATAACAGCAATTTAATTATACAGCTGATCAAAATGTAAACAATTAAGTTCTCCATAAGGATAACATGGGAACTTTCAAAGCCACTGGGGCAGAGCCCAAGGGACTTTTTCAAAAATATAAGGCCAGTTTGCAAATCTACGCGACACGCTCTTTCCAATGAGACGCCAATGGATAAAATCGGTTAAGAAATGGCGGAGGAGTTCAACCGACAAAGTTTCATGTAGCGTATTAATTATATAGATAGCAGTCACGAAAGTAGTTCAACAGTTATGTTTTAAAATTAATTTCCAGTCTAGATCCAGAGCTGTTATAATCAATATGATAAATAGGTTATACAACTTTATAAATCCGACATACAGCTCATTTTTTAGGGTCGTTTACATGTTTCGGCTTATATCGGCCATTGTCAAAACGTTGCAGTAGGATAATGAAATCCTGTCATTGTTTTCTACTGAAAGTACATACACAAACACACATACACGGAAGGAACGAAGACATTACGAATAACACTTTAAATAAGCCTATTACGTAAAATACACGGGCAGGACGCACACCTATTAGTCATGCTTTAATAATGCTATAAGTGTCGAAGGCATTTCCACGAAGGGCTGGTCTCTCTGGATGTTTTAGTGAAGCATCCCCGGTTTGCATTTTTGGACGCCAAGAGGGCCATGACCTGTCAAAACATCCACAGTCATTTTTGTTTAAGACTACTTAATCATATGAAATATTGCAGAGAGCTCATATAAATTCATATAATAATCATCGGGGACAAGGAAAACTAAGTATAACATAGAAATTGTTATCAGTGTTTTGCAATTTTGTTATAAAATAGAATGTCTGTGAGTAGCCTGTATTTAGTGGATTACAGTACTGACCAAGTCAATGGGTAAAAGTCTGGGATAGAAGGAAATAACATTATGGATGTGAAAGTTACGCTTTACGTGAAATTCTTTTTAAATAAAGTGAAAACTACTGGATCAAATGAGCGGGATTTTCTACATATAAAACCAATTTACCGTAATGATCATACGTTTTCAATTGTCTTCTCGTAGTTAAACAGGACTTTCACACTGCTTCACTGGCAATAGGGTTTTTTATTCAAACATGACCAAAATGTTAATGTACGGGAATTATGTGCAATTTTTCTGATGACGAATGGTTGAATTGCGAGACTGGTGCCTCGCATGTTAGATTTGTCATGACGGATATGAACGACAGTTTCTGTGGAGGTTTTTTTAGTGTTAAATTGAATCGGCGTCCTGTTTTTGCAAATACTGACATTATTTTTATTTAGAATTGAGGGTCAATTCCCGGAATTCCCACAGTGACGATTCGTATGCGTCTCAACAACTGTTGTATATGATTTGTTAATTTCTAATAACAAATGGTTGTGGTATCTGTTATAAAATAACAAAGGAGTATAGTTTAATCAATTATCTTTACTTATTTAATACAGTTCCCCATCAGCTCATTATCTATTACAAAACACGTTATCTTAAAAAAAATACGTGTTGATAATGTTGTAATTTTAGTACTGAAATGAGCCACTAAGTTATGGTTTCTAAAATCCTGTGAAAAAAACGTTGCTAATTTCTTTAGTGTGCAGTTGTGCAGACATGCAATTCAAGCGTAGAACATGACATTCTTAGGATTTATTCAATTAGCTCATCGTTGTATCGCTAACCACGCCATGTTCAGTCGGGATTATCCAAGGCTCTCCACCTATAGAAATCATTTTTAATTTTTTAATGGTCTAGTTCCAATAACTATTAATAACATATTTTACATCTAACATCTGCCACCACCTAGGTTATTGCAATAGAAGTCGTTAAAACTTACGATTTATTCTATTAGCGCACCGTCGCCACCAGTCTATGACTTAACACGCAATGTTCTCACTGAGTTATGCCATCACAACATGTTTAAAATACGCTTTCAAAAATGTCAAGACTATAACAATTTTAACATTACATTTCATAAGTTCTTAGTTTTTGAAACATAATTTAATCGGAAGGATGATATCAAATAGATTATTTAGTCGTCTCAATGTGAGACGGGGAAACTAGTAATTTACCTCTTGAGTGTTAAGCTTACCGTCTATCACTTAACACGCCATGTTCAGACGCGATTATCCAAGACTCTCCACCTATAGCAATCTTTTATATTTGTTTCAAAGTCTAGTTTCAATAACCATTAATATCCTAATTTAAGCTTAGACCTGCCACCACCTAGGTTGTTACTGTAGAAGTCGCCGAAACTTATGATTTATTCAATTAGCTCATCGTTGTATCGCTTAACACGCCATGTTCAGACGCGATTATCCAAGGCTCTCCACCAATGGAAATTATTTTTAATTGTTTCATAGTCTAGTTTTAATAACTATTAATGACATATTTTAACCATAGATCTGCCACCACCTAGGTTGTTGCTATAGAAGTGGTCGAAACTTTAGGTTTATTTAATAACTAATCGTTGTATCACTTTACACGCCATGTTCAAAAGGGATTATCCAAGGCTCTCCACCTCTAGAAATCAATTTTAATTGTTTCATGGTCTAGTTCCAATAACTATTTAAGACATATTTTAAGCTTAGATCTGCCACCACCTAGGTTGTTGTTGTAGAAGTCGTCGAAACTTCGGACTTATTCAATTAGCTCATCGTTGTATCACTTAACACGTCGTGTTCAGACGGGATTATCCAAGGCTCTCCACCTATATAAATCATTTTTAATTCTTTCATGGTCTAGTTCCAATAACTATTAATAACATATTTTACATCTAACATCTGCCACCACCTAGGTTGTTGCTATAGAAGTAATTAAAATGTACGATTTATTCTATTAGCGCACTGTCCACCCGTCTATCACTTAACACGAAATGTTCACACGGGGTTTTCCAAGGTTCTCCACATATAGAAATGATTTATAGTTGTTTGATGTGTTATTCCTTTACTAATAAAATGGTTTATGTGTTAATAATATTACCCATTTGTCAGTCAATCTCTATACTGTTTTTGAAGTCTTTAGACCTTTTTAAGGGTATAATTTAGTGCATTTGTTCATAGGGCAAATGCCTATTACCTTACTTACGGTACGTGCCACGGTTAAGAACTCGACATAAAACCACAATTCGTTTGAATTGTTGTATGTGTGTATACACGTACGTGAACGCAATAACTTGAGTAATCTTTGTCCGACTTTGATAACATTTGGTTTTGAGATGTAGGTTGGGATACACTTCATTATGAGTTGGCGAACCAGCATGATTGGACCATAAAAGGAGCAGGGGTTTTGATATCAAAACCCTTGACACTTTCCAGAAAGTTATAATAATAATGTCACACATAATGTAATAATACTCATAATGTAATTTACATACAATAATAATTGTAATACATTTTTTTTTAACTTATTTACTGGTAGCCAAAACAATACCCGTATCAACTAAAAATACCAAAATTATGAATGATAAATAATAATTTAGTTAGTTGGGAGCTGTACATTTCTAATTTAAGTTCAAGCTAATTTTCAGTTCTGGGTGTATTTCAATAAGGCCATCCACCTATCCAGGTAAATTCTTACTCATATGTTTTGGGAGTTCAGCGTTCAGCTAAGTGGTATGCATCTCGAGTTGGATGTTTTGAATCTTTACATTCCACTTAGGCTTAGGTCGCATTGCTATTTCTCCTCCCTACCCTACCTGGGACCTGGATTCTTTTGAATACCAAATGTTTTTCATCATTTCTAATATAAATAATAAACGGTATCAGCATTCTGACACATACTTTCTCCCATAAGTTTCTAATATAAATAATAATATGTGCATTATTATGTAGAAGTGAAGTAGTCCTAAACAATTTACATATTTAACACGAAAACATACATCAGTTATACAGATACATACATACAACGTGGTCTAAACGATGAAATTAATAATGTTTAATTTAATCAAAATATAAAATAGCAAACTACATTTTTCCAAATGTATCCTATCCATATGGAGGTCTACTATATTTTGAATTCCGTCCAGTTACCACTCGGCCTGTCATAAATCAAATGGGCAAAAATACAGGTCGTCAGATGGACCGTCAGCTATCTTCAGCCTGGTGCAGCAGAAAGCTAAGTAAAGTGAGAGTAAGAAAAATGCATTGTTATGACGCAATACATAGGGTATTAGCATTGACTATATAACACTACTATGGAATAGTGTAAAACATTGTTCAATTCACTACTATTATATAACCTCTATGTAATGTCATAATGTTTAATCTATGGTAATGTTACAGGTGGGAGTGGCAGGACCAGGCAGGACACCCCAGTATTTACAGTGAGCACACCCGCACACCCCGGTATATTACGGGAGGAGGAGCGCTGCTGGTCATACCTAGAACTTCGGTCAGTGACTGTGGTCACTGCTTTGCTATTATAAGACCTCTATGTAATGTTACAGGTGGGAGTGGCAGGACACCCCAGTATCTGCAATGAGCACCACTACATTACAGGAGGAGGAGCGCTGCTGGTCATAGTAGAGATTTGGTCAGTGACTGTGGGCACTACTATTATATGACTATATAACACTACTATGTAGTGTTATATAGCCAATGGTATTAGGTAGTAACATAGATAAAACATACTACGTTTTATCTGTGATAAAACATACTCATTGTTTTATCTATAGTAGTAATATATAAATTTTACAGTACATAGTATGGACAGAACTGAATTTCCGCAACGTTATTTCCGCAGTCAGTTGAACCATCCCTTCAGATTTACGCTGCATATTTTCCCGCTGTGGAAAATTACGCACCGCATGGCGGAAGTTCCGCAGTCTGTGGAACCATAGCTTATGAGATGGTGTCACACATAATGGTTTAGACAAAGTAGTCAATCTATTAATTTCGATATGACTATAATCATAACTAGCGCTATAATTAGTTTATAATCTTTAATAAATGTTTCGGCCAAATTCATCAGTCAAGATTTCTTAATTGGAAAATAAAAATTAGCTGTAGGTGGTAGTATAAAAAAACATGATCTATCAGTTATCCAATGCAATAAGCCAAAATATGTAATTTGTTTGCCTTTGCCTTGTTGCCTAGCAACTGAAAGCGTTTTCAGTATTGGGTATGTAAACAAAGATGTGTCAACTGTCAAACTATCCTAAGGTCCTAGGTCTAGTGTCCAGTCCAGTGATGTTTTATTAGGATATTTGATGGTTAAAACGAAAATATCGGTGAAAATTAAACATTATTGTTGATGTTGTAAATCGGTATCATATTCACTTGGGATAGGTTAATCATTGAAAGTGAAAACTTGTGAAACATAAATGTTTAATGACAATCTAGGCCTAGGCCTAAACAGAAATAGATATTTTAGGTTTACATTTACAATAAGTTTGTTTTGTTTTTTAAAATCTTAGTTCCAACTTTTGTTTAATAGTTTTTATTAAATATCATTTTTATTTTTGGTTCTCGATTAAAGCCAAGTTATAGATACATAAGTTACCGTACATAACTTATTCAAATATCCAAAATGGGCCAATTCGATATTCAAGGCTAGATAGATTTATCATTATTATCAGTTCATAGTCTACCTAATTATTCACATGGATCCATTTTATGAAGCACTCAGTCTTTTCCGTAGGCAGAAATTTGAAGATTGCTGTACAAAATGTACAGAGCTTCTAGAACTCAACCCAAGAGACCAGGTAAGAGATAATTTGGAATAAAATTTATTAAGTAGCGATTATCATATTAGGCTAGTAAGCTCAACACAGTGTGATGATCGATAATAAGACTTGATTTTGTCATTTTCTATTACAGGCTATTTGGGCATTGAAAATGAAGGCTTTGACTGCTCAGATCATGGTTGATGATATTGAAGCTGAGGAAGAAGGTATTGCTGAGACCGCTTTTGACATGGACACACTAGCTCAAGCTCCTCGACCTGGCACTTCACTGCGCACTGCTGCCAACCCCCAGACCACTGGACAGGGCTTTCGGTCAGGCAACTAACATCACATCTTATACCTTTTGTTATGGTAGACCTAACTTACTTTATATGGCACGTAGGACCAGGGTATAGGTATAGACATAGACATAGACATACAGTATTTTATTCATTAATTGGGTACAAATTATACAATGCACATCTCAATCGTCAAATACATTAGCCTAAGTTATATGGTCTAGTAGCATTTAAATCAAAACAAAAAATAATTAGTTAAATCTATTTTATTCTAAATATTTAAACAAATAAGTCAAATAAAAATGCCATGTTGAATGAGATCAGGCAGACAGGAATTCTTCGGTACCTGCTATAAAACTCACCTTCCACCAAATAATTTTTTAGTAGTTTCCCAAAACCTCTAGAACCCAACCTTGAACTGCACTGCTTTACTTGTTCAGGAAGCCTATTAAAGAAAAATGGGCCCGAAAAATTTGCATTCCTTTCAGAAAGGGTCAGACGATGACATGGAGTACGAAGATCTTCTCCATGCCTAGTGGGGTATCTATGACATTGACCAACCGATGGAATATCCTTCAGATGATTTACTGCAGACATTATTGCTCTGTAGATGAATATAGAAGGCAAAGTTAAAATGTTGTTCTCCCGGAAGACTCCTCTGCATGAATAGAGTGGTGGTAAGCAATTGGGGATACGCACTGCCCTTTTTTGTACGGTAAAGACCTTATCAGCATGGGAAGAACCACCCCAGACTTCAATACCATAAGTCATGACTGAGAAAAAACAACCATAGTAGACTGCAACTAACATTTCCCAGTCAAGAAGAGGTTGCAACGTCCTAAGTGCATGGCAGATGCGGTTCAACTTGCAACAAAGCTGTGATACATGATTGGACCATGACAACATTTTATCCACAGTTATACCTAAAAATTTCACAACAGAGCACTCTTCTATCTCGAACTTATTCAACGAGACGGATTCAGGGATCTTCAGGGATATAGGTTAGGGCCTATATATTCAGTTCATATACTTTCAAGAGGTATATGAACCCAACAGTATTGAGTAATCCAACAGTAATTGAGTCTAGTGTACCATACCCTCATTCAATATCAGGTATACCCTATTTTTAACATTCATCAGTAATACAGCGGCTATAAGATTGAATTTTGGAATATTCTGAATATAATCTTTGAAGGAAAAACAATGATTTTTTTTTAATAGGCCCCGAGGAGAGACAGGTCGGCCAGTGAGTGGAGTCGTCCGGCCAAACACTCAGAGTGGTCGAGCTACCAGTTTAGAAGCTGCGTTGAGAACCCCTCGTACCGCTCGGTCTGCGCGACCATCCACTTCACAAAACGCTCGAACTGTCCGGCTTGGCACTGCCTCCATGATGAGTCAGCCAGACGGTCCTTTTATTCAGGTGATAATTTTTTTGTGTTCCATTTTAGTTGTACTTGATGTAATTTTGATCCTTCAACAGAATTTTATTTTCAATACATTTTTTTTTACAATTAACGTCTTTATGGTTTACAGGTCGCTAGACTGAATCTGCCAAAGTATGCTGCCGACGAAAAGCTAGCCAAACCTCTGTTTCAATACATTTTCTATCATGAAAATGATGTCCGCAACGTAAGTTATGCTCAAAATTCAAATTCCATTTAACTCACCAATTTAGTTTCAATTTTCTAATGAAATCTGATACTGTACTGATGGCCCTTACCCAATTCTTTATTCCCTAGGCTTTGGACCTAGCTGTTGAAGCCACCAAAGCAGCTCAGTTTAAGGACTGGTGGTGGAAAGTACAGTTAGCTAAATGTTATTTTCTGCTCGGACTCTTGCGAGATTCAGAACAGCAACTTCGTTCTGCCCTTAAACAACAACCTACGATTGAAGGGTGAGCGCTGCAATCACTTTATTCTTTAAGGCACTATGTATACTAGATGAGGAATCTATGTAACTTTGGTTCTACAATGTCCTCCCTACTTAAAATTTACTCTTTCTATATAAAAAAGTCTTTATTGATCATGCATTACTCTTACTCCCATTCCTGTCAAAAAGGAGTTTGTTCTTTCAAAAGCCATCATAGTTTCCTCAGTATATTTTTTTCATAGAAATTCAAACATTTTAGTTTGAACACATTTGGTTAATCTCACGGTAGGAAATATTGTTGACAGATATATTACAATTTTTCAAATAGTATGGTGCAGTATTGTTCCGACTGATTGCAGATTCCTGCGCATCGCAAGAGTTTACATCCGTTTAGACCAGCCTCTCAGCGCAGTAGATATTTGTCGATCTGGTTTGGAAATATTTCCCAATGAGGTCACGTTGATGACGGAAATTGCAAGGTAAGCAATTTTAATGTAGAGTTGCCAAGTAGGCGAGTGAGTGTTGTCTAACATTGACGAATCTAAAACGGTTACACATGAGAATCATTGTTTGTATCACCTGAACTGACTGATTCGCCCACGAGTTTTGAAATAAATTACAGAGAACTAACTGAATTTTGAAAACGTTCATAAGTTATTTTACTTCCTAGAGTCCTAGAGGGTCTCAACAATATTCCAGCTTCAGTGAAGTACTACAAGGAGATTCTTCAAAAAGATGCCACTAACATAGAAGCAATTGCTTGCATCGCAGTGAACCACTTTTACGGCGACCAACCCGAAGTTGCCCTGAGATTTTACAGGTAACATAGTCAGCTCAGCTATGTAGGATATGATTTAGCAACCATTTTTCAAACCAAAAGAAAACAATGCCAATGCAACCACAATAGTTTTTAAATACCAAAAAATTTATTAAACCTAAGTCTGGATTAAATATTTTAAATATTAAGTGATATACAGGGTGTCCCGGAACTCTCTACCAATATTTTAGGGCATTGTTCCTGGGTAAGAAACATATCTAAATATCATGTTTAAATTGTCCAGAAATCCTTAGTTACTCAGATAGCCGCCATTTTGTTTTTTTCACTTATTAATTTTTTTCTGAAAATTGGTTAAACATACGAAGTTGAAACTTTGCACAAACATTTATGACAACTAGACAAAGCTACAAAAAAATTATGACGATTTTTCAAATTCATAAAACAAAATGGCGGCTGTTTAAAATTTTGTTTCTTAAATTACTCGAAAACCGTTGATTTTACAAAAGTTTTATAAGATTAACATTTTAAGGCAATTTTATTACAAATCGATCGACACCTTTATCTTTAAGATCGGACGAGTATTAACTGAGATATGGCAGTTTTAGTTATACGTGACCGCTGGAGGTTAGTTGCAGCGCATGCTGAAAGCGGTCACGTATAACTTAAACTGCTTAAATATTTTCTAAAACTTATAACTTAAATATTTTTTCACCAAAAATTTTCTTTTTTCATGCTCTTTCATTTGATATGTCACAAGGGGTACCTTAAGTGCTTTAAGTTTGATGACATTGTACAATGTGATTTTGGATAAGTCTAAGGAATATCAAAACAAGTTTGTACTTAAATGTTTAAGATTGAAAGAAAATTTGAAATCTTTCCTTTATAAAAGTCAAAACTTCAGATATAAGTCAGGTTCTAAAAATTTTAATTTATGATAACGCTAGAAATTTGGAGTTGCAAAAGCTATTTAGGTGAGTCAGTGGCTCAGTTGGTAGCGTCGCGGACTTCGGGCCCAAGGCAGTGGTGTCGTGGGTTCGGATCCTGGTCACTGCCACATACTTTTATTAGTACAGTTCACCTTTGTACTGTGCCGGCTCACTCCTTGCTTCGCTGGATTTGTTCCACGCACAGATCTGTAGTCTATGTGGACGGGCAAATGCAAGGTTAAAAGAGGCCACCAACCTAAATAATTTATTCCTCACTACAGCAAACTTACACCATTTCATAATATTCTTACTATTCTTAGAGATAAGGTGTAAAATAATTAAATGCATCATGAAAGGAGATTTGTATGAGTGCAATTATAACGATACAGTAGTATGAAATAAATATTTTTAACAAGCTAACAGTAATAAATAACAACTATAATTTCTACTAACTATAAATTACATTTTAAAAGTTAATTGTTGGTATTTTCCAAAGTAAAAATAGCTCAAACACCCATCTTTTAGAGTGTGAATAGCAATGTTTTAAGGGATTCCTTGTTCTCCATCTGACAATTATTGGACTGGGGAGTTTTGGATACCGAAGTGGAATTCATCTATATAGACCAGCTGTAGGCTGTAGCCAGTTTTGAATTGAATATTGCAATAGAACCTGGTTGAATGAACCTTGTTCACTCTCACAGAGTGCACAGCTGTCAAATTTTGATTTTCTACCTTAATTTTTGGTACCGTACTGTAGTATATAAAGTAACATAAAGAAATCCATAGTTTACGTTTACAATAAGTTATCCTTTCAATGTGATTAGAAATTTGTACCAACAAAGAGAAATCAAGTGACATCAATATACTGTCCGTGGATCAAATCCAATAGGTCAATTTTGTCAAATCTGGCTACAGCTAGGGACATAAGAATTGTATTTCTAGTTCTATCATTTATAGTCAAAGAACTTGACACATTTAACAGGCGATTTTTCATTTGTGTAACTACACAATTTCATTTCTGTCAGGAGGCTGCTTCAGATGGGTCTGTACAACACCGAGTTGTTCAACAATCTTGGTTTGTGTTGCTTCTACTCCCAGCAGTATGATATGACTGTCAGCTGTTTTGAGCGAGCTCTCAGTCTCGCCATAGATGAAACGGCAGCAGACGTTTGGTACAATATTGCTAATATTGCAATTGTGAGTAACTTTTGTATTGGGACAGTATTTAAATTATTTTATTGTGTGACTATTTTCATGTGTGAGTTTTCTCACCTTTGGAATATACGATACAGTAATTTATATTTACTTCATTTGAATTTGGCATGAATGTATTGGATATAGTTTGAGAGGATAGGAGCTCTTGGTTTGAGGGGTAGTTGGTAGTTTAACCTATCTATTTCATTACTTATCTTCCTACATATGTATATTTTATTTATTTGAGAAATATTAAACAGCCTGAAATGCTCTAATGCATAATACACTTAAACAATTAGGCTATGCAACATTATGTAGTGATTAATTTCTGTTCTAAAAAATCTACCAAGAAATATAAAAAGCTGAAATATTAAAATCTTAGCTTGTATTTGAAAAAAAAAACACTTATCCAAACATTTCATAGTCTGAAAGCTACTGTGTTTTTACTAAATATTGTCTATGCAAGATAACCGTTTAACCCTCCAAGTGTCCATAGTTTAGGCCTTAATGTCCACCTATTTTTGGCGCATTTGCAAGGTTTTATTAAAACGGATCTGAGAAGCTTAAAACAATGTTAATTCTAATGTTCTATATACCATTTTGTTTGGAAAATCATGGGCTTCAATATTATATATAAAACATAAGGAACATTAAAAAAAAAAAAAAAATTTTTAGGTAAAAAAAAATATAATTTCGAAAATTAAAAAAAAAAAAATAAGTTTGCGCTCAATGAAATTGTATAAATTATAGGCCTATAAATATTTGAAAATAGCCACTTTGTTCTAAGTTTTATGAGGATTACAAATATATAATAATATAAGGAAGTATATTTGCAAATAAATAAGTTATGGGCAAAAAACTGATTTCAGTACATAGCGTTTAGCTAAGAATGCATAGCCTAACCATAGCTAGGAATCTGGCTGATAATTTACATCAATATCACTACCTACTTCTTCAGGATCATCAACCAGCACTTCAAAACCACTTAAATCTTCTTATAATGCACCACGTATATCACTACTTTTGATTTTTAACACTAAAACAATGATAAACGTAATAAAACACATCAGTCATCGGTCCGGGGGAACCTAGCTGTTTACAAATACACGCACGTCAGCTGTCTGCTACAATATTTTCGGAACTAAAATGAATAGCGCTTAGAGACAGACCTCTGGAGAAAGCTTAGAATATTACGGAAAGAACGATACCTAACTCGATCCAGTTCAATCCGATTCAGTCAGTCATAGAGCCTTCGCCGTAAACGATGTCTGCGTGTCGAAAAATCGACAAGTAACACTACACAAAGTGTGCTGCTTGTCGAATTTTCGTCAAGTAACACTGGGAGGGTTAAGGCGTGAATACTGAATAGTGTTTAAATTATTTTAGTTACATTATCAGCTTTATACGGAGGAATTGGCTCATGACTGCTGGCAACAAGGGCCATAAAATTATTTAGGTCATGAGCTTTACTCAAGCGACGTATCATAAAACTTAAGTAGCTGTGATTTCAAATTTGACTTTTAGGTTTGAGGTAAAAATTAACATACATCATGACTGTTGTACCAAGGCCTTGGGAGACTTGAAGCTGGCCTCTCAGTGTCTGCGACTAGTGTTGTCTGTAGACTCTAGTCACGCCCCCACCTACAACAACCTCGGTGTGTTGGAATACAGGCGGGGCAACACGTCCCAGGCGAGGGCTATGTTCCAGGCGGCAGGTGCTCTCGCCCCCTACCTCTACGAACCTTTCTACAATGGCGCTCTTATTGACAATGGGGTTTGTTACTTATGTTGCTCTTATACTTATAATGTGCCTATTTTTAAGGATGTTAAACTCCGACTTTTGTATAGTCTAGGACCCTAACCAAGGTTTTGGGTTAGCCAGCTAACCCAAGTTGAAACCATAACAGGTTATGTTTACTACACTGTTTTATTTGGTGGTAAACAAGTCTAGAGGAGAATGAGAGTTGTTTATTCAGTTAATGAGTTAAATAAATCTTTTACAGAGTGAGACAGTCTAATAACTCCCCGGCGACATCTCATCACAAACTATAGTCTAGTCCAGCTAGTGAGTCGGTGGCTCAGTCGGTAGCGTCGCGGACTTCGGGCCCAAGGCAGCGATGTCGTGGGTTCGGATCCTGGTCACTACCGATAACATTTTATCAGTACAGTTCACCTTTGTACTGTACCGGCTCACTCCTTGCTTTGCTGTTAACGATCCACGCACGGGCGCTTAGTCTGTGTGGACGGGCAAATGCAAGGTTAAAAGAGGCCGCTAAACCACAATAATAAAAAAATAATAAAAAAGCTTAGTATATTCTATATTGTAGATTTATTCTAAAGCCCATAAGCCATAAATTGCGGTGTGAGTGATATAAGCTGACAACTGAAATTTAAAACAAAACTCATTGTGGTGTGTGAACTAGACCAACCAAGTAAACAAGCCTGAGCAATTGATATTTGACGTCTGCAGAATATAATAGGTCAGCCGAGAAAATAAAAATCACAAAATACTAGCGGGGAGCTAGTCAATGAGCTTTCAGCAAATAATTTTTCTGATAATTAACTGTTGTACCAAGAATAATTGTAGACATTTTAAACCTCAAATCGATTAAAGTACACATCACTTTGGTATGAGTAATGCATAATCAACCATATTCACAATCTCAATCCGTGGTGAATTTGTTATATCAATATACCATTTTTAAGACAGTCACTATTAAAGCTAAATTTTAACCATAGATAAAACAAACATATATTTCCATGGTAGATTTGTTATCCCTATGGTTCTAATCATAAATAATACCTCGTCTCCTAGTTATATAAATGTATAAATCATAAAATCAACCCAAAACAAGCTTCTTATTTTACAATGGGATAAGAAGTCTGCTGTGCTTATGAGTTGGCAAGTCTATGATAAAACCTTTGTATTTGGTATTTGCAGGTTGGTGACCTCCAATCCAGTTATGTGGCTGTGCAGAAAGCACTTCAGGCTTACCCAGGTCACAAAAGTTCAGCTGACTTGCTCAATGACCTAAAGAAGCATTTTAACAACATCTAAACTCGATGTAGTAGCTCTGGATCAAGATGCCGTTGGCCATCTGTAAATATGAGGCTTGTTCGTTGATTGAGATCACGAACGAGCTCTTGTGGCTAAGCTAGCTATTTCAAATCTGATACCAGCTCCTTGGTTTTTTCACTTCATCCACTACTATTCCAGCTGATTCCCACCCTTCTACAAGTTTCGTTAGGAGCCGAAAACAATGTGACAAGAAATCGAGCTGCCAAGTATGAATAACGTTCTGCAATTGGATATCTTAAACCCAGTAAACTAATTTGAAAGGAGGCTTTCAAAGTTTTCTAAAGTAATAATTTTTCTGTTACAGTAATATACTGTGAATCCTGGAATATTGTTAGTAAAGCTTGAAAACATATGTAATACAGTTAGGAATTAAAATAAACAAGCATTTTGAAAACTAATGCTAATTATTTACAAGATAACTTTACACTTGATTTATCTTGAATTTCTTCATTTTATCCTTGTAATCCGTTCGGTGAAGAGCGAACAGGAGTTTTTCCTCGATGTGGTCGACGGCTGCTGTCGTCAGAACTAGTGTCTCATGTTTCAGCATACTGTACACGTTCAAGCCTAAACATATATTAAAGCTATACTTTTGCATCCAATACAGTTGTAGGTAGTCAGCAAGTCTAAATCAATTAGTGCCAACCAGCTAATGAGGAAAAGGAATTGGTGTTAAATGAGGGAAGGTAGTAGGGAATAAGGCAATGAATAATCTATACCAGCTGTTCCCCATACTGTCGGTCACTGACACAACATTAAAAATGTTTTTAGTTGGGACTCATATGGTCTGCTGATCACCAGAATTAGTACTGTACCCTACCGAGCATTATTGTAGATTTCAATAGTTTTGGGACTTTTTGGACGTGAATAACGTTTTTATATTGCAATCGATGAAAATATCTTCAAATTTTCCAAGACTACAATGTTTCAATATTGCTGCAATATGCAAAGGGCCAACCTAGCCCATTTATTTTTTGATGAATTTTTACGACTTGTAGATAATTATCATTACGTTAATACGAACACAGGAACACAGAAGACGATTATGACGTCACCTTGATTGTTGAGATGATCACGTTAGTTCTGCAATTTACGGAATATAGTTAGAATGGATTTGTGATAGAATTGCTCTGAATTTACCAACTAATTTGTAAACATATGGAACGACTTTAAAACCTAGGTTTCTTAACTCAAGTTTTTGTAATGAAATTAATGGGAAGGTTGAATAAATTGTTAAATTTATCTCCTGTCAAACACTTCTGACAGTGTTTGATTTATAAGGGGTATCAGACATTACAGTTTTGAATTTTTAGATTTGTTTTCAAAGAGTTCACAAAGGAAGTGTTAGCTATGATGACAGATTCTTCAATTTATTATTATCTTTTGAAGTTCTAGATATTGGATATTTTTTATTTTGAGCCTGGCCCAAAGTAGGCTACATTTATAATTTGTAGTACAGGATTTAGACCCCTATTTCGCTGGAATCCAAAGAAAATTGAACATCAAAACAGATATTCTCTTGTAAATAGAAGATTAAAAATATATTTTAAGCTATTTAAAGTTTCTCAAACATTAGTGTTTAGAATTAGATATTCTATTTTCAAAAAAATTACCCTCATAATTATCTTATGTGTGGGTTTCCCAGTGTACATAATAGTTTAACAAAATTAATTAGAATAAAATAACTTTATACTTTTAATATTGTTCTAAAAAGGCTTGCAGGAAAAATGTCCAAGACGGTGGGACGCCAGTCCAAAAAGTTTAAGAACTGCTGATGCTTGGGGTTGCTAGAGACTATGTTGTGGTGTGCAGTAATAGGCTTCAAACTGTGTGATGTTTCGATGCCAGTTTCACAGCACATTACTCAAATTTTATCTATTATCCTCACCTTGAAGCTTGGACAGAGGATATATTGACATAAAGTCTATCAAGTCACTGTTTAGGCCTATATATAATTATGAGTTTTATTTAAGATTATTGGAATAAAATTACACAATAGTTATTTAAATTACAAAAATCAATATTTAAATTTAATTCAAGGCTTCTTGAATGTTAACTATTTAATTTGTACAGTATTGATTTTATTCAATCCTAAGGTATCAAGTGAGATATTTAGTGGTTGCTACAAAATTTATAATTTTGTTTGGATCAATCTAATATATAAAATTCTCGTGTCACAGTGTTTGTCTGCAAACTCCTCCGGAACGACTTCACCGATCGTTATGAAATTTGGTGTGTAAATTCTGTAGGTATGCGAATCGGACGTAAACTATTTCCCGTTTCGAAATTCTTAAAAGGGCTCCGCCCCAGTGGCTCTGGAGTTTCCCATGTTAACTTTATGAGAAATGGAATTAATGAATCTTAACAGCTGTTTCAATTAAACAAGTTGGTTCTGTTCTATGATGTTCAATAGCATTAATGTTACAAGGATTACCAACCGGTGCAGCACTATTATTTCTTTTACATTTATGACAACAGCTAATTTGCAACCAAAAGGTGAGTGAGCGTAGCGAACGAACTTCAACCTGGAGGCGAGTTAGCGTAGCGAACGAGCTAACCTGAAGGCAAGTGAGCGCAGCGAACGAGCTCCAACCTAAAGGGAACTTCAACCTGGAGGCGAGTGAGCGTAGCGAACGAGCTAACCTGAAGGCAAGTGAGCGCAGCGAACGAGCTCCAAACCAAAGATGAGTGAGCGTAGCGAACGAGCTCCAACCCAAAGGTGAGTGAGCGTAGCGAACGAGCTCCAACCCAAAGGTGAGTGAGCGTAGCGAACGAACTTCAACCAGGACGTGATTGAGCGATGCGAACGAGAAAATTAAACGTAACGGTACTTTCTTTCCATCGGTCTGTCTTAGGGGAAACGATACGAAGTTCGCCGGGTCAGCTAGTTCTATTATAAGTACCACAGCAAATTAATTAAATAATTAACAAAATAACATAATTTTTCTATTGAAATAATTCTCCTACTATGATTCATAGAGGGGAAACATCTCCCCTCCCTATGAATCAGAATGATTCATTTAAAATTCTTGAAGCGTTCTACTTCAGCACCATACTGAGAAAATTAAAATGGAATTTAATTTGCCATAGACTCACCATATGCGGGCATTAGATTCATGTGCTTGAATCCTTCACACGCCAAAGAAATATTTTTGGGCATCAGATCTGGCCTGTAAGTAGATGTATTATGTTAAACAAACAATTAAAGTTGGTTCTTCAATTGACCACACAATAAGTTATGCTACCTTGAACTGTATGAAGTATTATTTTAGCACGTCCCAAGCAAGGCCACAACTGATATAGACTCAGTTGGAAAATAGTACACTAGATAGCTCAATGGGCCCAAAATATATCTTTGTAGTAGGTATATATTTATGAGAAATAAACTAATTATATAGGAAACATTTTTAAAGGATACATTTTACATTTAGACAGCTCTATGCTTCTTTCTTAAAATTTTATCCGAGACTTCCTTCTGTACCCCCAAACACCTGGAACCTGATACCTGTTTACTCAGATATCAGGTAACGTGACATCTAGGTTAACGATTAAGTATTTTAACTTACACATCAACAAAGAGGACAGATATTCCCCAACCACGAGTGCTGATGAGGTCTTCAAGGTATCGAGGTTCATCAGTTGGTATCTCCAGGGAGTCCACAATGTGTAGATCATCCTGGAAAGTTAAAATAACTTCCTTTTAACTCCATGGAATAGTAATTTAATTAAGCCTATATTTACTTATGATTCTTGAATTGTCCAAGTAGCCTAATGATTCAAAGTCCAAACCTATAAATTTCAAAGTTGCTCGTTGACAGTCAGTTCAATGCGAGATTGTTTCCGGACCCAAATGTTGTTTGTCATTAAGCTATAAATATAATTATGCTAGCAAGCAAACCCCTAAACATTCAGGTCCTGTTAAAACAAATTTTAATGCACATAGGCCTACAGTAAAATAAAACTTAGTCATGCACATTAGCAAAATTAAATTTACTGATTCCAGGTGTAATTCACAAAGCATTATTCATTCTCTCAAATTTTACTGAAGCAATCCATAATGTATATTAGGTGGGCCTTTCGCACCAAGCTCTGCCCCTAGTTTTTCGTGAGTTGCATCGCCAGAGCTGACAAAAAAGGTTTACTACAACGTTTTTGATACTCAAGGTTGAAATTGATGTCATGATGGGTTAGCCTCTGGATCGTAAATTGCAATATAAAAATGGTTTATTTTACCTTTTTGCGTCGAACGATCCGTGTGTAGTTAGTACAACTACAGCTGTTTCATACCACTAGGGTACATCATCAGGTTGTTGGCAGAACGTTAGATAAAATATATTGCAATTTACGATCCAGAGGCTAACCCATCATGACATCAATTTCAACCTTGAGTATCAAAAACGTTGTAGTAAACCTTTTTTGTCAGCTCTGGTGATGCAACTCACGAAAAACTAGGGGCAGAGCTTGGTGCGAAAGGCCCACCTAATATACATTATGGATTGCTTCAGTAAAATTTGAGAGAATGAATAATGCTTTGTGAATTACACCTGGAATCAGTAAATTTAATTTTGCTAATGTGCATGACTAAGTTTTATTTTACTGTAGGCCTATGTGCATTAAAATTTGTTTTAACAGGACCTGAATGTTTAGGGGTTTGCGTTATATAGACATATTTATTTCGACAAGTTCATTATGAATGAATGCTGTTCTATCTAACGTTCTGCCAACAACCTGATGATGTACCCTAGTGGTATGAAACAGCTGTAGTTGTACTAACTTCACACGGATCGTTCGACGCAAAAAGGTAAAATAAACCATTTTTATATTGAAATTGATGCATGGAATGTGGCCTTTAGATTTAAATATGGATGTACCAATATGCCTACCAATAGTATAGGTAGTTAGAAATACGCTCATTCATAAAAACCCACCCTTCTCCCTATACATTCACTTATACTATAGGTAGTCCAGTGGTTGAAAACTCAACTAAAAATATGTATTGTGCGGACTTCTCTATTTTCACCCCACATTGTAAATAAAATAATGTGATTGGAATTTCTTTCATTTGTTTTCATTTTCTGTTTATACATTATGGTATTTCCTGTGGTGGAACTAGCCTAACTAATATTCTGCCACTTGGCTTGACTTGTCCCATTACCTGACTCAGCTTTATTGAGAGTGTGGATGTGAGGCCCATGACTCTGCTGAAGTATGGAAGCATGTAAAAGTGAGAGGTCGGACCACGAGGACCGTGGGCCTCCCCTCCCTTCAGAAACAGTGGGGATCGTATGCTGCCGTGACGAGCACGACCTAGGCCCTTCTGAGGCCATGGCTTGCGTCCACCACCCGGTCTCTCCTCTCTAGTTGGTGCCCAATTGTAGTCCTGAAACATCAATTATATGTAACCTTAGCTGAACTATTTTACAAACTTTTATAATAGTATATTTCACACCTAGGGCTGAGATTGTGCCGGCTCGAAGAGCCAATGAGGACAGTGCGTTGTTGCCAAATCTAATAATACCAGCTGATTTGAAAATATTGTTTAGTATATTTTAATTAGTGTCGAAAAGTAGGGAATGAACGGATTCATTCCCTACGGAAATCATTGTTGCAACGTCATGGTAGTCCAGTCTTTTTATTAGCCTGCCGCCAACTGCAGATTCTTGTGGTCCCTAGTGTACTGTTAAAATGCCCCTTGTCAGTGTATGTATAAATAAATTGAATTGAAACACAAAATAATGACCAACCAGTCAACTATTCCCTTTTGGCACTCTAAAATTAGCACTATTTCTACTAGTTTTTTAAATAACGTATGTTTTAGAAAATGTTCATTAAGAAGTTAATTTCTAGGCAGAGGCAATTCGCACGTCTGTTCCAAATCCAGTTACTTTTATAACTGTTTAGGAACAGGTTGCACACAAAGAAAACCTAGTATTAGGAACGGTAGTACCTCTAAGCCTCATTAGCCGAAATGGATGGAATAAACTTCACGTTTTATGCCAGCAACTTTAACTTAAATATTTATTATGAAATGAGGCTGTTCTAAACGTCATATAACGTGGTTCATAGATCCATGACGTCATACTTAATTATAAAATTAAGAAAACCAAACTTGCTGATGATGAAAAAATCGAATGAAGGTTTACTAATCGAAAAAATAGTAGTAGGCTAATGTTCATAAAATAAATTTATAGGTAAATGCCTCAAATTCAATTTTATATTGTTAATTATAAATTTAAACTGTCATAACCTAACCAAAGTTGCTGATGATGGAAAAATCTAATTAAGGTTTACTAATCAAAAAACCTGTTCTGTTCGTAAAATAAAATTATAATTGCCTCAAATTTTAACAAAAGATTTAATCGCATTCTAAGCTAAATCTCCTTCAGTTTACCAGCCTGGTACGCTATCCACTAGTCCACCGAAGCCAATGGTTATTTACTTTATTGTTGCGGTAATGGTGTTCGAGAGCCAATAGAATTGTGGAAAAAAGTAACTACTCCCTTTGCATTATTTTGTAATACTGGAACTGGAACGGGTTGTGAGGTCATTTTGACATGCGAATGGTCACTTTGTAATTTCTATAATCCAGCAACGCCACAGTCCCTACCGTGCCAGTAACGAACGTAAACTGTAGTGTTATCTGGTTAGTGACAAAAATAACCAATCATTATTAATTGAGATGAAGAGAAGGGATCATCATTTTGATTTGCTAGGGGTGTGCTTATTTAGACACAAATATGATCGTACAATGGATTGAGATGATCTGTGTAGCTTTGTTACTCAGTAGTTGTTTTGAAAAGTCAGCTGTTTTATCAGCCAGGTTCCCTTAACTCTTCATGGGATGGTGTCTTTGATTTTAAAACACGACCGATTTTAAATCAGTGACACACCGAGTTTTTTTTCTTCTCGGGTATTGAAACATAAGACAAAACAATGTAATTTTTATTTTATACCTTCATATAACTAAGTTAATACAAATATTTATTTATATGTATAGGCCTAACAATAAAATTGTACATTAAATCAACAAACGTTCTTACTTCACATATTAATTAAAAAATATTTGGAAAAAAAAAACAACACCAATGTGACTCATGGAACCCCCAAAGCAGGAGGTTTTTAAACTTTCTGCAACAGTCGTGGAAAATCCAAAAATTTTCTGCGGGCTTACGCGGTCCAAGTTGTGTGTAAATAAACCTTGTGAGTGATAGTTTTAATGAATAGGCTATTTGGAAATTAATAAGTTTTCAAAGGATCGTATCGGTTTGAAAACGCCTACTTTTACTGTATATTGAATTGCTTTGGAAATTTGGTTATTATGCGCTCTTCCTCACGATCAATGTAGGCCTACAGAATATTGACTTCGCAGCTTTTGCTTATGTACGCATGACACTTTGTAGCGATACTGTTTGTAGAATGGAGAATTTTTTGGCAGAAAATAAAGTTGTCAACAATCTACAGAAACTTATACAATATGTTAAGTGTGAGAAATGGCCATGTGGCTTGATAAAAAAAATAATCATAAAAAAAAAAATTTATTAATAATTAATTGGGCAGGCTGGACTCTGTAGCCCTCCTTGTTTTTCTGCGACAATGACACACTGTCACCCGTAGTTCTGCTTTGGGGCATCTATACTTATTTAATACGCAAGCAGGTTTTTTGTGACAATTACTCCTCCAAAACTACTGAACCGATTGACATGTTTTTGGTGTCATTGGAAAGAGGGTAACGTGAAGTTGTGCAGGAAACTTTCTTTTTAGGGAAATAATGAGAGAGTGAGGCCATGGAGCCCTTTAAAGTTTCGTATTTCTCCATAAGATTAACATTGGAAACAAAAATTCTTATGAAACTCCAGCTGTTGTCAGAAATGAAAAGTGAGAAGAAGAGCATATGTTAATTGTAAACAGTCAATAAGTTTGCTAATTTAACAGTTTGCTACAAACTTGCTGACTTGGTTGAAATTCGTTTTAAAATAACGCCTGTAATACTTAGCAATTGCTCGAATTCGAGCAACAGGGACACTAGTTGAACTAAATAGCCTATTCCCTGAAAATCCACCGTGCCAGCTGTGATTCATGGAGCCGAGCTCCTTGCTATGCGACTTCACCTGATTAATAGGGGTTTTGCAAGGCAGGTGAGGGCAAAAAAACGGTTCCTAGAAAAATGCACCTGAGATACTTAATACTCTTAAAACTACTGGCTGGCGATTTCACATATTTTTTCACAAAAATAAATGTGCCTGGGTTGTAACCAGATGAAAGGTTAACGCCCAATGATCAGGAGCTAAACGAGAAAAGTCATAGCCTACTATGAGCAATGAAATCAATTCAGACATTTCCCCATAGTATACATTCTAGTAAAGGTTGTTACTCATTCCTTACCACAAATCTATATTCTTTCTGCCAGTGAACATTTTGTGCTATAATATCGATTCGAGGCATCATGCCCCAAACTTCTGGATGTAAATCGACCAGACCAATTTTCTGTTCTTCTAAGGTGTCTATATTTTCAACCCATGCCGATCTTGGTTTGACTGCCTTTGGTAAGTATTGAAGTTGTCTTGAAAATATGATTGGGCTTCTTTCTGGTGATGGTGCTACCGGTGTTGATTCAGTATTGATCTCATTATTAACTGAAACAAACTTACAAATTAGGCCTAGATATTAGGCCCTACACTAATATTCAAGCTAAAGTGCATGGTGTACCATGGTAGTCTGTTCAGAGTTTAAATAGATTACAGGTTAGCTCTTAAATGGTGGTTTTTTGGGCTGCACTTTACCTTAGGTCCTACACTCATTCAAATGAATATATCGATTATTCGATTGTTTCATTCGATAATGAAATGAAATGAAATGAAATGAAATGAAATAATATTTTATTTCCCATTAATTATTTACAGACAAGTACATTGTATTTTTTTCTTTTCTTAAATATGAAACAGCAAAATATTACTAACTAGATAACAAAACAAAAATTATATACTGTAGAAATAAGTAAATAAAAGTGTTTAAAAAAAATACATTCTATAAGAAAGGAAAAAGTCTACATAGGCAGGGCCTGTGCGTAGACTCGAGTTGCGAAAAGATTAATTTAAATGGGAAGTAAAAAATATATAGGAGAAAAAAATCGTATAATTTAAACCTTTTTTTTATTTGTCTTGCTTGAAGCTGAATTTTTAGTGTTCTGGAATAAATTGACGGTAAAAAAAAACTCTATGTGCAAACAGAGGTAATTTATAATATCTGGTGAAGATTGAAGAGGAGAGGTGGAGTGTAGTGTATTAGTCAGTCAGTGAAAGTGGTGTATCAGTGATTGTGTAGGGTCAACGGTCAGTTCCGCCCAGCGTGATAACGGCCTCGGTGTCCTCTGTACTCAGTCCAACAAGCCACCCCACAACATGCTTCTTAAATAGAGAGAGAGAGGGTGAATTTAGAATGTTGACATTTTGATATCTGTTACACATGTTACGATAAATGATTTGGGTTAAGTGAAAGCAATTCGTATTTGAAAATGATTTGAAAGTTTGTGGAACACTTACACCAACATTTCGAGAAAAGCGCGTATTGTGGGGATGAGTAATTTTTACAAAAATATTATCAAAGTTTTTGTACATGTGAACTAAAATAAATTTTAAAAATAACTGCCTGACTGTCAAAACTCCCGATTCTACAAAAAGATCGTCAGTTGAATATCTAAAGTGTTTTTTAAAAGCAACTTTAAGTATTGTTTTCTGCACTACAAAAACAGGTTGCAAGATAGTTTTGTAGGCACCACCAAAAGCAATAATTCCAAAAGACAACAATGATTGAACATATGCATAGTATGCTATTTTAATTTCTTGCTCTTCGAGAATATCACTAAGTTGCCTAAATGCATAAATATATTTACGTAGGCTAATTTATTTTTTAGGTATTCAACATGTTCCGACCATTTCATCTTTGAATCAAAAACAATACCAAGATATTTGTATGAATCAACTTTTTCAATTTTGCTACAAAAACAAGAGTTATTGAAATGATTTCCACAGACATGAATAGTTAGGTTATCAAGTTTGTATTCGGTTATCTTGCGTAATGAAATTGGCATAAATTTTGTTTTAGATATATTAAGGGACAATACATTTTGATCAAGCCATTTTTTTAGTAAACAGAGGTCTGATTCTGCCTTGTTTTTAACCTCCTCCCAGGATGCTCCGGTTACAAATATTAGAGTATCATCAGCAAATAATGTTAATTTTCCTTCTGTTTGAATTTTAGAAATATTATTAATATAAATGAGGAATAAAACAGGACCAAGGGTCGAACCCTGGACTACACCATACTCCACTGGCAAAACATCGCTTGCCACTTCACCAAGTGCAACAGTTTGTAGCCTATCAGAGAGGTAGCTGCTGAACCAAGCGAGCGAGGTGCCACGCACCCCGACAAGCTCAAGTTTACGCAACAATCTACTTCTGTCCACTGAGTCAAAAGCTTTTTACAAGTCTAAGAAAATTAACATGCTTCGTTTGTTGCCATAAATTGCCTCGTTAATGTATTTATTAATATCAAATAAAGCATCAGATATGTTTTTGTCACTCCTGAAACCATACTGATTTTCACTTAAAATATTGCACTGGTGGAGGTAAAAAACAAGTTGGTCTTTGGCAATTTTCTCTAAAAGCTTAGCAATTACGCTTAACAAAGAAATCGGACGATAGTTATTCATGTCTGTGAAATCATTAGATTTGTGCAATGGAATGATCTTGGCCAATTTCAGCTCGTTTGGGAATGTACCAGATGTCAGGCTAATATTGACAATGTGCAGAAGAGGAGCACATAGAGAGTGGATGTTTTCTTTAAGAACAAAGGCCGAGATACCATCATGGCCAGGTGCAGACCCTCCGCGCAGACCCTGGACGTAACGTTCTATGTCAGCGTGTGTGACCGTGTTGAATGTAAAATTTGTGTCAAGTGAGAAGTCAGTGTCGTTTACGACTGGAGCCCCAGCTGAATTTATTGAGTTGGCCAATTTAGAACCTACTGATGTAAAAAAGTTATTGAAATCGTTTGCTATTTTAATCTTAATGTTCGCATTATTCGAAGAACCAGGTAAAACTTTTTCAAATGGGAAATGGTCCTTAGTGCAATTCCTGCCTGATATTTCACTAACTATGCCCCAAAATAATTTTGGATCCCTGTTAGATTCTGAAATTTTACCCCTATAATAATTTTTCTTTGCAATTTTTATGTTTTGATTTAAAGGGCCCTGAATCTATCTAGTAGTAATAAATTAAACGGTTGGGTTTTGATCTTTTTACTTAGCTTGTCTCGTTTTCGAATTAATTTTATGAGATCTACGGTAATCCAAGGCTTTATTTTTTTAAATCTTGTAGAGTGATGTTTGATTGTTTTAGTTGAGGCTTTGATGCAGTTACTCAGTGTCGAACAAAAACATGATGTGCACTGATTAACCTCGTGATTGCTCATGATTGGACTCCAGTCTGTTTTTGTAATATGTTCAGTTAATGTAGCGTGATCAATGTAGGTGCGAAATTGGTTCTGTGACTGAGTTTCAGTTCCTGTAGGTGTATGAATGGTGTTAGTGATTGTAAGAGCAGTGCTGTAATGGTCAGTGATATGAGAGTGTATGACAGCAGATTTGACTCGTCTCATATCTTGGAAACGGACAAAAATGTGGTCAATACTGGATATAAGTTATCCTTTGGTTAGTTAGGTTAGGTTAACCTTACCTAACTAACCAAACGATATATCGAATGAAGCAATCGATTAATCAATATATCGATCGATATTTTCATTCGAATGAGTGTAGGACCTAAAGTAAAGTGCAGCCGTTTTTTGTCTTGTGCCCTTAAAACCAAAGCAACCACATAAATTGTTAGACATTAAGTTAATAAGATTCTATTTGAAATTCAATGCTGATTCAGAAAATGACATTTTTTCCTGCGGAAAAGGGGTTAACTAAATTAATCGATAGTTTCAATCAATGTAAAGCATAGCCTAGTTGAGCAACTATAGACATACCACGAACAAAACAACCTGCGCAGAAACGAAAAGATCACGTGGTTCGCGCAGGTAGGTGGGCCGTACCATTCAAACCTGCGCGGCTCGAAACGGCCCAGGGTTCTTTTGTTTCTGGTATTACTATAGACCTACTGTAACCCTATTTTTGATCTAGGGCAGGCCTACCATGTTGTATAAAACTCCAAAACATGTTGTGACCACTGTCTATAAAGTGACATCTCACCTTCTATAATAGTAGAATCACTATGTGAAGATAATCCCCTGATGAATAAGTTAGAGTGAGGCTTTTTTCTTGCACACAATCTCAAGGAAATTAAAAAGTTGTTCATCATTGCAAATGTTTGTTAAATAGGCCTTCCACTGGATATTACAACTTCTTGTTCACATTACACCAGGGAAGACAAGTTCAACCGGTAATGTTGAAAAGATTTATTTTTGTTTCTGTACAAGTTAGAATTATATTTTCTTTTCTGGGGTGATTTTGGGCTGGATGGTCTTTTGGGGTTATGTTATATTCACTCAACACCAGTCACACAAACAAACAACTGGACTGGACTGGAACTGAACTGAGGGAGTGAGAGAGAACTCAACTGAACTGACAACTGGAACTGACTGCAGTGCAGGCAGACGGGTTGAGTTCCCGCAAGGCTCAAAGGACGTTCCATGACGTAAGCTCAACGTCACGATTCCAGGACGTTCAAACTTTCCAGATCCATTCCTTGTCCATTCCTCATCCAAGACAAAAATGAAAATAAAATAGCAAGATTTGAACGGAATGGGCATACGGGAGGGGCGATGGCTAAAGGTGTGGTGACGTCATATCTGTAGTGGCTAATGTCTTCTCATGAGGCAACACGATTACCGTAACGAGACAGTGGGCGCGTTCTGGGAACATGTACCGGTGCACCGGTGCGGTATATGTTCCCAGAACCACAGAAAACGTACTACTAGTAGTACGTTTTCTGTGCCAGAACGCGCTCATTGTGATCCCAGCGGCGTTCGTAGCTTAGTAGATAGCGCATCGGACTAGTGTTCAGGAGGTCTCGAGTTCGAAACCCGTGGGGGACACAAACTTTTTGTCTAAGATTTTGCTTTATTTGATTTTTATCTTATATCTTTTTATATTATCAGCAAGTTTGGTTGGTTAGGTTAGGTTATGACAGTTTAATTTTATAATACTAAATTTTAAAATTGATTGTATGATTAAAAATTATAAGTAAACATTCATTTCATTTTTATCTTTTAGATTTTTTATATTATACATACATACATGATACATGATCTCTCCGTCCGTAGTCCTTTGCCTTAAGGAATTGGACAGGTCAGGGTTAATACAAAGAATAACCAACTTAATACTAATTTTTGTCACCGTCTAGGTAACTGTCTTTTGAATTTAACCTCTGAATTTCAAGTATTTCTTTCGGTAGGGCCTGGTACAATTTCATTCCCATGTAATCTGGTTTGTGTTCAAATTTTGTGAGTTTATGTTGGACTGCATGTGTGCCCTTTCGCTTTGTTCGTGTGTTGTAAGTGGGATTTGTAAAAGTTGGTTTAATTTTCTGTGATTTTATATAGCAAGCTGATATATCAGCAAGTTTGGTTGGTTAGGTTAGGTTATGACAGTTTCATTTTATAATTAAAAAGTTAATTTTATAACTAAAAATTGTAAAATTAACTTAATTTAAATTTTCCAACTAAGCGGTTCTAGCGGCTAACGCTGACACTATGTTAGCCATCGTCCCTCCCGTGAGCCCCACCGAGATTTGAACCCGACTCCTTCAGTTTTCCAGCCCGGCATCCACTATACCACCGAGGCCGATGGCACCAAGCCGTACCATAGATAAAACCATAGATAAAACATACTCCTCAAGGACATCTTTGGCAAAACCAAAGATTACATAATATGCAATGCAAAACTAATCCTGGAATAAAAATTCAGCGTCCATCTTTGTCTCACTCTTCTATCTTCTTCTGCTTCTTCACTTCTTCTTCTCCACAGCTCCAGCTGCAACCGTCGAACGTCGTCGGACTCGGAGTCAGAAGTCGGATCCTGATCGAATCGAAACCTCAAAACAAAACAAATTAATTAATTAGGGATTAGGCCAGTAAAAAAGTTAAGAATATCATTTTAATCGTTATCATTCTAGCCTTTCTTTAATTTTTTTCCATTAAATGTTCATTTTGCAGAATTTGTTTGATTGTTGGTCTTAGTCAATACCGCAGTGATTTCATTTTAGACCAACATTAAATTATTGTAAATTTAGGCCTAATTTTACAAAGTGCATGGTGTTAACTTGAATGTTTCGGAACTTTTGCTTAGGAATCATTTGATTTGATTTGGTTGTAGCCTGTCCGATTTCCTCCAAGGACTTCACTAAGAGACTAATTCTTCTTAGGCAACGGCCTACCTACTAGGCTAGGGCTAGGCCAAGGCTTAGTTTTACTCATCGTGATTTTTTGAATTCCCAACTAGGGTATCAGCAAATAAGTCGACCCATTGAAAATGAGTTCTACTAGCAATCAATCTTTCTCTGCCTCGGCTGCTTTAGCAGTTCTTACCAGCAAAAAACAAGGAAAACATTACTTATGCCAAAATGAAGTAAGTTCTTTGGTTAACTTAATTTAGACTAGGCCTGTAGTACTTAAATCCCTAACTAGACCTACATTCAATAGAGGTATAGCCTTTTAGCTTAGCATGTTGAACTGATTTGATTAAGCTATGCCAAGGCCTACTTGATGACATGGCCTTGTTAGATTTATCTTGGTCTAAATACTTAGTGTAAATTATGGGACCAGTTCTACAGAGGACCTACAATAGGCTTTACCAAGTAATTTCTAGGATATGTGTGTGTCTTATTTAGCTATCAGATGATTTTGTTATGTAGGCCTATGAATACCTATTATAAGTTAAGTTAGGCTTATTTGTTAGGCCTAAGTTTGGTGACACTAATTTTTTGTCAAAGATTTTGCTTAGAAAGCCATTTCTTCTTAACTGTACTGGTAGGCCTAGGCATACATCTTTTGTGAGAATTTGAGGCATTTACTTATAATTTTATTTTCTGAACAGAATTTAACCTTTAACTTATTCGATTTTAGCGAATTTCCCTATAGGGAAGTAAGTTAGCTATACAGTAGGTGGCATGGTAAGACCTAAGCCCGGGACCGATTTAACTTACTTATTCATTTTTATGTCCCCAGAGGCCTAACTTACTACGCCATTTGTTCAAATATGTTTATATATATATAAGTTAGGCATATATATAAAATATATATGATAACTTAGCTTGAGTAATTTTTGTCCAATTTTAATGAAATTTGTTTTAAGGTAAAGGTGTAAGGTGGGATGAACTTGAATTAGTTTGCGAACAAGCATGATCAGGTGTAAAAATTGGTTTTTCTCTTTTTTTGACCCTTTTTTGACATTTTTAAGCTTATAAGTTAGAGCTTAAAAAACAAATAATTTAAAGTACCGGTATATCATTGTGTATTTTACACAATTACTTATTGGTAATGGTGAAAATTCAAAAAAACCTAAATTTAAAATTCCCATGTTATTCTTATGGAGAACCAATATTGTAAAATGTGTAGTTTGCTTGTTTTAAGGCGGGGACACACTTGTCATACACCATTCCGATCCGACTCCGATCATACTGTGGTACGACAGTCGGAGAGGGGAATGGTACATAACTTTGAACGTGGGTGTTTACACCTCTCCAACACGCGTCACGTCATACTCCGATACTACTCCGATTTTGGCTCCGATCACGCACCGACACTGCAGTCTATTCGTTTGTCGGATGCAGGACGGGTTGTTTCTTAAAAATCACCTTTATTCTTAAGGTTTAAGAATAATGGTTTAAGATCAATATATGCCGATGCTTGATGTGAAATCTGTCCGTGCATACCTTCCATTCGAGACCTCAATCATGAAAATCGGACGGGTAGAAGAGCCAAACGAACTTGAGAGAGAAAAAGTGTTTAATATATAAGATGGGCCCTTCCACCTAACTTTCCTTCTATGCAGAATGGACCCAAATTCTCCGTTTTCCACTGCCCTCCAGACTCCAGAGATGTCTGACTTTTTTTTCTCTTCATCTAGACAAACCGCCATCATGGCTAAATCCCGAAGTCCAAAGTTTTTGAACATGTTTATCACCTTCTGCATGTAGTTTACAAATCAGACTGGCGAGTGTTGATCGGCCCGGCGGAGGAAATCGGACATGGGTCGGAAGCGTGTATGACATGTGTGTTCAACCCCTCCGATCCCGCACCGATCCTTCTGGAATCCCGCAAATCGGATCGTAGTAGGATCGGAAGGATGTATGACAAGTGTGTCCCCGCCTTTAGTGAATTTCCCATATAGGGAATAAGCTATTACCGTAGTACTCATGATAAGACCTGGACCCGGGACCAATATATTTTTTGTTTTGAGGTCCCTAGAGGCCAAAAACACCGTCTGTTCAAATTCACATATATATAGGTAGGTATATATTTATTTAGGATGTGTCCGTTAGCGCGATAGCTCGAACAAAAATAACCATCCGATTTTGATGAAATTTGGTAAAAACGTGTAAACCTACGTTTATTTAATCGAGTTCGCGAACCAGCATAATCGGACCATGGGAACGGGGTTTTATAGGGTAAAGATTTGTTTTCCCATTTTTGACCTAACTAGGCCTACAAAAAAAATTGCAATTTCTTTTTAAACAGTTTTGTAGAGCTTAAAAAAAAATAATTTAGTATATTGAAGCGCTGTTGTATATGCCTAACGATTAATTAATTGCCCAACGGTTTCACGGAGAAAATTCAAAAATAGTGTAATTAAAAATTCCCATCTTATTCTTGATGGAGAAAATGAGAACTGTTTTAGTTGACTTGTTTAGGCTATGGATAGGCCTACGGTATATGTTGATAAAATTTGGAAAATTTATTTATTTCATCCTCCCTACTTACTATTGACGTATGGTCAAAAACACTTTTTTACCTTCCCCGTTGCAGCAAACCTAAGCACTCGTTAAATCTAATGTTATTTAAAATTGGGAATAGGCCCTATAGAACTTAAATATGTCTTATTCCTGGAAATATTTGAGTAATAATGTAATCAGACAAGTTGCAATTCGCTTAGTCTGCAGGTTTGCTGCGGCGGGGGTGTTTTCATTATCAGCAAGTTTGGTTAGGTAGTTAGGTTAGGTTATATAGAGATATTTATTTTATACTAAGCTATTAATATTTTACTAAAAAACACACTCTATTAGTTCCCTTGTATCAGCAAACCTAGTTACTCGTTAAACCTAATGTTTAAATAAGATTTAATTGAAAATCAATTCAGACATATGGAAATTCTACTAGTCGGCTGGTTTGCTGCGGCGGGGGTATTTTCATTATCAGCAAGTTTGGTTTGGTAGTTAGGTTAGGTTATGACAGTAACTGCGGGACGCCTAAACGTAATCCACGTCCAGTTACCGGACGCGTATCCTCTGACATGACAAAAATCGTCAGATAGTGTCACTTTCTTTTAAACAGTTTATAACCATTGACTATAGGGCCTATAACACTAGTAGGCCCTAGGCCTAGTGTTATATGTTATAACTCATTTAAAATGATACCAATACCCCCGCCGCAGCAAACCTGCAGACTTAGCGAATTTCCATCTGCCTGATTGGATTTAAACTAAAATGTCTCCTTAAAAATATCACATTTATTCCCTATTTAAACAGAATTAGTTTAATGAGTACTTAGGTTTGCTGCAACAGGGAGGGTAAAAAAGTTTTTTTAATGTAAAATATTAAAAGGTACTGTGGTTTAGTAAGAAATTAATGTATTTTCCAAATTTGATCAAAATATGTTCATAAACAAGCAAACTACAACAGTTGACTTATTCTCCATAAGAATAACATGGTAATTTTATAATTACAATTTTTTTTAATTTTCTCCGTAACAATTAGGCGCATAATAACGCTTCAATATACTTAATTATTTGTTTTTTTAAGCTCTACAAAATGGTTTAAAAAGAAATTGTGAAATTTTGTGTTTTTAGGGTCAAAAATGAGAAAAACCTATTTTTACCCCATAAAACCCCCCATAAACCCCCGTTCCCATAGTCCGATCGTGCTGGTTCGCGAACTCATTCAAGTTTATCCCACCTTACACCTTTAAACCAAATTTTATCAAAATCGGACAAAAATTACTCAAGTTATCGTGCGTATGGACACACACACATATATATATATATATATAGATATATAAAAATTTGAACAAATGGTGTTTTTGGCCTCTGGGGACATCAAAATGAAAAAGTAAATCAGTCCCAGGCTTAGGTCTTACCATGAGACCTACGGTAATAGCTACTTCCCTATAGGGAAATTCGCTAAAAAACCAAATAATTTTGATACCATCTGAAAGATAAGATTCCAAACTTTCATTTTCATATAGGCCTAAACAAATCTTATAGCATTAACAGATACATTTTATGTTGTTACCTACAATTTGAATAACAAATTTAGGCACGAGAAGATTTTGAGTCTGCCGCGTCAATTCATAACTCATGTTCAATAAATCGTAGCGCCGATAATCTTGCATGAAACTGGTTGTAGTTGGTACCAATCGTAAGATTTTGTTCTGGAGATTATTTTCCTCAAGAATCACATGATCATAATATCAGACAATTTGTGAAACAATATTTAGAAATCATAATACATTTGAAATGACAAAAAATTTAATTTAGGCAATAGGCCCTAACTAATAAATCAATAAAGGACTGTGTTAGCGTGATGTAATTTATATTGATCTGTAACCAGAAATAAAATTTGAAACAATTTGAAATACTGTACACAGTTGATGTTGGCACCTAGCATAAATTAAATTAGCTGTTTCTTTGGTGACAGTCGCCATTACTGTTGTGCGGCGTTCACGTCTCGTGAGTCTTGCGTGCGAGCTGTAATACATATTTTATTTGTGAATATTTTTACAAATGTGTTGTTTTGTTTGTTTTCTTGAGTGATGTGATATAATTTTTATCCATGTTATTATGGGTAGCCTAATGGTAATATGACCCGTAGTAACATAGATAATAATAATTCCTATCACATCCACTCATTAAACAAAACAACACATTTGTAACAATAAAACACAAAGATTTACTAGTAAATTATGGGTAAATGATAAGTAGCCTATTTGTGGTAAAATGTGTGATTATGAAATGTCGCTTGCTTTTAGTGATAAAAACACTCAAGACAAGCGCCTTGTCAATTGACCTTGACCGGCTACTTGCTGAACAGTGCGTCTCTCGTCTAAAATGCTTATGGAACCTTTATTATTCATTATTTCTATATACATAGGTACCGGTATATAATCTTGTAATTGTCCCCCCCCCCCAACTTTTTTCTACTTTTTTTAAATATCAATCCCAGACCACTTCCAAACATTGTTGGGTAGGAATTACTTCATTTTGACAAGGTGGTCATTTCCGACCGTCATCTTGGGTTCGCCATATTGGATGCAAAATATTTTTTCAAATGTAAAGGCGGGGCTGTAACTCATTATTTCGAACTAGATTTTTACCATGATTACAATGCCACAAACCGTTTTTAAAACTCTAGATCCATTCCAAAGTTATGAGGGGTTTTTATAGCTTTATTTTTAGCCCATTTTAAAGTTGTGCATTTACAAACTAAGGCCATAATCTCAAAATAGTGCTAGATAAAGATAAGTATACACCACCAGTCATTGTTGACCTATTTTCATTTGGTTATGAGGGATGTAATTTTTTTGGCCGCCATCTTGGATCCGCCATTTTGAAATATTTAGTATATTTTGCAATTATTTTAAATATAAAGGGGGTGTTGTGACCCATCATTTCAAATTACTTTTTTAAGCCAAAATCAATTCCACAATCTGTTTTTCATTTTCATATTTTGATTTTGAAATAGGTAGGCCTATTGACATTTTTTTTACAAAAAATGCATCATTTCATAAAGAAAACTTGATAACAAAATATGGATTGTGGCATTGAGTTAAGCTTAAAAAAGTAATTCGAAATGATGGGTCACAACACCCCCTTCATATTTAAAATAATTTAGGCCTATGACATTTCAAAATGGCGGATCCAAGATGGCGGCCGAAAAAATTACATCCCTCATAACCAAGTGTAACCCAACAATGTTTGGAAGTGGTCTGGGATTGATATTTGACATAAATGTAGAAAAAGTTTGGGGGGGGGACAATTAAAACTCACCCTGTAGGCCTATATGAATATTTACACAATTTATTGTTATATAATAAAGTATAAAAAATACATACAGCTTTGAATAACTTATTTTATTTTACGACAAAAATAATGTTTTCTTTTTCAACTCATATAAAACAGTTATTAGCGTGCACTAAAGTGTATTATATCATATAACTATATCAAAAACATTTACTAATGTAGCAGTCTTGGCTTATTACAGTGATATTTGATATTTTTTATGCGTTTAAAATAATTAGTGTGTACATTTATCGATATTTTCCAACCTTGTATATTTATTTCTTTAGATGGATTGATCTTTTTTATTTAAAAGCCAAACATATTTCCACGTAGGGAAATAAAATGTCTACATTTAGTATATCTTGGATTTTTCGTTCATAATTTTGTAGGAAAATACCACGACTCTACTTTTGAAATTTTTGTAAAGAATATTACGCAAATTTTAGTTTTTCAACTGTAGTAAAAAAATTTAGATTTTTATTTGTTTGTTTATTCAAAATCTCCTTCATTTTCTCAACAAAATGAGTATGTATATGACTAGGTTGTCAAAAGTAATTTAGACACTGAAAATGTTTAAAAAGAACTCTTGCGAATACGCAAAAATGGCAGTTACATTCATCCAAACCATCAAAGCAGTCCTAGGGTTAAGTTATCGGTGTGGTTGGTATAATATGTACGGTAAGTAAGTTTAGCCTACCTATTAACTTAGGCCTACCGGATTAAATAAGACTATCTTACTAATCGATTTCGATTCACAATTCTTATCTTTGGACGGCTGTCATTTTTGACTTGATTGGCCATTGAGGTAACTTACGGTTTGCTACATTGTTTTTAGTTCAACAAGACCTTTAATATGATGTTCAAATAACTTATGCTTACCTTTATGACTTTCAACTTACTCCCTATGGGCCATCCGCTTTACTGTTTGGGCCAAAATAAAGACTTCACGATTTTTTTCAAGAAAATGTGTTTTACAAGATTTTGCTGATTGCGTCTCAAGAATGTTTCGAGCACTAAATTTTGTTCTAATTATAATAGCAGTTATATTGATCTGTTACTGACTACGAAGTTTGTTTATATATGAAAATGAAAGTTTAGAATCTCCTCTTTTCAACGGAATCAAAATTATTACACTTCTGGATAATCTTTATTGCATAATAAGGGTTTGAAAAAAAATTTCCAAGCGGTAAAAGGCAGTTGGACATTTGGGGTACACATGAAACCACCATAAGTATCAAGTAAGTAAGTATTTACCTTGGTTTGTTTTCAGGGGATAATAGGGAGAAGTCCAAGTGCTTTTTTAAGTATCCCAGACAATCACATTTCCAGAGTACACTGTGTTATACAGAAAACTGAAGACAACAAATTTACCATATGTGATAAGGTAAGTTTAAAATAGTATTGCTACTTAATCTGTTGGCCTACCTAAATTCAAATGTTTTAGAGTGGTCTGATTCATTTACCTGTTTTGATACTATTAAGTAAAGTAGGCCTACTATGATATGGAATTACTGGTGAACTCAAGTGAAGAAATTATGGATTTTTTGTCCAGTTATGATTTTTTAGTTCAATAGCCTACTCTAAAAAAAATTATTGTTGATGCTGATTTCATTTCGTAGTTTCTTTGTATCCGTGCCTCGCTTAATTCATTTATTTATTTATTTGCTACCAACGCTCTTAACAAATCTATTTACAATTTTGAGATAACCAATTCACTAATCAAGATTAGCCTACCATAACTAAGGGTCAAGCCAAACCAAACGGGACTTAGTCTTTATTAATAAGGAATAAATTGGTTGGGAATAGTGAGTGGTACCTGACAGTGCAAATGACCATAGAGAGGGTAGTGTGAAAACAAGCACAGCAATAATCAGTCGTGTGGCTGTTGCAATAATAAAGTTTTGGTTAGTTTAAACAAGACTAGATGTTACTAGGCATCACTTTTCTATGACAAAACTTTAATTAATAATGTCAAAAACTATTTATTCGAAACATTGCTTTCACAGATTTATTTTTCAGAGTTCAACTGGAACATATCTCAATGGCCAAAGATTAATAAAGAATACGGTTAATGAACTCAAGCACCATGATCTGATCAGATTATCAGATTTGGATATGTATACCTTCGCTTTTGTAATCAACAAAAAACGGTAAGTATGGGTGGTTTGATTTATTTATGGTTGTCAATGACCAGGAACAAGGGAATATAATGATATAACATACTACATAATACTGGGAATGATTTCATATTTAATAATCCTGTGATAACCCATTAACATTTCAACAACTCTACCTGCTTGGGACATCTCATCTGCTTGCCATCTGCTCACATTGTGTGAGTGTGACAACTACGTAAATCCATTCCCATTGCGCAATCTAGTTCATCTCATTAGTTTTACTGTTTAGCTTGGAAAAACTACTTTTTGACTACAATAGTGAATTGAAAGTAATTAATTACTATAGGCTGTACTGAACCGTTTGTACGAAGCAAAATGCTGTGGTAATTAGGCCAGAACCGTACCATACCGACTTTTTCCGTGCACGGCAGACCCCTACACAAACACTACATTGTTGAATACAAAGGACATCCAAATATGGTCATGTTATTTTCAGAGGGATTACTGAAGATTTCACAATGTTGGTCACGCTTGTGCCACAGAGTGCTTTATTTCATATAGTGGTACTTTTTAGTGCAGTCGTAAGAGCATAAAATAACTAGTTTTGCTTTCAGATCATGGAGTAGAAGCTACAATAATTCTTATACACCTTAGCTCTATCAACATAGTTTTAGACTTTCTATTTTTTTTTTTTTTTTTTTGCTTGTGTATTTTAAGTGCAAATGCTCCTTTCTCCAATGTTTACAGTTTGGAAAACATTTGAACGTAATATATATGAACTTAAACATTTTAATAAAATGTATAACTAAATTTAAATGTTCAAAAAGGCCAAATAATAAATAGTTTGATTCACAAGCGCTTGCATAAACTAGGTTTCCATCATCAGGCTGTGTTTAAACTAGTACAAAAAGTCAATAAATTTTTTACAATTATTTTTGTATTAGCCTAGTTTAAACAAAGCCTGACGATGGAAACCTAGTATAAACAATAAAAGGGATAGAAAATAATAGTTGTTAAGCGCTGCAACGCGCGCCAGGTAACTGCTAGTTTATTATTGGCCTTTTTGAACATTTAAATTAGGTATAAATTTAATTATTAATTGCCAATATCTCCAATATAAGTTAAACAATTTTTAGTCATATAGGATGATTTAGGCGAACTAATGGAAAATCTTGTTGTTTCAGCCTTGGAATTCAAAGTCCTCCAAGAGGAATGAGTGTTTCAGAATTAACAGATCAACTAAATGACTTAAACGAGAGTCAATGTCTTGAGAAAGAAAAAATGGAAAAAGAATTTGGTCTTGTCAGTTTAGAGATGGACAGATTGCAGGAAGAATTGCAAAAATTAAAAGAACATGAAAAGACAATTGAACAGAAACGATTAGAGGCGTCAATAGAATCAGCTAGTAATAAGGAACAAGCTGATATAGCAGAAGCTAAGTTGAAAGAAGCTATGGAAGAAAAGGAAAGAGTCGTAAAGGAGTATGAACACAAATTTGCAGATGTTACGAAAAAGGTTGAGGAATTGCAGCAAACTAGAATTGAAATGGAAAACAGGCACCAAATAGAAAGAGAGGAACTAGAGAAGAAGTGAGTATTCTCCTACATATCGTTATTAACCATCTAATAAAAAAGTAATCTTTTTAATTGGTTAGTGTTACAAATACTATTTACAATTCATTTTTTTAGGTTATTAAGTACAATTTGATTTACTGTTCGTTGTCAGTTGATTTTGGATTGAGATACAGCAGGAAGAGCTATTCATATCAACCTTAATTACAAGAATATTCTTATTTTTATATTTGTACCAACTGTTCAAGTCTTTCATTGTCTCTATTTTTTTTTAAGTATAGTGTCAGTTGATCTTTTTTTCATTTGATCATTACATCCAAATATGGTCATGTTATTTTCAGAGGGATTACTGCAAACATTTCCCATAACGATTTAAGTAAAAAACAAGATTTCACAATGTTGGTCACGCTTGTGCCACAGAGTGCAGACAAGCGTTTCTTGTTTTCCTATAGGCATACAAAAAAGCTTTAAAAATGTGTCAGAGCAAGTGTGTTGATTATTTTAATTTTGATTTTAAAACTATCAGTTACAACTTTCTTGTGAAGTGGGGTGTCCACTCCTATCAAGGATATGCTTGGTAACGAACGGATATTGTTCTATTAAGTCTACCTCAGTCTATAGCCTTGTTTTCTTGTCAAAGTAATTGTACAACCTCAAACATATTTTTCCCTACAATGCTTCAATCCTCTTTTTAGGTGTAAAGCTGAAATTGAAGAATTAAAAAATAAAATGGAACATGCACAGAACCAACAGTTTGAAGAGTTGCAGAGTAAATTAGAAGAAGCAAAAAATGTTCTCATAGAAAGTGAACTGGAGCAACAACGCTTATTTGAAGCAAAAGCTGAAGTTGAAACTACATTGGAGTCCAAAATTATTGAATTAACAAATGTAAGTACAGTAGTATTTAATCTATATAAAGTAAATTATAGACTATGTATTTGAGAGTACCTATCTATTTGTTTACACACTTTAAACATAAAGATTATGATACTTAATGGTAACATAGTTTTTTCAAATGAGTTTCTTGATGGGAAGCTTTTTAACACATTGTTTTTAAGGTACCTAAACAAACTAAACCAAATTTTTCTTTCAATATTAGATAACAATTCACTGCTCTCCTAGGCTGTCACCAGCTTGAAATCCAAGTTGGATGTGCGACGAACAACCATTTCTATGGTGTCCCATAATACTCCCCCCCTGGTAAATTTTGAACGGCTGCATATATTCAAACAAGCTTCGATACACGTTAAACTAGGATAATATAAAGTACTTTGGTGGTATTTTGAAATTCACCCAACCTCCCAAATAGGGGTGGCTGGGGGTGACTTAAATTTTTTAAATGGCAACCCCTATCAAGTAGCACATAATTTTAAAGAGATTTAAAAAAGGAAATAAATACTGCAAATCCGACTCTGATATGACGAGTTTTCAAAAAGTCATGGCAATAAATGTTGGACATTAATTTAACTGGAAATTAACAATCCATCACTTTAATTTTTTCATGGCTAAATTTTCAAATAACCTTCAGCTTCAGTAGGCCTACATGTGACCAGGGTGATGTAAAACACTGGTGGGATTTTATTAACGTGTTTAGAAGGGTTTGAATTATAATTGACTAGGCCTAGTTATAATTTTTTCATTACTTCAAAAAACACCCGTTTATCCCAAAGTTAATGTGTGTAAAGACATTTAAATAGATGAGTTAATGTAATATAACAAACCCGCATAGGAAATTTGGTAAAGTAATTAATATTATTGGTATATAGAGAGTCGATAAATTCAGGTATCGATATATATATTTCTACTTGTGACATTTGACCATATTCCAACCACTATAGTGTAGTTAAGTAATCCGAATGTACTAAAATACAAAGGGAAAAGGGGGAGGAGGTTTGAGAATTAAATTGAGTACCGCATCTAACAGATTTTTGTGAAACAAGTTGTCAAATTATTTTTTTCCCTCTCGCCTTCTGTGTTCCAGAATTATTCCCAGTTCATCCTACCAACTGGGCCATGTCCTGTAGAAATCCTTTCCCCAACCCAACATTTTGTTGATTCAATCAAGTCGAAGTGGGCTGAAATATCCTCTCTTACCCCAAATGTATGTAGTGTTTTGTGATTTTTTTCTCCATTGTTGAATAATTTTTGGAAGATTCTTAAAAATTATAATAATATATTTCTTATTCTCTATTGAGTAGTTTAAATGTCTTTTAGTGTTTTTTTTTTACCATTCCTACACACCAGACTTACAGGGTGAGTCACTACTGAATACATGAATTTTAACAGCTTATTCTAGTCATCAAAAAGGAACAAAGATATGGACGTAAACCCTGGTCTGACCATGACTTTTAAGCTGTTATGGCATAATTTCTGATTTTAATAAAATAACAAGATTTTGGTAGTGTTAATTTGACGTTAAAAACCAAACTCAACCCCAAGCCAACTGGTGGTTGGGTATAAGGGGTTTTAATGTAATGTACTTCTTAAAGAAATGATAAATAAAGGTGTTTTTCTATCGTCTAAAAAGAAATTTTGATAACAATTAATTTTACATTTAAATCCATTTTCAAATCATTGTATAACCACTTACAGTTGTGGCTTTAATAACTGGGGGAACATAGTTGTTACTTTAGTGTGTTTATTTTGTAGTAAATTTAACATTCTTTCAAATTATATAAGTTTTTACGTTCTTAATAGGTGAGTTTAGTTTCTAAAGTTAAATTAACAAACCAACTTGTTATTTCTTTAAAATGACAAATTATGCCATTACAGCTAAATGGTTAAGGTCAGACCAGGGCTTACGTTTGTTCCTTTTTGATGAGTAGAACAAGTTATTATAATTTATGTAGTAACTTAGTCTGTATAGTAACTACTTGTAGACCATTACCATTAGTAAATATCTGACGATTGATAAATTGTTGTATATTTAGCCTATAGTTTTTAGATACAATAAAACCACCCTTCTTTCCTGTCACTGTTCTTAGCCAATTTAATTACTAAAATGTACATTGATTGTATACTTTGTTATTCTTGCATGTGATTTATTATTACAACTTTTATTTTTGTTTGGGTTAGCGTCAATCTTTTTACCATGCTTTTCAGATGTCAATAAAATCCATCCTACTTTAATAACTGAATTGGTACAACTACATTAATATTAATTCCTCTGCTTTTGCCTTTGGTTTGGCCAATAACACAACACCTTGCTTCTTTTTTCTTTTATTCATTGCTTCTTTTTTATTATTCTTCTTCCATATCCTTTTCTTGTTTTTTTTTTCAATTATATGATTTCCAACACTTAGTTTATATTATATTTTATTAATTTACAGTAGACTCTCTCTCACTTGCATACCTTGGACTTAAGCTATTGAAATCAAAGCCATCACAAGATGTTCTCCAAATGAATAGATATTTTTAAAATTCACAAATGCATACAAAATAAGGAACTAGGAAGTACTAATTTTTTCCCCTTAGAAGAAATAGTATCTGCTTATTTTTTAAATAATTACCTACTTTTTTATGTTGGGCTATGTAGGTTTTATGTGTCTTCCAACACAATATGTCCAATACCTAGTTAACTAAAAAAAAGATAAATTTATCTCCTCCTTAATACCAAAGTAAAAAGAAACAAAAAAGGTGCTGTGTTCAATCCCTTTTAAACTCACTAATACCATTACATCCAAGCCCATTTATTTGGGACCCACTTTTTAACAAGCTTTACATAGATTGCACATGTACAGGTATCGAACCTGTTTGTAGAACTACTGCAACACTCATCAGTTTGAGGCTTTGGTAAACTCAGTCACCACTAAAGCCTAAATAAATTATTACTTAAATAGTCTACTAGTGTTTTAGGGGCAGGGCAACCGTGCAAAATGCAATAATCTTAAGTGACCAACAACAGAAATATATGTACTTACCAAACAGTGGTAGATGTACATATTATACAATAAGTTTGTTAACCTGGCTACCAGAAGTAAAATTTACATCTAAAAACAGTAATAATGCACATTTTATCTTTATAAATAGCCTACACTATATTTTAATATAAATTTGTTTAATATTTCTTTCCAGGAAAAGGAGAACCAAGCGGGTCAGGTCAAGGAGCTTGAAATGAAGTTGAAAGAAAAAGAAGAGCAGGAGGAGAAGGTTAAAAGAGGTAATTTTTCAGTATGTGGAATTAGCTTCCAGAACTCACAAACCATTTTAAATTCCCTATCTCCAAATTCAGTCGTTGTGCGTAACTCACTTGTTGGTTTCGGAATTGGCTGATTCTAGAACCCGCTAACCTGGTTCTAGAGCGGGTTAGTGAATTCCTTCCAATTATGCAACTTGCAAATTTGGCCCCTAGGCGGAACTTCAATGAGAATCCTTATGAGGAATCCTCAAACCACGCAGTTTTTTATTTGTTTCAACTAAAATATCTGGAGTTTTAGGAATCTATTCCTGTTTTCTGCAAAAATTATCGGTGTTGTTTTAGAATTATGATTTATAGCCAAATAATTTTGAAGTGAGTATTGGAGTGCCTTGTCAGTTGTAGTTGATGATAGTATATCTGCAAGTAGTGTTTGTGGTGACTTATTTGATAGTACAAGGGTTGTGTCCTCTGCATATGTCATAATTTTGATTTTGTTGTTTCCAATTAATCTAGAGTTAATTTTTTCCAATTAATTTATCTTAATATGTGAAAAAGGATTAATAAAATCATCCCCATGACAGAACCAGCAGCACACCCCTTCTAACAAATATTTTTAAGCTAGAAATCAGATTGAATCGATCGTTGTACAGGTAATCACAAACAATAAATTCATTAAGAATCGGTACTTTGAGAAAGATTTTAGAAGTAGAAGATTTCTTAAATTAGAAATATATGTCTGAAACAATGTCATAGCCTGTGTTGACTCAGTTTAATTCTGTTTCAGAAATTGATGGCTTGGAAGATGACCTCATGTGCAGTATTTGTGCTGAGCTTTATATAGAAGTAAGTTTTGCTCTAGGAACATGGCACTATTATACTGTTTATGAATATTGTTAATTAAATGAATTTGGCAGTGCTGGATTCCTGAGCCCCATCTTAATCAGCCATTATTATGATAGTAGCAGAAATATGGCTAAAAATAGCATTGGGTAGTTACTATTTAGGTATTTATTTAGACTATTAAAGCACATTTCCCATTTAAAGAATAAGCTAATACTGTAGGTCTCATGGTAAGACCTGAACTGAGGACTGATTACATTTTTTGTTTTGAGGTCCCCAGAGGCCAAAACCACTATCGTATAAACGTGCAATTGTGGCAAGGATGGGAATTCAAATATCTAGATTCTAGGAAAGATCGATTAAATCAACCGCATTTGAAATTTGGTGTGGATAATAAATACTAGGATTTCCTTTAAAATACAACCCTAAGAATTGTAATGAAATATGTCATGTTTTAGCCTACTGCACTAAACTGCGGACACATGTTCTGCAAGCAGTGCATCACTGAGTGGAGCAAGAAGAAGAAGATTTGTCCGATGTGCCGAGCAAACATTGTTACCACAGTGAGGATCTTCAACATGGACTCAGTGATACAGAGAAACATTCGATTGATGTCGGAAGAAGCCCAGTCTCGACGAGAAGCACTGATTACAGAACGAAAGAAACGTAATTACATTGTTTTATTACTTATTAATTACACAAATAACTTAATTTTAAGAAGCTATTTTGGTAGCTGGATGGAAAAATTTAAGATGGGGTCCTTCTTAAAATTATTATTTAAATAGAACTATTTTATGTCTTTGGATTGTTGGGTAGATTTGATGACATGTAAGTATTGTAGTGATTCCAAATTAATTAATAAAGTCATAATGTGTGACATACATTATGTGACTCTCAAGATCAGAAGTGGATTTTTATTTCAGTTTTAGAGATATTATAATTTTAAAAATGTATCCATACACAGTACATATATTTAATTTAGAAAACACTGAGCCACTGCATGATTATTATGGGTTTGTAGAACCAATTAACTTCCCCGAGTTTTTGTTCTTAAAATATACCAGCTTCAACTAAGTATGCTCCTCTTTTGGTTCAAACTTTGGATGCATTTCAAGCCATATTATTTACATTCGCACAAACTTTCCACTCGGTTAATACCACGTAATAATAGTAGCCTAGTAAGTAGCTAGGATTTACAGGTGTCAGGAATAATAGGCCTACTACAGTATATTTCGGACGGTTCTGGGCAGGCGCTTAAGTGCAGATAATATACTTTATTGACATTGGTAGATATTATTTTGCCTTACATGATAATTACAAATTATATACAGCGATTTACAAAATAGCCTTAAGGGTTTCAAAAACTGCTCCTTTGTAAGTATGACTGTTTGAATTTTGTTTTATATTCTGCTCAAGTATAAAGTTGAATTTTAAAATCGGCTAAATCGACCTGAGCATCAGAAAAATGCCTATATTAACTTTCAGGTTAAAATTCAATATAAATGTAATTTTCAATAAACATCATGACACATTTCTAATCCACTGAATATATTCCATTAACCCTTTGCGGTCGAATGGTGAGTATAGATCGCCGCCCCCCATTTTCCGGCGACCTATACTCGCCGAAAAAAGGGAAAAAATTAGACCTCAAAGGGTTAAAGTTATTTTACTATGTTTACTTCACTCAAGAACATCTATACAGACTGTCTGGTCAAAACAAATCCATAACATGACTCAGCCGGCCGGGCCGACTTTGTAAACAACTGATGTTACGAGATCAGTGATGTCAGCCAACCCACCAATCAGAAATTTAGCACGAAAAATAAATAGTTATCGCAGCAATAATATTGATCAATGGCCTAAGGTTGACGGCCGAGAAACATCTTTAAAATACCTAAATGGTGCTTGTGACCTTCACATTGAGGTGCGTATACGGCCAACGCTCGCAACTGAATAGCGTCGTTGGCGTATATCGCGTCATTGGCCAACGCTTGGGAAGGGTTAAATTTTGAGTTTGATTTATGAATGTTCAATGGTAGCCTATTTAAATAATGTTGTGTAATTTTAAAATTTACGAATTTTTATTTATTTTATGTTTCTTTTTATTACAGTTTATGGTGGTTATTTTATTGCAGTTTAGCCGTATGGCTTTATAAATAAATGTAAATGTTTATGATTTGAATTGTGTAATGTGTAAAAGAAATTAACTAATGATTGAGTTTAATTTACAGGTAAGACACCACAAAAAAAGAAATCTTCAAAGAAAAGGCGCAGTGAGCCTGAAATCCCCAATCAATTTTACCCTGCTGAAATACACAATCCATTTAACCGATTTAACCCTGCTGAAATGCCCAATGCATTGAACCTCAATCAAATCCCCAATCCATTTAACCCTGCTACGAATAACAATCCTGCTGGGCGCCGCCACCGCAGGCTCCGCATGGAAATTGCTCGACCAGCTGAAGATACACCTCAAGAATCAGAAGGGTAAGTTGACGATTAAGTTGTTGTATTATTTACTAAATAATATGCATACGTTGCGTTTTATCCTGTGTTTAGAAGAGTGGCATTGCCATTTGGATCTTTGCAGGACTTCCAATTCTGTGAAATCACCTATAAAACAATAAATTTAGGTTCCGATTTAGTATTTTATGTGTGAAATGACCCCTAAAACAATGAGTTTTTTTCAATTTAGTATTTTATATGTGAAATCACCCTTAAAACAATCAGTTGTTGTATAAATTCAGTATTTTGGATGTAAAAACGCCCCTAAAACCAACAAGTTGTTTCAATTCCTTCAATTCAATTCACTTTTACTAAAAATTGTTCTTTATCACCCGACAGGGATCCATTTCAAGCGGGATGGTTGAGAGGACGGAATCTGCCACTCTTGGCAGACTCAGGCAGATTCTCTCCCGTCACCATCGCTGCGGTCGATCTCACCAACATTCCAATGGTTCAAATTCCTACGCCAGCCGCCACAAGAGTGCACACTATTACCTCCGGCGAGGCTAACACCACCATTGACCTGACGGACTTGTAGCTGGCCTCGGCTCCCCCGACCAGTGAACCTATAGATCTTACTGGTCTGGACTCCAAAGTGATAGACCTTACCTGATTATTATGTTTTTCTGCCAATTAGACATTTGATTTTTTAAAGATGTCAATTTCAATAAGAGATTCTAACTTAATTGCAAATTTAAAGTAGTATGTTATTGTTTTATATTTTTGTAATGAAGAGAAAATATTTTTTAACAGTTCCATGTGTTAGAATTAAACCAATGTAAATCTTCTGATTATTAGAATTAAATTTCTGTACTTATTATGTCTTCTATTTTGTTTTGATTCTTCTGATAGTCTTGATTACATTCAGTTATCTCACCTCCTACATTATTATTCCTTTCAATCTCAAGCTTATACCTTGTGGCATGGTTGAATACCATTGTGTTGGGTAGCAAAACCGTTTTATGCACCTGTAATTTCTTTTTTTTCACTTGCTATATTTTACCATAATTTCTAAATAACAGTTTGTCGCCCCTCAACCAGCACTTCTGATGCAACCCATCAAGACTTGGTTACAGTGCAAATTGAGATTGGTGACTGAATGGACGTGCACCCATTAGTCTTATATTTTACTTCTAATAGTGGGATTTTTACTTTGTGCATTTTTTATGTGTTAATGGCTTCAAATTGAAACGGAGAAAATATTTTGTTAGATTAAATGTGTAGTTTTAATTAAAATAGATACGGTAGGCCCATTCAATTATTGATACATTTTGTAAGATAAAGTATATAAATAATATGTGTAAATAAAGTGATAAAAAAAGACACCGTGTATTTCCTTTTCCTTGGAAAACCCGTTAACTGCATTAAACTACCAATCAATAATTACGGTAATTTTTAGATAAAACCATCTACTCAAATTAAAATTGCTATTTTTTGTACACTCCGTAATACGGAGTGGTAAATTTCAAAATGGCGGCCGTTAAGTTATTTATAACTTAAATAACTCAAAAACGGGTAATTTTATGAAAAAAATATCAAGAGTACTTTTTTTTATTCCCTATCAAACAATACCAAAAACGGCCGCCATTTTTAAATTTACAATCGGAAAAACTTTATTATTTTTTCTATAATAGTTCTTGTGTATGTTATTAACATGGTTGCCAAATTTCATCATCATCTAATGAAAAACTTCACAGATACAAATATTTTTTTATAAAAACAAAATGACGGATAACTGGGTAAATATGCATTTTTGGAAAGTCCTGAAACATTTTTTATGGACTCCCTGTATACTTCTCAATCCGAAAATTGCTCTGCAAGAACAATGTTTGACTCTTCCAATAAATTGTAAATAAGTCTACTGGAAACTTCTTTCCTGTTAACTCAAGTCTGATAATGTAGCTTGTGTCGATTAAGATGGTGAGTATGAGGAGACGAGAAAGGATTAAGGAACTCAACAACACTGAGAGGCACAATACTAGGTAGTGGTATGAAATTAATTCAATGGAAATTATTTGTTTGATTGATTATATATAAAAAGTATCAAAAGATATGGTTGGGGATTGTTCTAGTGTGCATACACAATCGCAAACCCCTATTGACACTATCTATACCCTCGGTACTTTCCTGTTAAAGGGATTAAAGGGAACATTCATTATTATCGATGATTTTTTCTTTATATATCGATATTAACCAATTAAAATATATCAGCTGACAACTACGATAAATATTGTTCAGTACCTATCAACAAACAATAATAAAATGAAACTGTTCTAAAAAAAATAACCTAACATAACTAACCAAACTTGCTGTGTGACATTTAAAAATTCCGTGTTTAACTTGCCTTTTCTGTTATCAATAGTTATTTGTGCAACTAGTGAGAAAAGTGAGCAATTGACTCACTCGAGAGAAATCCTTACTCGCGAGCCGTAGGCGAGTGAGGGATGGTTTCTCGAGGGAGGCAATTTTACTTTGAACTCGAGTTGCACATTATACTTTTCCTACAGTTACCATAAAACAAATAAATTTATGAAGAAACATAACCTATTTTTACACAGAAGCGAACTTTTAATATAACATTTAATGTGAAGGGACAAATACAACAGTACAACAGCTGACCAGCTGATTTACAGCCAGTGCTGCCAACGTATTTCGCGCACATACGACGTTGCCTGTATGTTACGCGCTCACTATTTCGTGCCTTCACGTTGCAAATCTGGAGTGAGACAAAGTAATTAGAGTGAGACAATGTTAACATTGTCTCACTGATGAGCGAATTGGCCACTTTGCTATCTCAAATCAGTGAGAGAACATGTACATTGTTAGGTAACTGTAGGAAAAAGGAATTTTTAAATAGTAGCCTACAACAAGTTTGGTTGGTTATTTTAGGTTAGCTTAGAACAGTTTCATTTCTTAATCCACCTAAACAAGATCAGTAGTTAGTTGTTGTCAATTTGTAATGGATCGGAAAACAAAAATATCGATATATCAAAAAAATCATCGATAATAATGAATGTTCCCTTTAACAGGAAAGTACCATACCCTCAAATCTAGATTATCAAAGACAATATAGGGTTAAAGCTAAAATTTAAATGGTGGCCAACCCGCCAAACTGGTAAAAATATGGTTAATAATATCATTGTACCACTCCAATGAGTCAATTGGATTAGAGATGTTTACCAATGGTTGTAACTAAAGAACTACTGAGTTTGCCAGTGATATTTTATTGTGTTAAGCTATTTACCAGTTACAATCTACTTTTTTCTCTTCTTTGGTGACCTTGATCGTGAACGGTCTCTTTTCTTGTGTTTTTTTCTATCTCTTCTACCACTTGAATCACTATCATCCTAAAACAACGAACCATTGATTAGAACCTCTTGCCATCACTTCATGTTATGCAAGTGCATGTCCTAGGCCCGTTGTTACAAATAAAACAAGTGCAACTGCTCAGCTAATTTTTCTCATCGATGTATAATACTCTCTTTCCACCAGGAGTGGGGGTAAAGGAATGACTTACCCTAGTGCCAAGCATTGTGCCTGCTTCCGCCAAGTGTTTCATTGCTTGTTTGGTGGAAAATTCAGAAGAAAATTGATAGTGAAGAATGTAAAGAAGTTTTACAAGCAGATATAAGCAATTTAAGAGCTTATACAAACTTTGCAGATTATTTGTCGATAGGAAAGCTCATAAGGGCACCCAGTGATGTTATGACAGTTGTCATATTTTGTATAGCCTACTTTTTAATTTAAACATTGTTCAGAGTAAATATAGTACGAATCATCTAATTACATTAGCATTAAAATTTTTTCCAGACAGGTGTTTGAACAATTACACGAAATTAAATTAGTGGGTTTATTAATTTAGAAAGTCATATACCAACTCCAATGCCAGAAAGGAAACCACATCTTTTACCTCGTTAAAATTAGAACTTAGGCAGAAGTTTAAAAAATTGGTTTTGTTCAGAAACCTGTGAAGTTAGTTTTATAAAGAAGGGTGTTAACAATAGATGTACATTTATAAAAATAGCATTTTCCAATTTTGCAACATGAGTAAAAGTCAGCATTTGCTACTGTAAGCACATAGCTCAGTGTTATTTTTATTTAACTGGCTGGGTAGCTAAGTGGTTAAAGTGCTCACCTAACAATAAAAGTCCACCGGTTCGATCCTAAGAAAAGTCAGTAGGTAAAAGCATTTAGCTTTCTTTTGTATTGCTAAACATCTTTGATACTAAAAAGTACGACCTTCCATTTAGACCTGGTAAATTAGTAAATAAATATCAACCTCAGATTCTGAAGAGGTAGCGTGTCTTTCTTTTTTCCTCTTTTTCTTCTTTTCTTTTTTGTGTTTCTTCTCTTTTTTCCTCTTTGGTGCTTTCTTAAGTTTTTCTTTGTCTGGAGGCAGGTTATCAACTGTAGGTACAGTGGGTTCATCTTCTGGTATTAGCTCGTACACCTTCCCAGTAGGACTCTGTAACAACAGACATGTTACAACCAAGACATGCTTGCCTCCTTGAATGAAAGATTTAATCATTTTTTTAAACAAACGTACATAACAAAACTACTTATAAAGTATTTTCTAACCCATTGTTACATTTCTGTAGCTGAAACAAAACACTGTATTATATAGACATTGTTTTAAATTCTTTTTTCCTATACACCAGTGGTAATACAAAGACTATTTTTAGCATATGACGGATTACCAAAAAATTTGTTTCCCGAAACGATTCTCCTGCTTTTATTTTGGTTAACTGGGTTTCTACTGTACTTATAAGAGTAAACAACTTGTTTTCTACGTAGGTATTCAATCTAACTTTATAATAGTAGTGTCATGTGGTGTCTGGATCAATCTTGGAATTTGTAAATCAATTTAAATCTTTATAGTTTAATTATTTCGTTTTAGACTTTCACTATCCAATTACCACTTTTTTGTAGACAATTTTACTGTAAACAAAATGGTGAAAGAATTATTAATTTATTTTTTAAGGTTTTCTTTCCATAACAATTAATTGCCAACAGAGGGTGCTACAGGCAGCGCATTAATTACTTCCCCATTGGGTTTAAGTGTGAATTAGATAATCTTGGACAATGGAACAACGGACCATCTCATTAGTTTGTTTATTTTTATTCATACAAATAATTCCAAGTTATGGTCTCTTAAACTCTGAACAATTTCACTACCTTTAAGGCCATATTAAAACATTTTAAAACCCTGTCAACCATATAAGATTTAACTTAACAATCAACTAAAGGTCAAATATAAAACCATCCCAAGTAAAAGAAATAACACTCCAGAAATATGAAAATCAGATTAGTAATGTAAAGGACAGGACAAGTAGGCTTAAAAATTGTAGGCTCCACTTCACTTAAGTAACACAAAAGGTAACACTGAATACTTCGAGGCCACTGTCCCCTTTCTTGACATCGAGTCATGTGACGCAAAATTCTAGGGGGGGAATAAACTAGTATTCACCAAATCAGGCTAGGCCTACCCCTAGAACCGGCCACACTCAAATTTCTTCCCCGGAGTGCTCAGAAGGAGCCGAGAAAAATCCAGGGGTCGATACGAAGTTGTCACGGCTTTGACTGATCAATTTATTTAAAATTTAATCGAAGGCTCAGAGCTCAGGAAACGTTCAGGAAATCCTGCAGACGCTCAGTTGGAGCTATATATCATCCTTACCTTCGTTAAAGTGTTTTGTTAAATTTTGCCTAACCAACCTTTGGAATGACTCTGTAGGGCCGACGAGTATTCAATCTTAAGCCAATGTGATTTAAATACTCGTATTAAACTTTAAACTAATTTCGGAAGACGTGGGTAAAGAATATTAAATCGAATATAATGTAAAAAGCAATTCCTGCAGAGTCGTCGGGCCTAATTAATATAATTGGACGGAGAATTTAACGTGAGATGATTTAAAATAAATTTAGCATTAATTTACGTAGCTGATTGTTCAAATCAGCCTGCTCCCAAGACTTGATTCTTTCACCCGCCAAAGACGGGGTTTAGAACTCAGACGACAAGTCTCGGGGTATTAAACGACGAATTGACTAGAATAATTTAAGTAATAACTAATCGTTAAACGAACAGAATAAACGTAATTTCGTAGCAAATTAATTTAACCGAACCGAAAGATATCCACCGCTAGTCACTGGCAGGCAGGAACTGGCGGGTCAAGGCTCAAGTTAAGTTATTAAATTTAGACAATTCGAATCGGGACTTTAATAAAGCGAATATGAATAATAGATTAAGAATTGCGTGAAATGAAAATAACGTAAAACGTGAAACGGTCCTAACTAAGTATTCTAGCTAACCTTCGTAACAAAATCGTACAGTCGTGTCAATTATCGTGCGAGCGTAGGTGTAACGACGAAGTTACTTCGAAGACGGCGTATGAACGAATAATCCTGTCTTGGAGTAAAATCCTTCGTTCCTGCCCGCTCGAGGCTTACGCGCTCAAGCGGCGAACTCAAGTACTACTAGACAACAGCTGATCGCAAATTCACTTGTTGAGCTGGTCTAGTTTCGTCTGTCGTCTGTCAACAAATAAACACCAGTTTGGGGTTATGTCGTCGTCGGCGTTAAATATCTGTAAAATCGGCCGGTTTAACTTTATTATGTGAAACGATAATATCTACCCGCCAATATCTACAGTCTAGTTACCAAAAATGATTATAATGGGAAACCATCAAGTCAAGATTATGATGAGGCCTTTGAACAACTAAAGGAAGATTTTAAAAACAAAAATCTGAAGACCCTCATCTGTTCGGCAATGGGATGTGTTCGTGACTGTATAGAAATAGAACACTTTGTGAAGAATATTGTACATTTTCAACAAAGTACAAAGGCAACAGTCTACATCATATCGCATGAACAGCCAGCTGCAAGGAGAAGACTGTGGAGGGGGCTTTCCCACTCTGACTTCTTCGAGAAGCTGCAATCATCTATTGCTGCAGAGTACAGTGATGCCACTCAACCCTCATGTTTGCTTTCCCAGGAGACTACGGATGTACACCTCTCAACCCTGAAGAAAAATCTACAAGAAGGAAAGAATTGTTCCAGCCCAGCCCTACAACAGAATCTCCTTAACCATGGAGTTGCTCCAGATCATCTAGAGTCCAGCTGTGAGGAATCAAGATCAAGCTCATCAGTGAAAGTGATGAATGTAGCAGAGCAGTGCAATGTTTTACCTTACCCAGATGCAAGTGTCTGTGCTATGGCTTCTGTTGTGAGTGCTGATGTTGGTCAAAATCAGAATGAGGTGCCCTCATCTTTAAACTCAAAAATCAGCCAATTATTGGATCCAATGTAAATAGTAATACAACTCACTGTTTTCAGACATCTATTGTAAATAATATTTTTTGTAGTAGGGTAGAAAGTACTTTTAACAATGAGAATTCTTTATTGAAACTTCAGAGATCAGTTCATGATATGTTTATGCATATGAACATTCAAGGCTTAAATCCAGGTAAAGTGGCTGATTTAAATATGTTTCTATCACAGTTTGGACGTAAAATTAAGATTTTTGCACTAAATGAGCATTGGATCAATGAGGACTCATTTAATATTTTTAACACCTTTGATAATTTTAATTTGGGAAATGTGTTTATAAGAAAAAATAATAAAAAAAGAGGAGGTTCTTGTATATTAGTGCATAAAGAATTTAACTTTAAAACAAGAGCAGACCTGGAAGTATTAAATGAGGATTTCATTTTTGAAGGTTCATTTGTTGAAATTGTGGAAATGAATTTACTAGTGGTATCAATTTATACAGTTCCAGAATATAACATAAGAAAGCTTTTCCTCACTAAACTAGAACTTTTAATGAATCAATTAAAAAATGAAAACAAAACTAAATCTATCATACTGGCCTCTGATTTCAATATAGATATTCTCAAAAGTAACAACTTAATTTCAAAATTCTATGATATTATTGAATGTAATGGATTTAATCTAAACTTCAATGAACCAACAAGAATATCAGGTAACTCTCGCACTTGCATTGATAACATTGCGACTCAAACAAAACTCAAGGTTATCTGTAAATATAATATTGGTCTTTGTGTATCTGACCATAATGCACTGTTTATAAATCTACCTAACAAATTGATAAATGACAACAACAAAAAGGTTTTTTATAAAAGAACTTTTAGTGAAAATGCTATGAACGAATATGTAAAAACTTTTGAAATGGACAAAAGTCAATTATGTTTGGATAATTGTAATGTTAATGATAGTTACAACCATTTTTTGAGTTATTTTATAGGGCAGTTGAATCATTATTTCCCACTAAAGGCTGTAAAAAAGAAATCTAAGATAAAAACTGTTATATTGGATTGGGTAACAACAGGTATCAAGGTTTCTAGCAAAAGAAAGCGTGAGTTGCATTGGCAAGCCAAAACCAGTACAGACCCAATTTTTCTTAACTATGTAAAGTCTTATAAAAAGATATTTCGTAAAGTTGTAAATAGTTCTAAAAAAAGGTCTAACAGCAAATATATAAATAATGCATTAAATAAACCAAAAGCTATGTGGAAAGTTGTAAATAAAGAATTAGGCATTAGAAAAGAGGATAGTTGTGGCAATCATATTTCATTAAAAGTCTCTAATAATGAATTAATTGAAGACCAAAATGTTGTTGCCAAAACTTTTAATTCTTTTTTTTTAAATGTTGTTAATAGCTTAAACTTGCCAAATCCTATTGTAAAGGGTGTCCATCCAAATATGAAAATATCTGTGGATATAAAGGGGTGTTCACTGTACAACTTTGAACCAACCAACAAAAATGAAATTTTAAAAATAATATTTTCTTTGAAAAATAAGACATCGGTGGGTTGGGATGAAGTTCCCATTTCACTCATCAAAGCAGTAGCAAATAAAATTGCTGAACCCCTCTCAGATATAATTAATAAATGTTTTGAATGTGGTATTTTCCCGGAAAAATTGAAATACTCTCATATTACTCCGATATACAAAAAAGGGGCTAGAACCGATATAAATAACTACCGCCCAATATCTGTTTTAAGTAATTTTTCAAAGATATTTGAAAAAGTTATCAATTTCCGGCTAGTAAACTATTTTAACAGCAATGATTTGTTTTATGAAAAACAGTTTGGGTTTAGAAAGACATTCAGCACCAACAGTGCACTGATTGAATTTATCAATGATGTTACAGGGGCTTTGGACAGGTCTGAAACTACTGCTGGTGTTTTCTGTGACCTGTCTAAGGCCTTTGACTGTGTGGATCATTCAATTTTGCTTTCTAAATTAAAAGACTACGGTATAAAGGGTAAAAGTTTTTCTTTATTAGACTCTTATTTACAGAACAGAAAGTATAGAACAATAGTGACCAAAAACGGTGTGAAACATATGTCAAACTGGAATTTATCTAATTATGGTGTACCTCAAGGGTCAATATTGGGCCCTCTGTTTTTCCTGATCTTTATTAATGACCTTCCAAAAGCTATTGGCAGAGATTTAATCTTATTTGCTGATGATACAACAGCAATCATAAGAGAGGATTCAGTAAATAACTTAATTGTATCAATAGAAAACACTTTGGATTGTATGAAAAATTGGTTTACAGATAATGGTTTAAAGCTGAATATTGACAAAACTCATATAATTAAATTTTCTTTAAAAAACAATGTAATTCTTGATAAAATTCCAAATTTAGTAGAATCTCATAGATTTTTGGGTGTATTGCTTGATACTCATATTAATTGGAAGATTCACATAGATAAGATGAAAGGCAAACTAAGATCTATTTCTTTTGCTTTCTTTCACCTGATAAACTGTGTACCTCAGGATACATGTATCACAGTTTACTATGGATACGTTGAATCCATCTTGAGGTATGGAATCATACTGTGGGGAGTGTCAACAGAAGTCAAATCCCTACTAATTTTACAGAAAAAAATTATTAGAATCTTAACCAAATCAAGAAGGAGAAAATCATGTAAAAACCTGTTTAAAAATCTTAGAATTCACACCATTTTTGGATTATACATAAATGAAATTCTAAATTGGATACATAACACTAAGGAAAATTTTTCAGATGCAGTCAAATTTACACATAATTATAATACAAGGAATAAATATAATTTCAGATTACCACATCACAAATCGACGACTTTTAGGAACAGCCCTCAATATATGGGACTTAGATTGTACAATGAATTACCCCTGTATCTTAAAAATTTAAATGCTACTCAATTCAAAGATAAAATAAAAGATAAAATAATTGAGAAAGCCTACTATTCACTTGACGAATTTTTGGAGAACCCTATAATGTAGATAAAAATTCTCTGATATCCTACATGAGTTTATTTTAATTATTTTAACTATTAATTTTACTATATAATACATCACTATGACGAAACACCTGTTCTTATGTATGAAATGTACTTTATAAAGAACGTATTGTGTAAATAAAAAAAAAAAAAAAAAAACGAAGTGCTATTATGAATAAATATGTAGTTGTGGATGTGTTTGTGTACTTCACTGTGAATAAAAATAGGCCTACGTTCTTTGGCCCATAGCCCAAGCTATGGCCAACACATAGGCCTCGGAGTAGGCTATTGTGGTTAAAAATCGGGTAAGTTCTGATGTTCATTTATTCGTAGTACGTTTTTACCCCCCTTAAAATTTGGCACCTTACAGTCATTAGACTCTGGAAGTCCTTTGCAGTTAAGAAAGCAGTGTTCAAGCCCCTGTTGCCAACATCTAAACAAAAATTTCCTTCAAGAACTGTAAACATTGGTTTCAATAAAATGTAAAAACTGCACCAACATTCATACGTTTTCATTTTTATGAGGCCTTTTGCAAGCTATGCTGTCATCATCAGACACATCACAAAACTTTTCCTGCAAATCCCTGCCATTACGCTACAGTTGTATTGCGATTGACTATAAATAATATCAGCTTTTACCAGTGTTTACTGTCTTGGGAAGTTATTCTTTAGCTGTCGGTTACGTTAGTCAGTGATTAACCATGGACAATGAAATCCCGAGCTCAAGAACTGCCCCTAACTGTCCCCAATTTTGAGGACTTCCCATATGCATGAATATGAATAAGGTACGTTAACCTTTAACTATGATAATACTTATTATTATTATATAATTTTTAATCCTCAGTTTTGGTGGCAATAATCTTTAAGAATCAATAGGCATAATAACTGATGGTATTTCAACTTGGCCATAAAATCTAATTAAAAATGTGATGTACCAGTAACTCTTACTTGGAAACAGTCTTTGGACAAGTGACCGTTGACTCCACATTTTGTGCATGTTGTTTTGAGAACTGCCTCTAAGGTAATGGCCCTTCGTCCACCGCCAGCTGGCATGCTCTTGCGCCTTTGTTCATCCTGGCTTAAAGCAAGAGACCACTATAACTTAGAGATCACTATTAACTATTAGCTATTATACTAACTATATTATATTAACTATTATATATTAACTATTATTAACTATTAGAGATCACTTTTGTTAGGGGATAATTTAGATTAAGGAACTTAGCTATAAAATGACCATGTACAAGCTTGGGAATTACTTTTGCAATTTTTGTGTTCAGACGTTGTGTACAATAAAGCTTTGTCTATTGTCTATTAATATGCCTTATTTTATACTTAGAGTTTACACCCGATTTGCGTTGGAATATTGCAATTGCAATAAAGGTTTCCTCTGTAACATCCCTTTTCCGCCCATTCTTCTTAACCGATTTTCATGATTAAGGTGTAATTTTATAAGTTTAAGATCTAGAGTAGGGACAAATGGCAACTAGATAGATAGTTTCATTTAGGGTTTGCTCCCTTAATGTTTGATTTATTTCTAGAGTTTGCTTTCAAAGATCCAGTGAAGGTGACCAAATTTCTTAATTAACGGACTGGGTGTGTGAATTGTAATTTTATTATAGCTATTCATTCAGTTGAATATTTAACCAAAATCAGATAGTAAACAAGAGAAAAACCCAGTTTATTTATAAAAACAGATTTAACGTTGTCTAGACTACTTATATATAATATGGATAAGATACTACAAAAACTAGATTTTCAAAGAGTTAATTTGAAAATTATAACTTACTGGAATTGAACTCCATTAGGATCCAAATCTCGACCACTTCCTTGATCAACAACCTTCATGGATAAGGCAATCTTTCCATCCTCCTAAGCACCAAACATGGATCAAAACCGATTCAAATAGAAGTTAATTATCTACATGGAGGATTTACCATGATTTATCAGGCTACCGTAAAATTTATTAACTTAGTTATGAAAGTCATCCAAGTTACCTACCGAGGAATAGGAAAGTTGTCACTCAATAATCCGGCCAACCAGAGGCTGTCCAATTATCAAGATTGCTTTTTCTTAAATAAATTTTATCAAGATCAAACATCACCATTTAATATCAAGCAGTGACCTCGGCCTATAACTATATTAAGCTAAATGGTACTTATATTTAATCAAACATAAAAAATTTAGGTTTTACGACAAAAAATGCAAATAACTCTGGCGTGAATTAAATCACAATTGTTTCGATCACTTACCAATATTTTGATAACTTTACACCAGACTCTTTCTCCCTTCTGAAGTACTTCGGTTGCATCATCGACAACACCTTTTGAAACCTGACTCTTATGAACCAATCCTTGATTTTTGCTTCCTGGAATAGAAATGAATGCTCCATAGTTCTGGACACTTGCGACCTAAAATAAAAACATGAAAACATAACTTGGTCACTACAGAACACTCACTTGGCTCAGGAAACAGATCTAAGATTTAAAATTATTAATTAACAGTTAAATAGCCCATGGTAGACGTAATAATCTATATTTAACGGACAATCCAGGGCTGATTTTCCAAAGAAAGAAGTATGGTAGGCACGTGCCTAGGCCCCCAGGCAATTGGCTTTTTTGGGGGAGCACAGAAAAATTAAGAAGTAAAAAATTTTGGTGGTTGTATTTGCATGCGTGATAGCCCTACGGCCAAGGGCCGACCCCAATCGCCAGCTACACCGCCTACCCTACACCACACTCGCTCCTGCTCTGTGGTTGCTACGCAACAGCTCTCACCCACCCCGCCCCCACCACGGCCACTTATTCCACTGTCACGGATGTACACCTGTCAAAACATGAAAATTTAGGTTATTCATTATTATTGATGATTTCATATCAATATTTTATTTTTGTATTCGATGTATTGATGTTAACAAATTGAAACTTATCAGCTGACAACTACGATAAATAAATAACTTACTGTTCAGTGTCAACAAACAATAAAAAAAAAAATTATATTGAAATAAAACTGTTCTAAACTAACCAAACTTGCTGTAACATTTCAAAATTCCGTTTGATAGCCTATTTTCCCATATGACTTTTCTGTTATCAAAACTTAATTTTGAAACGGTAACTTAGCCTACAGTAAGTTTGGTTAGTTTTTCAGTTATGTTAGGTTAGTTTTTAGAATAGTTTAATTTCTTAATCCAATATACCTATTACTATTATTTTTGCCTAAACAAGATTAGTTCTTAATCTTATTCTCTAATACGAGTTATAACTCAATAACTCGGTTATTGAACTAAGTATAACTTAGACATTTTTGCGACGGGTGGCGTCGTCCTGTAATCCAGCTACTAGGAGGTCACGAATTGTGGATATTTTTAGGGATGCACTGTGGATGCGATGCTCCCTCGTGTGGATTAACGTCCGCACTAGTGAGTACTACGACAATCCACAGTACTATCCTGATAAATAGACCAATTCGTAAATTACAAGGAAAAAAAATGTGGTTCGGATTCCACTATAAACTGTAGCTCCCTTAGTTGCCATTAGCTGTATGGGCTATTAATTAACAGCTGTGTCTAAGGAACATGTCGGCCTTAGTCACTAACAAGGCTACAAGATCGCGCTACTCATCCATCACTCATATTTGGGTTAAAATACGCACATAGTGGCGTCCCCATCTTAAATAATTGATAATTGATATGTCTCTTTGTCTGTAATTTAAATGCGTTTGTAGATATGGAATATGGAAACAGATAACAGAATATAAAACAGATGGAATATGGAACGTAAAGGAAAACAAAAATATAAAAAAGAATCATCGATAATAATGAATGTTCCCCTTAACACGAAAGTACCAAACTTTGTCAGTCCCTGCCAGTGTTGTTTAGGCTACTTTGTTCATTGTGTTTTCATCCTTGTCAGTGTGACATCTGTAACTTGAGCGCTGAAACACTGTGTAAATGGTAGTGTTAGTTGGTGTAGTTCAATTCCTGTAGTGTGGCCTACTTAGTACTTTGAATAGGCCTAATAAAGTACTGTTTCATAAATTATTTATAAGTTGAATTAGTATAAGAATGAATTAGGGCCTAAGTGCTTCAAACATAATTAGGCTGCACTTTACTTTAGGTCCTACACTCATTCGAACTAAAATATTGAACGATATATCGATTGGTTAGTTAAACTTAGGTAAGGTAAAAACCTAACCTAACTAACCAAACGATATATCGAATGAAACAATCGAATAATCTATATTTTCATTTGAATGAGTGTAGGACCTAAAGTAAAGTGCAGCCCATAATTATTTAAAAAAAATAATAACTATGAAACTAACTTACATGGGTAACTTAGGCCTACTTACCAAGTTAAACCTAACTTAGGCTAAATTTTTTGACATTGATTAGGCCTATTTTAGTTAGCCTACTTTTGAACATTTAACTAATGCATTGATGTTAGAGTTATAATCAAAGTAAGGAGTCAAATAGCCTATTATAGTTAATTCGGTTACCAAGCTCAAAACAGTTTTGGGCCCCACTAGAAAAAACTTTTTTCTAGTGAGGCTTTGATCTAGGCCTAAGTTATTATTTTACCAATTTGAGTTTTTTAGTCACAGATGTAGGCTCTATTGCACAGTAAAGGATCATGCACATGCGATAGAAGTAAGGAACCAAAAATAAAATTGTTGTAATAAATAGGTCCCTACCTCTCCAAGAAATATGGAATTTAATAAGTCTGAGCTGTCTCCATTCATTTTGACAGTTTAGTGTTTTTGTTTATTTTTTACAAAAATTACAAACAAACACAATTGTAGCCGTTTTCTTCTTCCTTTCCAGTTTGCTTATAAAAAAATCCGGCGTGGTTGATCTACCATGTAGCCACGTTATTTCAACTTAAAACATGACTGTACATTATGGGACTATTTCAGGGTCGATCTTTTGGGATGTCGATAAACTGGGACCCCACGACATTTTCCACGGGCTTTTTCCTGCTAGTTAGGAAATGATTTTTGATTTTCTAATAAATTGGGTTTACCGAGGATCATAGCTTAAATTTGGTGTGGTTAGATGTTTTTTTAGTTTGATTGTATTGTTAAATAATTTTAAGCTCAAGTTTCATATTATTTTAAACTTGGACTTTTCTTTCTTTTAAAAATTGTGCATAAAAATGCACAATGCAATGGTTGTTGTTAAATGCATAGCTTGCATTTTTCCCATTAGGAGCGTTTGGACAATTGGTTGTGGGTGATTTCCAACTAGCTTTCTTTATTTTTGCGTAAAGTCCTCATCCTATTCTAGGCTAGGGGCACTCTGTGGTCTGTAATGACGTGTTCTATTATTTACATATCACGTTGTTTTAGTTCACATTTGATGCAATATACGGAGATTCTCACTTCAGTAATAGCACAGAAAACGTACTACTACGTTTTCTGTGGTAATAGCCTTGATACCTTGAAGAAAGCAGCCGTTGACCAGTAGACTGGAATGGGCCTTGTCGTTAAAAAACTCAAAACGCACACACATGCAAAAAAAAATAAAAACTTTTACTTGGCTTGGTGAAGTGGCTGGTTTTGTTTCTTACTTTCCATGAATTCGAAGAATTCCTCCACAGAGTAAAATGCCTGCTCTATAAAAAGTTTCTTAATCCTGTTTTTGAAGATTGAGAGACTGCAGTTCTTGAGGTCTTCTGGCAGACTATTGAACGATCTTAAAGGAGCTGTACCTGAAGGACTTAACATTCTTTGCCAGCCTAAATCTAGGGGGGTCTAGGCAGTCTTTTTTCCTTGTGTTGTGCTCATGTACATCACTCCTTACCTCAAGCTCATGTTCACTCTCTTTGCACCACAACAGGCAATGTTAGCGAATTTCCCTATAGGGAAGTAGCTATTACCGTAGGTCTCATGGTAGGACTTAGGCCCGGGACCGATTTACTTTTTCATTTTGGACATATATATATATGTGTCCGTGAACACAATAACTCGAGTAATTTTGATCCGATTTTGATGAAATTTGGTTTGAAGGTGTAAGGCGGGATAAACTTGAATGAGTTCGCGATCCAGCATGATCGGACCATGGGAACAGGGTTTTATGGGGTAAAAATTGGTTTTTCTCACTTTTGACCCTCAAAAAACAAAATTTCCCAATTTTTCTCTAAACCTTCTTAAAGAGCTTTAAAAACAAACAATTCAGTATATCAAAGTGTTTTTGTACGGTTATTGGTTACGGAGAAAACTAAAAAAAATGGTACATTTAAAATTCCCATGTTATTCTTACGGAGAATGTTGTAAAATGTTGTAGTTTGCTTGTTTATAGATATCTTTTGATCAAACTTGGCAAATGTATTCATTTTATACTAAGCAATAATTATTTTACTTAAAACACACACTTTATTAGTTTCCTTGTAACATCAAACCTAGGTACTCGTGAAACCTAATGTTATTTAAATAGATCAATTGAAAAATCAATTCAGCCAAATGGAAATTCGCTTAGACGGCAGGTTTGCTGTGGCGGGGGTATTTTTAGCTCTAGTTGGTGCGTAACGAGGAAGAGTCTACCTTTTCCGAGTCCGATCCCGTTTTCTTTCGTTTCGTTTCGTTTCAGTTTCGTTCGTAGTTCGTACCGTTCCGCTCCGTTAACCGTGCATCCATATCATTGTTGGTTATTATAACCTGTAAAATAGTTAAATTTTGGCTTATTTTGGTGAATTACTGAATTTAAGACTTTTTATTTGTGTGTTATAGTATAATGATTTGTTAATGATTGTTCTACCTTAGGCTAAGCTGCTACCAATTCAGAACAATGCCATACCAACGTTTGCATTGTGGTTTAACACTAGGCCTATTTTAGCCAACGTTTACCTTTCACATAGTTTTTAAGCTAGACACAATTGCTATTTTTTAACAGCAAATATATACATATTATAAACTCATCACACTTTTCTAAAATTTTTGCCATTTAATTTGTTATATAACTAATATAAACAAGAAAATGGATCAAATGCTTCCTAGCCCGGGATTTAGCATCCCAAGCATTGGCACCCCTCTTCATCAACCAGAGGAAGATCAACAGATATTACCCATGGCTCAACAACAACAGCAAATGCAGATGCCTCCTCTGTTACCTATTCAACAACAAAATATATCCCCTGCTCAACAGAGGCCCATGCATACTTATGCACCGTCTATGGGATTCACAACTCCTCAAAGTATGATGCAGCCACAGACTCCGGTAAGATTTATAAAGCCATTTCGGCTGCACTTTACTTTAGGTCCTACACAAACAAACGAATTAGGCCTAACCCTTAGAGTGCCAGGCGAGAAATAAAAGTAACGCTCAAAAAATGCTGATGATTTTTCCCGAAGGTCGCGCTAAAAATGCCGAGCGCGATCTGGCGATTTTTAGGTTAAAATTTCGTAAAAATCGAATTTTTGATATTTCGACCAACGAAAATCGATGTATCGCATCTAGTAACTTTCGACTCAATGTTAATATATTTTGGGTTAAAAGAATCCGAGTATCCATTCGGTTGTTATGACAACTGTTCGATCATTACGAAACGTCCGGTCAGCCGGACGTTGGCACTTTTGGCTCTTTCTACAAACGTCCGGTCGGCCGGACGTCGGCACTTTTGGCTCGTTTTAAAAACGTCCGGTTCCCCGGACGTTGGCACTCAAAGGGTTAAAATATTGATTATTCGATTGTTTCATTCAATATATCGTTTGGTTAGTTAGGTTGAGTTAACCTTACCTAACTATCCAAACGATATATCGATTGATATTTGCATTCGAATGAGTGTAGGACCTAAAGTAAAGTGCAGCCGCAACTTCTTGTAAAAAATAATATATCAGTGTAGGCCTAAGATCTAATGACACAACTAGAAGTAACTGAATACCGTACCGGTACCTAAGTTAGCTGATTAACTTAGATAGGTAAGCTAACTTACTGAGCTTGAATATGAACCTTAAGTAAGGATTCAATTTTGAACTCATTTTTTTCATTCCGTTTTCTAAGTATCAAGATGTTAACTTAGGCTATTTTTATAATTTTTAGCAACACATGATGTCGCCAATGGTTCATCAACATGGGTCGTCTGGACACCTGACTACACTGAACCCAGCCACTCCTGGCCCAATGACTCCTATGACACCATCCTCTGCTGATCCGAGCATAGTACCTCAACTGCAGTAAGTAAAACACTTGGGAATTAATAAGTGTTCATTATTCCTCTTTAAAAAATCCTCCAACTTTATAAGTTAACCTTCTTATAGGCCTATTCTATTAGGCTACCTACATTTTTGTATTATTTAAGTTAGATTTAAGAATTAGAATTCAGAATTCAATAGGCCTAATAGTTATATTTGTTTGCTATAAGCATAAGCTAACTTGTGTTATAATTCTTTGTTTAAATCCATGTTGTTATCGCATAACCACCATAGCAACCCTTAAAGCTACCGGTACCGATTGTAAAACATTTTATGTTAACTTAGTTTTTAACAGGGATTTTCAAATTTAAATTTGTTTGTTGTTAACATGCTCATTGTTTGCCGGAATAACCCTATTAAGTTTGGCTTCAATATGTTCAGCGGTCATTGCGTGACTCAATTTCAAAGTTTGCATAAGATCCGATCTCAAAGGGCTTCTCTCTGCTCACTCAGCTCAACTAGGCCTACTTTTCATTGTCGTGGTTATTTTGTCTCCGGAAAAACTTTTTTTAAATCAAGTAGCCATTGGAAGTAAATCAGATAGGCCTAAGCCTATTTACAGTCCATAGTTGGAAATATTTTTACATGTTAGACCTAATTTGAGATTGACTTTGTAGAAACATTGTCTCGACTGTGAATCTGGGCTGTAAGCTGGACCTGAAGAAGATAGCGTTGCATGCCAGGAATGCGGAGTACAACCCAAAGCGGTTTGCGGCTGTAATCATGAGGATACGTGAGCCACGGACGACGGCTTTGATCTTCAGCAGTGGCAAGATGGTGTGTACGGGAGCCAAAAGTGAAGAGGACTCTAGGCTGGCTGCAAGGAAATACGCCAGGATTATCCAGAAACTAGGGTTCCCGGTAAGAACTAATCATATTTTATCATCAAAACCAATGATGTTTAGTAAAGAAGCACCTCAACCACTTTTAATAACACTCCTGTCGCAGTGTTAACTGTCAAACGTATTCCCGATTTCAAAAATATTAAGTTTGGTTTAACGAGTAATCTTACATATATGTACCAGGAAGAACACAGTGTTTTTTGTTGTGAAATGTCAGTATTATGGTACAAAATCAATACATTTGGACTAATACAAACTATAAACAAGCTAACCTAACTACTTTTAATTTATTTCTCTATTAGAATAACGTGGGGATTTTTAATAACCCTTTTTGGAGTTTTCTCTTTAGTCTCTTTAATCCTTACAATGCTTCAATGTGAATAATTAATTACTGAATAAGATGTTACTGTAGTTGGCACGGTAAGACCTAAGCCCGGGATCGATTTAATTTTTCATTTTTATGTCTCCAGAGGCCAAAAACACCATTATAGTAGTTCAAATTGTTATATTTGTATGTATATATAGGCCCTATATATATATATATATATAGTTTAATATGTCTACGTAAACAAGACAACTTTTAGTATTTTTTGTCCGATTTTGATGAAATTTGATTTAAAGGTGTAATGCGAGGTAAACTTGAATGAGTTTGGGAACCAGCATGATCGGACCATAGGAACAGGGTTTAAAGTTAGCCTTATGGGATGAAAATTGGCTTTTCTAATTTTTGACCCTCAAAACACAAAATTTTCCAATTTCTCTCTAGACCTTTTAAAGAGCCTAACAAATAATTTAGCATATCAAAGTGTTTTTGTAGGCCTACGGTTATTTATAGGTAACGGAGAAAACTCAAAAATTGTAAAATTTAAAATTCCCAAGTTATTCTTACGGAGAATAGGTAGGCCTATTGTAAAATGTTCTAGTTTGCTTGTTTATGGCAAATATATTTATTTTATATGTACTAAGGTAGCCTATTAGAGGCGGTTTGGGAGCTCGGTATTAGTGCTAGTCCGCGACTAAAACCGGATATTTCCGGTATTTAAAGCTTGACTGACTTGACTGCCATGGCCACTTGTACCCTAGCTGGTACTTGGCCTCGCCAACACGCTGTCGCCAATAGTCTCGGTCCCATGCATCTTCCTCTACAAGCCTCATCCTTTCCAAATCTTTTCGTACTTGACCCCACCACCTGGCTTTCGGTCTACCTATTGGTCTTCTTCCCCTCGGATTTCCTCTGAGTGCTATCTTCAGTAGACTCTCCTCCTTTCTCCTTAGGATATGGCCAACCCACCTTAATCTTCTACTCTTAACTTCTCCAATGATATCAGGGTCTTGAAATAATTCTCTTAGCTCCCGGTTGTGGCGGATTCTCCATACTCCATCTTCACATACTGGCCCATATATAGTTCTCAAAACATTGTTCTCAAAAGTTATTATTTTCTTTTCTGAGTTCTTGCTCAGGATCCAATTTTCCCCTCCATATAAAAGTACAGGTCTTACTATAGTTTTGTAGATTCTAATTTTTGTCTTTCTCGTTAAAAGTTTTGATTTCATTAGTTTACTGCATGCGTACCAACTCTTATTTGCTAAATTTATCCTATTCTGAATTTCCATGTCTTCCGTATTTTTGTCAGATAGTAGAACGCCTAGATAGGTGAAATTATTTACTCTTTGGAATTCATGGTTGTTGACTTGAAAAAACTCTTCATTATTTCCAGCTTCTCCTCTTGTTACTATCATGAATTTGGTTTTTGCATCATTTATTTTTAGCCCTACATACTCAGTTTCATTTATTAGTATCTCCGTTAAAACCCTAAGATCTTCTTTTCTTTCAGCCATCAGTACTACGTCATCTGCAAAAGCTAATATATTAATATTCGTTCCTAGTTTTAGTCCTATGTGTGCATTTTTTATTGTTTGTAGGGCTTCCTCTAGAGCAATGTTGAATAGGAGGGGGGAGAGTCCATCCCCCTGTCTCACCCCCGTATTCACATTAAATTTAGTTGTGGTTTCTCCATCTATCTTCACTTTACAACGAGAGTTTGAGACACATGTGGTTACTAATTTAATAAGCTTATCTGGTATTCCGAATTTTTCCATTTTCTCCCATATCTTTGCTCTGAATAGGCTATCATACGCTTTTTTGAAGTCTATAAATAAACAATAGCATTCCTTGTTGAACTCCCAGTACTTTGCTAAGCATTCCTTAAGTATAAAAATCTGATCCACAGTATTTAAGGTATTTAAAGCTGCCGCCTCAAAAATGGGTTTGTGAGCTCAGGATCAGTTAGACGCGCGCCTAACTTGTGCAGGGATAATCTTGTGCCTAAATATTGTTGGTTTGGAAGACCAATTTCGGGACTAAGAGATATATATTTTTTTCCCATAAAAATTAGTGAGTTTAGTCTCCAACTTTAGTCCTGCCAAGGGGCAGGTCTAAGTCGACATCATGCCAGTACTATTACCTCATTAGCAAGTTAATTGTTTAGATATTAAATAAAAGGATGTTATATTGGAATTCGTTATTAAATTCCGAACAATTTCATTACCGGTACTCTAAAAGTATATTTGATCAAAGTTTTTAGCGAATTTCCCATAGAGGGAATAAGCTATTACCGTAGTACTCATGGTAAGACCTGGACGCGGGACCGTTTTTTTTTCGTTTTGAGGTCCCTAGAGGCCAAAAACACCATCCGTTCAAATTCATATATATATATATATATTTATATATTTATATATTTATTTATATATATATATATATATATGTGTCTGTCAGCATGATAACTCAAGCAAAAATGATCCGATTTTGATGAAATTTGGTACAAACGTGTAAACGTACGTTTATTCGAACGAGTTCGCGATCCAGCATGATCGGACCATGGGAACTGGGGTTTACGGGGGGTTTTATGGGGTAAAAATAGGTTTTTCCCATTTTTGACACAAAAAACATAAAATTTTGCAATTTCTTTCCAAACCATTTTGTAGAGCTTAAAAAAACAAATAATTTGGTATATTGAAGCGTTATTATGCGCCTAATAGTTACGGAGAAAATTCCAAAAAATTGTAAATTTAAAATTCCCATGTTATTCTTATGGAGAAATAGTAAACTGTTGTAGTTTGCTTGTTTGTGAACATATTTTGATCAAATTTGGAAAATGTTTTTATTTCTTACTAACTATTCACATTTTACAAAAAAAAAAAAAAAAAAAAAAAAACAGTTTTAAATCAAGAATAAATGTTATCTTTTTAAGTAGACATTTCAGTGTAAATCCAATCAGTCAAATGGAAATTCGCTTAGTATGCAGGTTTGCTGCGGCGGGGTTATTTTTAAGGTTTTTGTTCAAAATAAAGCAAAAATCTTGCAGGAAGTAATTTAACAAAAGATTATTTGGTTTTTGTTTTTACTGTTAACTGCAATAAAAATATGGACCCTAAATATAATTTATTTCAACTGAGAGTTTGGTTATAAGCACCTGTACCTTAATTATAAATATTTTATTAGCTAGGAAAAAATTAGCGACCGCATACATACCCCCCACCACTCCCCCTAGTAAAGAGTGAAGAGATAGGTAATAAACAAAACATAAAAAACTGCAAATAGCTCACAGTCATAATCGTTTTCTTTTTTTGCGTTGTGATTGAGATCAGTTCAGTGTCATTGACCAATTGCTATCAAAATGGAGTACCTAGATTATTTGGAGTATAAGAAAATATATACAGTATATATTTTCCCCCACCACAGAAAACCTGCAGACTAAGCGAATATCCAATAATCTAATAGGACTTTCAATTAAATTTATTTAAATAGCTTTAGGTTTAACAAGTAACTAAAACTACCTTCGTGTAGGTATGCTGCTACAGGGAGGGCAATGAAGTGTGTTTTTTACCAAAAATATTAACAGCTTTATATAAAACTAGCTGTACCCGCGGGATTTGCCCCATTTAACTTCATAAGTATTCGCATGGCTCATTCACGTCCTGGTTGAAATTCGTTTGCTACGCTCACTCACCTTTAGGTTGGAGCTCGTTCGCTGCGCTCACTTGCCTTCAGGTTAGCTCGTTCGCTACGCTAACTCACCTCCAGGTTGGAGTTCGTTCGCTACGCTCACTCACCTTTTGGTTGGAAATTAGCTGTTGTCATAAAAAAAAAAAATAATAGTGCTGCACCCTGTTGGTAATCCTTGTAACTTTGATGCTATTAAACATCATAGAACAGAACCAACTTGTTTTTATAAAAAAAAAATAAATTTGCTAAGTTTCATCATAATATATCCAAAAACTACCAAACTACAACAGTTAACTTCTCCATGAGAATCACATGGGAATTTTAAATTTACGATTTTTTGAATAGCCTGTAGCCAAAAACCGTACAAAACATTTTAAGATACTTATTTGTTTTTTATAATCTTTAAAATATTTTAAAGATAAAGATTTATGTTTTAGGGTTAAAATTGAGAAAAAAACTATTTTTAACCCATAAAACCTCGGGTTCCCATGGTCTGATCATGCTGGTTCGCGAACTCATGAAGGCCTTACACTTTCATGCCAAATTTAATCAAAATCAAACAAAAATTACTCAAGTTATCACGTTCATGGACGTAAATATAATATATTGGCTAAACTTATACATATATTTAAACATTTGAACAAATAGTGTTTTTGGCCTCTAGGGACATCAAAATGGAAAAGTATATCGGTCCCGGAACTAAGTGCTACCTACGGTAATAGCTACTTCCCTATAGAAAAATTAAATAAAAGAGTGTCATGTTAAATCGGCTCCGCCCCAGTGGCTCTGGAGTTTCGCATGTTAACCTTATGAGAAATGGAATTAATGAATCTTAACAGCTGTTTCAATTAAACAAGTTGGTTCTGTTCTATGATGCTGCAACCAAAAGGTGAGTGAGCGTAGCGAACGAACTTCAACCTGGAGGCAAGTTAGCGTAGCGAACGAGCTAACCTGAAGGCAAGTGAGCGTAGCGAACGAGCTAACCTGAAGGTAAGTGAGCGCAGCGAACTAGCTCCAACCTAAAGGTGAGTGAGCGTAGCGAACGAGCTCCAACCTAAAGGTGAGTGAGCGTAGCGAACGAACTTCAACCAGGACGTGATTGAGCCATGCAAACAAGATCATCTTGAAAATTAAGAAGTTAAACGGGGCAAAGCCCGCGGGTTACAGCTAGTAATATATAGATTTGAAGTTTGAAAATGGACTCATGTCCAAAACATGTAACTTATATGAAAAATATATTGATTATTTCAGGGTGCTCAGTTGTGCTTTGTTTACTACTATAATTTAATCTATATCTATAAAAGAGGAACTATGCATGTATATATATGTGTATATACATTATGGACTCCGAAACCGCTTGACAGATTGTAATGAAACTTTCAGGCATTATTAAGCATCTTTCAAGGATGGTTCGAGTGAAGTTTGGTGCAGATCCGTCAAAAGGGCTCTGCCCCAGAGGGTTTTAAGTGGGCCAATGTCAGACTTTTTGATCTAGAATGTTTACAAATAAATATAATTTAAAAGCAGATGTTTACTTTCACCAACTGTTTTGTACGTTTGAATAACTACAACATTCTGTATTAGCATTAGTCATGACTAGCTGTGTACCCGTTCTACGCACGGGGATCTTATAATATTCAGTTGAAACCTTCTTATATAACGAACAGCAGTTGGTTTGCATATTTTAAGATATGCTGGCCAAACTATTATACATAGCTTCATTTTATGTTGTTTTTTGTTGTTCCGGATCGGTATGACAATCAATAAAAGGTTAAATTACCTCTGTGTCTGCCGGTCGATCCTATAACGGTAGGCTTACTTTTATTTTTACTATCTGATCTCGTTTGCATGGCTCAATCACGTCCTGGTTGAAGTTCGTTCGCTACGCTCACTCACCTGTATGTTGGAGCTCGTTCGCTGCGCTCACTTTCCTTCAGGTTAGCTCGTTCGCTACGCTCACTTGCCTTCAGGTTAGCTCGTTCGCTACGCTCACTCGCCTCCAGGTTGCAAATTAGCTGTTGTCATAAATGTAAAAGAAATAATAGTGCTAGTGCTGCACCCTGTTGGTAATCCTTGTAACTTTAATGCTATTGAACATCACAGAACAGAACCAACTTGTTTAATTGAAACAGCTGTTAAGATTCAATAATTTCATTTCTCATAAGGTTAACATGGGCTTCCAGAAATTCCACGTCAAAAATCGACAAAAACTTGATTTTCAAGGGTTTACTGTTAAATATCTAACTGTCTCATATTCGATGAAATACGTCTAAAACCATCTCATATATGTATAGTATTTGGAAAATAAGTTTCAGGCGGGACAGTGCTATAGTTATTGAGGAGTAGTTGTAATAAAGTGCGTATTTTAGCGTTACCAAGAGAATGACAGATAGACAGACAGACAGACAGACAGACAGACAGACAGAAATTGAGATAAGGTTTGATTCGGTTTCTCTGACCTATGAAATGTAAAAATAACCAAAAAGTTCATTATTCTAAGCAATGTACAGACAAAACTCTAATTTTATTTATATAGATTTGAAATAGTGCCACAGTGTTTCTACAGATTGCAGCACAGAAAACTATTTTACTTTTGAATAAGTCCAAATGTATTAAACCCCAATCGCAGCACACCTGTGCACTTAACAACGTTTAAATTCTCCAATGTTAAATATTAAAACATAAAAACCTTTATAAAAGTACTGTATTATAAACAATAAAAGGGATGACTTTTTTAAATGTATGACAACAGCTAATTTGCAACCAAAAGGTGAGTGAGCGTAGCGAACGAACATCAACCTGGAGGCAAGTAAGCGTAGCGAACGAGCTAACCTGAAAACAAGTGAGCGCAGCGAACGATTTCCAACTTGAAGGTGAGTGAGCGTAGCGAACGAACTTCAACCAGGACGTGATTGAGCCATGCGAATACTTATGAAGTTAAGCGGGGCAAAGCCCGCGGGTACAGCTAGTATATATATATATATACATTTAGGATTTGTTGAAAGAATTATGAAAAATGAAACATATAAGTTTGTGGAGAAATTAATTTAATCTTTGTTATTTCAGGCAAAATTCCTTGACTTCAAAATACAAAACATGGTTGGAAGTTGTGACGTGAAGTTCCCTATTAGATTGGAAGGTTTGGTCTTGACTCATGGGCAGTTTAGCAGGTATGTCATTATTTGGATGATAACTAATTTCTATTATAACATTATGGTATGGCAATATAAGGCCTATAGGTACCATTTAATATCATGAATTCATGTCACAATCTGATAACATTATGTATTGTACCTAGTCAATGCAGAATCATAGTTTTTCAGTTTTTTTTTTTTTTATTCATTGCTAACTTTTGATGACAACAATTTATAAAACAAACATGCACATAAAAATCAACATAAAGGCCATTTGATAAACATTAAACAGTTGACTAAAAGAGTCAGGGAGGCGAAATTGTAGTCTGGTTTGATAAATATTGTTCATAAAAAAATGCTGTTTTTATCCTGGTTACTAAATTTAAAGACTGTAAAAAGTAATGTATTTAGTGTTAGTGACCAACATAGCTGAGTGGTTATAGTGCTCACCTGGTAATCAAAAGGTCGCCGGTTCGATCCTGGCAAAAGTGTGTAGCTTTTTGATGGTTTGAAACTGGACCCAGCTGTTTATTGGGGCTTTTATGGTCCTGACTAATGAAACAGCTGATCTTATTCAGTAAAAAGCCATACAAGGCATCACACTCCATTCTTCACTCATGTTTGGGTCTTAGTTAATACGCACATAGATGGCGTCCCCATCTTAAATAATAATGATAATAATGATAAAATAACTACATTTCTCAAAACACAAGACTCAACTAACCAACGTTATTCTGGTAAAAAAGCTCTTCTTACCTACTAAAATAACAACTATTCTTTTGATAAAAATATATACATTCTTTCTAATAAGATGTGAAAATCATAAAACTTTTGCCAATAGGTTTATTATTTTACTACCTATTTTTTAATGTGTCGTGTTTAGGTTTGAAAAATAAATAGGAGTTTAGGACGTTCAGTCCTTTTTTTCTGGTAATGAGCAAGAACTCTCCAAAAACTTCCTCACAAAGCATTGCAGTTTTCAGTATAGTATAACCTTAATGAATATACGAAAGGATGTGAGGTTAGATGCCAATTCAGCTTCCTTGTAAGAAAAAATTTTAAAAGCCTGTTTTGTATTTCAGCTACGAACCAGAATTATTCCCAGGTCTCATATACCGAATGGTGAAGCCTAGGATAGTACTGCTGATCTTTGTTTCGGGCAAAGTTGTTCTAACAGGTAGGCCTATTTGTATAGTTGTGTTGAAACGTAAAATATCTTCTAAAAATACAAGTTAAAAACATGCTTATATTCTGAAACCAAATGAAACCCTAGGAATGCTAGGGTTTTGGATTTTATAACCTAAAAGCCTTGGATGAAAGCATAGTATTTTATGGGTGAAATCACAAAAGTTGGAATAACTCTTGGACTGTAATATTTACAACAATGGTAGCTGTAACATTCTGTTTAGGATTATAAGAATCATAAAATACTTAACTTAAATCAAAATCATTTGAGAGTTTTTTTTTATCTGATTTAAAAAAATGGGAAAATCACATAAAGTTACAATAACTTTTCAACCGTAAATATTCAGTATTCCTATTAATAATTGTTAAAAGCCATAGTGTTTCTTTTAAAATTAATATTGTAGGCCTATGTTCTATGGAGTATAGTGGAATTGCTTTGAAACCTTTCAATTTTACTCTTTGTTAAAAACGCTAGTAGATTTCTTCATTAAATGGAGAGAAAATAACAGTTTCTGAAAGGTTTATGCATTTAAAACTTTTTCTTGCAGGTGCTAAAGTCCGGCAAGAAATATACGAAGCATTCGACAATATATACCCTATACTGAAGAGTTTCAAGAAGCAGTGAATTATTTTTAAAAAATCTCTAGAGCGGGACTCAAGTTGTAATATATTAGTGTTTGTATTGTGGAATTTAAAATATTTCACTTCTGGTCTTTATTGGACCAGTTCATCGAGTGGCTAAAATGAGAAATATTTCCTATTGACTTTTGTTTTTGTAACAAATTGATTTCTCATTTCCATTTTAAGTGTGATATTTTTCTACTGAGACAAACTTGTAAATAAAAGTTAATGTTTTGTATCTATTGCATTATTTTATTATTTTTTATTCACAATAGTGGTCAACACAATTCAGTTTGTTAGCGAATTTCCCTATAGGGAAGTAGCTATTACCGTAGGTGGCACGGTAAGACCTAGGCCTGGGGTCGACGCCAATATACTTTTTCAGTTTGATTTCCCTAGAGGCCAAAAACACTATTTGTTAAAATTTGTATGTATGTATATATATGACATCATCTCCCCTCACAATTTCAAGTAGGCCCACTTGCCCAACCACCAAATTTTAACTTTGTACAACAACCTTACTATGATGCATCATGAAGCCATGTAATACGCATTCACAAGTGAGCCCTACTCCTGCAGCTCGTGAAAATCTCCGGCAATGTAGATTTTACCGTTGTGTGTGTACACAAAGGATTGTTCATGGGCGGCGACGGCAAATAATATGTGGCGGACAAAACCGCCGTGTGTGACCCCGGCCGTAAGGTACTGATTCAAAATTTAAAGGCAAAAAGGTCCATGTTCTATATTGCTGGATTCTACTTTTCTAGGTTAGGTTGAAAAACTTAAATTACGAGAATAAATCAGAAACATTGATCATTTAAAAGAGTTTTTGTGATCAAACTCTAAGATATGTACAAGTTTATGAACACTTGGAACTAAACAATATATCGAAAGATCATACTTCTCTATTTAATAAAGTACGGGTTAAATAATAACATAAACAAGTATAAACTTAACAATTACGTAATCCAAATGTACAAAATTTACAATCTAATACTGTGTATACATTGTAGTATTTTCCCTCTTGTATGGTTAATTGATATCTAACAAATTTTCAAACTAGAATAGATTCATATTATTTAATGCGTTTTAGTTCAATCATTATTTTTTATCACATAACGTGTTTGGTTAGAGATCAACTTAAACCCGTTTACAATATTTATCAACTCTTTATAACCTTACCCTCCTTGTTCAATTGTTTCATTTCTTCCACACTCACATCTTCATTTGGGTCTTCACCATTGAGTAGCCTTAAGATTGCATTTTGAGTCCTACCTTTTGTCTCAGGCAAGTAAAAGCAGAAGAAAAGTGAAAAGATGAAACTAGATAACCCATAAAACCAGAAACAGCCTTGAGGTTTTAAGTAGAATTTCATCCACGGAAACATCTTTATTGTCGCAAAAGCAAGAGTGCTGAAGAGTAGTTGAAGCTTGGACATGGCCAAACCCCTGATTTCTGGAGGGAAAATTTCAGCGGAAACGACAAAAGCCATTGGACCTATACCGACACCCAACGCGATTACGTGAAGACAGAGACAAACTACGGGGACCCACTTCAAGATGGGATATGCCTGGAATTCTTCTATGAACGTCAAGTAAGCTCCCAACACAGTTAGTGTGATGGCTATTGTCATTAGAGAGCCTACAACGAGCATCTTTCTTCCAAGTCGCTCTACAAGTGCTGAACAGAATATTCCAGATATGAGTTGCATTGTGGCCATCATAATGGCAGCTTGGTATGGAGTTAAGGAGGTGTCGCACATCTCAAATATATTGACAGCAAAACTCAAAATGGGAAACATCCCGCTGCCTATCTTGGACACCCAAAGAGCAATGCCGATTATCAAAGCCTTCCTCGTTCCTTTTGTCGCGACCAACGACTTGAGATTAGGTCTTTTGATTTGCTCTTTGGTCAAATCCTTTAGTCTCCAAAGTTCTTTGTCAGTCATAACTTTATCTCCTCCACGATACCACAACAATGACTTTTCCGCTTTCTCCTCTTCACCGTTCTTCCATAGAAAAACCGGAGTTTCTGGCAGCCAGATGAACGTTACAGCGAATACCACAGGTACAGCGAGCCCAAGGATAGCCAGTCCGTGATACTTCAAGTAAGCACCTATGATGTACGAGTAGAGTATTCCACCAAAGACAAACATGGATAAAAAAGAACCAAAAAATCCTCTAACTTTGTCTTCGGCCATTTCAGAAATGAAAAACGGAACAGCAACGATTGTTCCTGTAGCACCGATTCCGATAACAAATCTCGCCACCACTAACCACCAGACTTGTTGCGCTACCAAGATCAAGGTCCATCCGACAATAAACGGGACAGCCACTAGACTTGCGGCTGTTTTTCTACCCAAACGATCCGCTACTCTTCCCCAGAAGAAAGTTCCAGCGATGGCTCCAAAATAGTTGATTGATCCTAGCCAGGATACGGTGTCCATGGTTAATGGTTCCGTGCCAAAGGGAGGATTGTCAGACGTCAGCAGGGGCTGCATTGGAGAAGTCCACCCCACTGTAGAACCGAGGCATAGCCCCAACAAACTAACTGAAATACAAAAACATAAATAAGTAGAAGTTTTGTTTTCTTAGCTTGAATTTATCTTTGAACGATTTACATAAGAAAACTCGTCAAGCATTTTAGGTAGGAAATAAGTTAACATTTACTCACATAAAGCCTATTAACTTAACTTCAACAGTTATTTGTCTAACTAGTGAGCAAAGTGGCACTTTGCTGCACACGAGAGCAACGTTTACGGCTCGTGCGGAATGATCTTGAGTGCAGCAAAGGCCTTTTGCACTCGTGTTACACATTATATTTTTCCTACAGTCACTATAAAGCATATAAATAATTAATCTTTCAAAAAAAAAAAATAAAAATAAAAAAGTATAAATATGCAGCAATTAGCAACTTTCTGTACTATAAACAGTACAAGGAAGTCAACTTTGTCGGTTGACTGTAGGAAAACAATTTTGTTCACTATTTGTGGGTTAGTAGGTAATTTTCTATCTTATGTGCAGAGCGTTGTGTAAGGCTTTTTTCAAGAGTTTTTGGAATGGGAAACTTTAATACAGCAAGAATCTTATATTATTTAAGTGACAAAACGTATCAAAATGTAAAATATGTGGGTTAAAATCAGGGCCGTGTTAAGGGTCAGTGGAGCCTTGGGCAAACCCAAAAGCAGCGACCCCCGGTTTTCATAGTGCGAGCGGGTGGTGAATAGGGGGTACCTGGCAAACGCCCCTTAACCACCAGCAGGATGGATAGGTTTATATTTTAGAGCATTAATAGGTTTATAAAAGTGGACCTGGTTAAAATATGATTTTATAAATTGTAATATACTTATATTATTTTTTCTTAAAAAAGATACCAGAAAGGAATTAATATGTTCTCATACCTCTCAAGGTTTGTGTACTTTGCTAAAGTTATTGTGTGTTGATACTGAAATGGTTGTAGGAAAGCTTTTGTATATTTGATAATAACACATTAAGTGTTCTAATTCAAGCAAAAAATTTAGTAAACTTGAGATACTGTACTTTCCAAAGATTGACAGCTTCAATTGATGAAGATAACGTAATGTTGAGAAATTGATCAACCATCTTTATAATTTTCACATTTTGAGAGATAATAATTATTAACAATGATAATAATAGATGATCATAGTATTTTTCTCAGGAATCGTCACGGGGCTGTAACTCACTCATCACTCATTAAAAGAGGGAAAATTCCCTCTTGTGTTGAGTCTTGTGTGTTGTGTGTGTTGTCTTGTGTTGAGTGTATGTGTATATCACTCATTAAAAAAATGTTACTGGGATGCAGTTTTTCCTGAAGTGTCCATGAAAATGTGTATGAAATTTAATAGGAATTCACCTTCGCCTACACCATAAAAAATTTAGCATGAGCTTATTGGATTAAAGCTCTTGAAAAATGCAAATTTCATAATATATAATCTAGCTGCTTTGAATTAAATACGGCTTTAACAGACTCTGTGGCCCTGTGCGTAGGACAGGCCAAAAGCTAGTCATTATGCTGTGTGGTTGGTTGTTGTGGTGGTACTAACCCTTGTTAATTTTTAGCCACATATACTGTCTCCAAAAATAAACATCTGTTTTACCACATGACTTCTTTCAATTTTCATGAGCTAAAATTTTAGATGCAAAAGGAATCAGAACAACTTAAAAATTTAGACTGACATGATTTAGATTGTAGGTTTGTGTAGCTTGAGAAACTGTTAAAATTCTCAGGAAGCTTAACTTGGCCTGGAAGAGTTCCAGGCAGTTGACAGCACACAAAAAGTTAATTATAATTAACTTTTTAGTTACGGTGTATAATATATTCATCAAGGTTAGTTATAATAATTTTATATTTTCTCCTCTACAATGAGGCAAAAAGGAAGTGCTTATAAAATGTTTTCATTCTTTATTCCTTAAAGCTAAGCCAAAAACTCTTTCCTCCAAAAACTAAAACCCTAAACAAACTATTCGCAAACCTTTTGCTCAGTAACTATAACCTACCTAGGATTGCTGCCAGGTATTGTCTGAATTTGGCCGTCCGTCTGCAGGTTGAATTTGAATTAAGAACTTCAATGGACATCGTAGAGTCGTAAGGTGAGATGTGGTATGTAGGAGATATAAGTTACGACTGACGGGATTCAACAAATAGATCTCCCCTTGAAGTAACTCCTAGATAACTCTTGTCTTTGCTGATAGTGTGTGTATGCTTGTGGCTTGTCAAACTTTACGCTCACGTTGATCCAATCAAATCAAACTTTGTTGACACAGTAACGTTACTAGCTTAGCTATAAAACAGGTAGCATTGTCAAATTGTAAATACATTGTTGGTCAATCTTAGATCCTATTATTAAAAATAAAATGCTTATTCTGATTTTAAAAGTAGTTAACAATAAATATTCATTAATATAATAGTAGTCGTTTTTTTTTCTATAAGGTAACAATTTTGACAAATAATTCTTTTTAAATGTCATTGAATGAATGAATGAAAATCCTTCTTTATTGAGGCGAACTTAGGAACTCATGGTCCTTTCTTACAGTTAACCTCTTGTAATGGCTATATCTTTTAAAGCTACAACTTACTGTACAGATTTTTGCCCATGTACATTGGTGTTTTTTCAATGAGATACAGATGATGGATTGGTAACTAAAAATTATTTTTAAGCCTTGTGATATATCTGTGGTCGAAATTGTTATTTAAAAAGAAATTCATAGTTAGATTGTACCAAGGTCTTGAATATTTATAAAATAGAACAGTTTTTAGTTATGATTTTCATCAATTCTCCATTTATTTATAATACTAGGTGAAACCCGTCGAAATCGACGGTTACTTTCAAGGCTTACGCTAATTCATCTAACTGCGATAAATTAAGTGAAATTATACATATTTTGAGCATTTAGCATTGTTTAAAGAGTGATAAGTGTAAAAATAATGATGATATTAATTGCGTTAGTTACCAAATATGGTTGATCATTCAACGAATAAAATATTTCCCATACTTTGGAAGAACCTTTAAATAGTATTAAAATCGTATTGGTGGATCTTTTTTATTAGTTAAAAACTTTCCCGATTTCATCAGTGTAATAAAGATTAATCTATGATTTTATTTGAGAGGAAATATCTGCTTGTTGAGGAGACACGTTCTAACTTGAAAGGGAGGTCCATCCGTCACAGTGTAAGTTTGATTTTTCCTTCGTCACGTCGCATCAGTTCATATCGTACTTCTGTGCCAATAAATTACCCTCTAGTATAGTTTTAAGAAATTGGTTATAGGGATATCGTACTTCTGTGCCAATGAATTACCCTCTAGTATAGTTTTGAGAAATCGGTTGTGGGGTTAATGTTAAAGCTAAAAGACACTTCTGCCCTTGTATTATTTTGTATTGTATTACACAATCGACGATTTTTCCAATGATTGAAAACATGTATGACAATAATCTCACGAACCTATGATGATCTGTCTAGAATAATATGATAAAATATAGCCAAAAGTGGTGAAAAAGGCAGACACCAACCCGTACAATAATAGATAAAAGATAGTTCAATAAGAAATAATTATTGTTAAATAAGAGTTACTGTGATTTTCCACAGTAGGAGGAGTGAAGGATTTTCCACTGATTTCGTAATGGAACGTTATATTGCAAAATATGACATGATACAGATGAAAATCAATTTTAAAATCAGAAAATAACATTGCAAATACTTCTTTTGGACAATTCAGTAACTCCCAATAAATGTGTGTTGTTTAAAATACAATTCAAAAATTAACAGCTGTTTCATTAAAAAGTATTATCCACATGGACAAAATGTAAACAAATCTGTGGAGGGATCTTTAAGGGCTTCTGGGGCAGAGCCCTAACGGGATTCACTTAGTTTCTCTTTTGGTAACTCATCTAGAGACCGAGACCTTTCCTTGGACACCTCTACCAAGTTTCTACGCCCAGTCGTTCTCTCAAATTAATGGAGACAATGTTTCCAATTAAATATTTAGATTCCCCCATGTTAATCTTATGGGAGAAAATCCAACTTTGATGGAAGATCCTGCCCAAACTAATAAAGATTTCAAAAAACTAAAAAGACTTTGCAAAACTACAGATCAGGGCCATTCATTTGACACTTTAATCATCAAAATCGGTCCAAAAATGAGGGAGGAGTTCTGTTTACAAAAATCGGCTTAGCGTATTATATATATAGATGTCCTAAAATATGACAATATTATTGTATTGTACAAGATTTCTGTACTTTAAAGACCTGCAACTGAACCACATGTAATCCCCAGAACTCAATCCCAACAGTTGATAATTGAAAAAATAGAATGGATAATAAATATTAATTCTAGTTTTACGGTCAATATAATTACGTAGTACTAGCATTGGTAACAGGTTGAATTTAATTAATATTATCAATAGAGATACTTCATGAAAAATTAATATCCTGTACCAAATCAAGGAATTTTGCACTGCCACCAATATCAACTGGTCCTTAACGCTGATTTCTGAATTTTAACCTTCTTTTGACTGCAGTAAAAAAAAATAAAATAGTTGGTTTCAGTCCATTAACTTCAATCCAGCTTGCCAAATCAAAGAAAGTTGAATTAATTTAATGCTCCGAGTCCCTATGGGACCTAGCTTTGATAATTGCAGTTGTGTCGTCTGCACATAGGATAATTTTTATGAAACAATTCTGTGTAAATCATTTATATATAGTAAAAAGAGCAAAGGTCCTAAGATAGACCCTCGTGGAACACCCAATTTAATATTCTCCCAAGGAGCTATCAGGAGTGCCATCACCTGTGTTAAAAAGTTAAGGTCCGTGTACCTTTTCTAGTGATGCAAAATCTTTACGTGCAGAGGTCCTCACCAAGGTTGAGTGTAAGGAAGGCCCAATGTTTACTTGGAAGATAGAACAGCGTTTCACCCCCTTTGCAAAGTGCTTTCCTAGTTTAATTTCAATTCAAACTCTGTTGAGTTTTTAATGCTAAGATCAATTTTACAACTGTGCGGTAGGCAATAAATAACGATAATATCTTTCTTTTGTGATTGTTTCTTATGTTATTGCATGATATTTATGGTTAAAGCCTCACAGGAAAAGTCGCAGGTACAATCTAGTTATTATATAATCAAGAGACAGGTGTTCAGCTTAACTGTGACAACAATCTTATCAAAATCCTATTGACACAAGATGAAGTTAAAACAAACTAAAAAATTTTGATAACAATGAGTTAAATTCACTTTCTAGATTGTATGCACTTTTAATTAAATGACAAATGCATGTTTTGTTTGCTATATCTTTTATTTCAGAGGAAAGAATAGAAATCTACTAGCCCCTGGATCTTTCTCAGGTAAGTAGCTGAACTCTAAATCCTCTTCTCAAAACAAAATTCATAAGACTAACAACCTTCTTGAATTAACTAAAAATCTTTTGTCTGAAAGAATGTTACCTAAACTAGGGGATAACCATGAATATGGCACCTGGCATAGAAACAAAATTGCTGTTGGTGCCCATAGATTGGAATTTTATAACAAAAAACCGTCATGTGCTGGAAGAACATTTTTGGAAGGGCTTCCAGAGTGTTTGAGGAAATTTGATGATTGTAAACAATTGATGATTGTAAAAAAATTTTAAACCCAGCTTAAAATATATTTAACACAAAAAGTACTGTATAATTTTGATGAACTGTACAGCTGATATTATGTTTTAAGTTTAAGTAGGTTTAAGTATTTTGACGCCATTCAATGTGCATACCGATTAATGAATAAAGTTATTACTTGATACTTACTTGATACTTGATGATGTCCCACTAGCATCGCTCCTGCTTATTTTCAATTCAATTCAACTATAACTGAATATGGTCAACTGACCCCAATTTGATCTAGATATAACTAGAATGTATAGTTACTTTAGCACTTAAATATTTTTAAAGGAATTGTGTCATTCACAATATCAAAGTAAAGTATTAAAGTAAAAGATTTTATTGAAAATCCAATAAGGTAAATGGAAATTCATTTAGTCTGCTGGTTTTATGTGGCGGGGTTATTATTTTCTTTAAATTTTTGTTGTTTAGTTCCATTAAGACCTGTAAAATGATAACAAAGTAGACTATATACTTCCCATTTGAAAATATGGAGCTACCCCCACTATTCCTAATGGTAAAATTGTTTAAACAATAAACCATAATTATTGTAGCCCCTCATTATCTAAGATGGTTGCCGCAAACCGATTTAAAGTGCAGTATCTTAAATAGGAAATAATTAAATGGAGATGCAAGTTACTTTGCATCGGGGCCAATTACTATTCAACTGAAGAAGGTCGTGCACGTCGTCTTAGGTTGTATTGGGGTGAGAGTGGCAAAGGTATATGGAGTCTTGTAGAACGTTCCGTAAGTTAGGGTTCTGGCGGCCATTCTGGAATATTGTTGCTCAGGAAGTGACCGATACCTGTACCTGTGAAAGGTGTTATGTGGGTGAAACAGGAAGATTGGTATCTACCAGGATTAAAGAACCTTGTGTCTTGTGGCTTAAATTGTCTGTAGAGCAACGAGCATTATGCTATATCCAGCCACTCTACAGAGCTTTAACACTCCATATCCAATACCCATGACCATATCAATGCAAGAATGTATAAAAAGTTTAAATTAACTTTGGTAAATTGAGGGCTCAATCACAAATAGCACAACAGACTTCCATACAAGGGGTTTGCATTTTGGTACCTGCCACTACAGCACAGTTCACCCTTATGTACTGTACCTGTACCGGGTCATCCCTTTATTGTTATGCTGGAATCCAAGGGAAAAGTATTGTATGCGGCACCTGGGGAGTTTTTAATGGTACTTGAATAATACCCCCGCCGCAGCAAACCTGCAGACTAAGCGAATTTCCATTTCTCTGAATGGATTTACACTAAAATGTCTCCTTAAAAATATCACATTTATTCCCTATTTAAATAGAATCAGTTTAAAACATACTTAGGTTTGCTGCAACAGGGAGGGTAAAAGTGTTTTTTATGTAAAATGTTAATAGTTAGTAAGAAATAAAAACATTTTCCAAATTTGGGCAAAATATGTTTATAAACAAGCAAACTACAACAGTTTACTTATTCTCCATAAGAATAACATGGGAATTTTAAATTTACAATTTTTTGGAATTTTCTCCTTAACCATTAGGCGCATTATAACGCTTCAATATACTAAATTATTTGTTTTTTTAAGCTCTACAAAATAGTTTCGAAAGAAATTGCAAAATTCTATGTTTTTTGGGTCAAAAATGGGAAAAACCCATTTTTACCCCATAAAAGCCCCCATAAACCCCCGTTCCCATGGTCCGATCATGCTGGTTCGCGAACTCGTTCGAATAAACGTAGGTTTACACGTTTGTACCAAATTTCATCAAAATCGGATCATTTTTGCTCGAGTTATCGCGCTAACGGACACATATATATATATATGAATTTGAACGGATGGTGTTTTTGACCTCTAGGGACCTCAAAACGAAAAAAAAAATCGGTCCCGCGTCCAGGTCTTACCGTGAGTACTACGGTAATAGCTTATTCCCTATATGGGAAGTTCGCTAAAATCAAAATCTCTAACATGGATTTGCTTTACACCCAAAACACATATTTCCTTTCCTTGTGGTGTATACTATTGTACTGTATTTTTTTTTTTTTACATCACGTTACCAATTTATGTTGCTTAGCCTAAAATAAAAGTAAAATTTAGTTTCTAAAAATTAAAGAAGTTGAACTCAAGCAATTTTTAATGATAACAAATAGAAAATAAAAACTTAAATATAAGTAAACAATAACTTAGTTTTAATTTAGAAATTAAGTCTACTACAATCAACTTAAAAAATAAGTTCAAACACAACAAACGACCTTGTATTTGATCGTTAATAATACTCTGGGGGATTTCATATAAAAAAATAAGACTTAACCTAGAATATAATATATAAAAGTAAAGTTCAAACAATCGTCTCCGTTGGCATACCTATATTTAGTGGCAGCTAGTTATCAATTTTGAAAATAATGATAACACAGTGGTACCAAACAAACACAAGTCCTCAATTTTATCAATAACAAAATAGTGTACAACAAAATAAAATGAAATCTATAATTATTAACATTATTTATGTATTTGAGTCTATCCCCGATCAAGTGAAGGTATACTTTAGGGGATAACATTGAGGGTTGCATACAACACAGTACAATTTTAAAAATCTTTTGTAAAGTGAGACTTATTTTTATACATACTAGTGTATCTGTTGTGTGAATTCGAGCAATTAAGAAGTATTACAGGCGTTATTTTAAAACGAATACAGTAACGGTCATAATTTCCTATGACTTTTAAAAGAGTAGACTCAAAGATTATGAAAATACTCACGATGTGTACTAACAGTTCGATATCATCAACATTTTCTTGTAAAAATCTTATAATTTTTCAAAAGCTTATCTTGTTTTATAGTGTTTTCTACAAATGTATCCTACTCATACCACTATACTGAAAAACACTATCTTGGACCTGTAATGTTACAATTTGATTTGGACCAAACTATCTCCAACTTAAGCTTATAAAGAAAGTTAACTTACTATCACAGTCATCAACTAACAATAATTTTTAGCATTATAGTTAATTACATTTCCTAAACTAAAAGTATAATATCATTCGGTGTTGTGTTAAACAAAAAGTAATAAAGGAAAAACATATAGACAAACTTGACCTTTTATTGGTGTTTTAACGAAGTTAGGAGTTTAGAGAAATCTTTTACACAGCCTAGGAGTTGAATTACCAAACATTTATCACCAAAATTTCAGTATTTTCTCACCACAGTTTTATTAAAGATAAAAATTCTTGGCTTTAATTGTGAAGACTAAAATGAAGATAATATAGCACCATGATTGTGGCAGTACAACTATTAGAGAATGAGAAACTGTTTACATGGCAGTTACAATTCTACAATATAGAAAAAATGCAAACTCTATGCAATCCATGTTGTTACCTATTATCATGGACAAATAGGATAAATATAGACCGACAGAATTGCTGTGGTTAGCATATGTTCTGGCGTCCACTGCTAGGTGTGCCGTGTATAGTTACGGCGCACACCGCTGCAGCGTCTGCTGGTAGCATAAGGCTCCTCACCTGCAGGGGTGTGCACTGTAACTACACGACACTGCTAGCGGCACATCGCGGAACCTTCCTTTGACGGTCTATATTTATTCTATTTGTCTATGCTATTATTATTTTTATAACAATGTTTTAACACAATTGATACAATTGATCAGCTGTTGTTATAAAGGCAAACAAACTACATACTATTTATGTATATATTGGGTTTTTCCATTGTACCATAGACAAGTAGAATAAATATAGACTGTCTAAGGAAGCTTCCGGCGCCCACTGCTAGGAGTACTGTGTAGTTACGGCACACACTGCTGCAGGCAAGAAGCGCAGGGGCCGTATGCTACCAGCAGACTCTGCAGCGGTGTGCGCCGTAACTACACGACACTCCTAGCGGTGGGCGCCGGAACATATGCTAACCGCAGCACTGCTGTCTATATTCATTCTATTCGTCTATGATTGTACTCAGGTCTGTATTTCCTCAATTTTTGTAGGTCTATAAGCAATTTTTACACAGCACTGAATATAACCCCTAATTACTTATAGCATACGTTTCAGAAACATTCCTAATGAAAAAAATTTTTCTAATAGCTTCTCTTAAGGAAACTCAACAAAAAACTTTAAAATATTAAACAATATAATATATTAAATGCAAGTAATTCGGCCTTATTGTTTAACCAGTTCTTAATTAATAACATTTTCTACACCACACACAGTCCTTGCAGCACCTTTGAAGTATTGTATAGTGTATTCTGTGCAGTACAAGTACAGCTATGTACCTATTTAAGATATTTTTCCGTAAATTACTAGGCAGTTGCTGCATTTTGTTTCTTTACGATGGTAGACTGTTGAGTCCCATATAACTCTGTGTATTCACTTTCTTCTGCTTTCGTTAATTCTTCCCCATTGAGCTGCTTTAATATGGCTTGCAGGCTTTTGCCCTTGGTTTCAGGTACATATAAGAATGTGAATAAAGTAAGAATCAAGCAAAAACTGGCGTAGAAAAGAAAACATCCATGAGAGCCTAAAAGATTGGTCAAAGTCGGAAAGGTCTTCACAGATGCAAAAGACAAGGTAGTTCCGAGCATTTGAATTTTTGACATAGCAAAACCTCGAATGTTAGGAGGAAAGATTTCCGATATAACTACAAAAGGAACAGGCCCGACGCCTATGGAGTAGAACACTACATTCACAGAGAGGCAGGTGATAGGGATCCATTTGAGCAAAGGGTTCCAGGAATCATCTTGAAAATACAAGTAGCACCCCAACACTGTAAGTGAAACAGCCATTGCAAAATAGGACATAATCAAGAGCACTCTTCTTCCAGCACGGTCCACAAGCAAGGAGGATGTGAAAGCTGAAGACAACTGGAGGATTCCTACAATGATCATGGAGTTGTGAGCCGACAAAGAAGATCCTGAGTCTTGGAATATTTTTACAGTGTAAGTCAATATTGCCAAAATTCCACAAAACTGCTGTCCAACGACAAAGCTGATACCAATGAACAAAGCTTTTTTCACTCCCTTAGAATCAAACAAATCTCTAAAACAAGGCTTTTCAAAAGCCTTTCCTGTTTTTTGTTGTAAGTTCTCTATTTCTTTCATAGTTTGAAGAGTGTTTCCGCCCCTGAACCACAATAGTGAGTTTTCTGCCTCGGTTTTCTTACCGTGAGTCCAAAGGTAAACCGGACTTTCCGGTAGGTTAGGAAAAGTTACCAGGAAGATTATCGGCACACACAAACAAATCGCTGCCAATCCGTGGTAAGAAGTCAGTGACCCTATGATGTATGAAAACACACACCCAGCGTTTAGAAAAATCATCAAGTAAGAACCGAGAGACCCTCTTATTTTGTCTTCGGCCATCTCGGCGACGTAGATGGGGGTGTTGATGATAACTCCGCTACAACCGATTCCGATGATTATCCTTGCAACTAACAGCCACCATCCGTTCTGTGCGACGATCTTTAGTAGCCAAGCTATGATGAAGGGCACAGCTACAATGATCGCAGTGTGTTTGCGCCCCAGGCGGTCTGAGAGAATGCCCCAGAACAGTGTTCCACACAAGGCTCCGATGAAGTTGATGGAGCCCAGCCATGAGATAAACTCTGCAGACAGAGGCTCGGAGCCAATCGGAGGGTGAGCAGACGACAGGAGAGGCTGCATGGGTGAGGTCCAGCCCAGCATCGTGCCAATAGAGAACGCTGACAAGTTGGCTGCAACAGAAAAATAAGTAGTAATCATTACATGTTCAAGTTTCAAAGGAAGATGTGCAGGTGCCCAAGAAGTATTTAATAATTATGGTCTTTCTTAACCCTTCCTCGGTTATGGACGGATATTCGTCAATTTCCGGGTGGCAAACGGATATATCCGTCCAAAAAAACAAATTGATATTCATTAATACGAAAATAAACAATACACTGGATTATTTTGTGATTTTTTTGTCATTGGCAATAATAATTGCCACAACTGTTTCAAATATTATAATCATTTTGCTATTTAGATTGTGAAAAACTGTCAGATGGCACAAGGTTGTTAATGAGTGATGTTTGTTTACATTGTGTTTTGTGCTTTATATACTGAGCTGAATGACTGATCCAAACTATCTGAAATTTTAAGATGTTTTTATTGAGATGCTAAATAAAAGTATGTCTGAGGGGGGTTCATACTTGACATTGAAAATATTAGTATGGAATGTGATGGATATGATGATGAACCTGAAGAACAATCTTTATGTAGTGGAAGTCTCTGTATGAGTTATCATATAAGAAACACAAACTTTTGAGAAATTGTAAGCCTGACAATTTATTGACTGCATAAGGCATAGTAATGAATGTATGATGATAAATTCTTTACCATCAACCTAATGGCACAACTCTTTATAAATGGTTGTATTTAATCACATTTCAGCACGAGTACAGCAACTAGTTTAATTATACTTAACTAAATTTAAAATTTAGCAATTTAGGTTAGTTCTGGATCTAAATTAGGTAAACTAACAATCAACCATGATAAGTTTAGCAACAATAAGTCTTATCTTAAGTTTGTTCAGTGTATGACCTTGGGTTGGATTGATAACTTGGTTAATATTTAACATGTTTTCTGATCCTGTTCTAAAATCGAGTTAAACTCTTTTGTAGACCATAAAGTCACTTAAATACAATGTTAATACATTCATGTTAAGCATAAAGTATAAAGTTACCTTATCACTTTAATTAATTTGTATTAATTTCCCTGTAACTGTTTTACACAATAATGTAGGTAAAGCTAATCGTTTGTGCGTTTCAGGAATAGACAGAACAAACACTTTGAAGGGCAACAAAAACCTGAGATGAAAGCTCTATTAATGTCATAAATTAATTGTGTTCATTGATATGTCTAAACATATATGTCTATTATAATATCAAAAAATTCTATCCTATTTACGGTGAGTATGGCCTGCGTTTGTCTGGTATTTAAGGATTGAATTGTTATACAATATTTTCATTATCCATCACAATACCTGTTAAAATTATCTTTTAAGCAGGGAAATTGGGTGAATTTTTACAGACAATTTTAAAGAACATTTTTAAGTTGTATTACCAGATCTTATTGTTTAATTTTAACTTTTTTTTCTTAGATCAACAAGTTTGTGACATTTGAGGAGGTTGATGACATCCTACACTTATCTCCATTCATATTTGGCTTAAAATACCTACTTGTTGGAATGATCGCCATTTCAAAGAAAAGTATTTAAAGTATCCAATAGTCAATGCCAGTATATATAAATACAACTTAATTTTTTTACTATAGACAAAAAACAATTATTTAATTAGGTATTTGAGGATGTTAGTGACTTCTCAAATTACAGATTGATCTTAATAATACAATAGTATTCTAGTCACAATAATGGAGGTGGAATGTCAATGTTAAAGCTACTCAATGAATTATACATCATGCATGTGTAGTTAAACATAGCTACAGTGGGTGGGACAGATCTTGTTCTACACAAAATGGTTAGTAGGAATTGAAAATATACATTAAAGTTTCTAGATTAATAAAAATCAAATTATTTTTCTGGAAGTCAGTTGGGACAGTCTATTTAAAATTCTTTTCAAGAGTCACCCAACTGACATTGTTGTAGGTATTACATTGAAATGTCAGTTATTGATCAATCATAGTAAAATTATAAGTCAATCTAAGTGGGAATGATTGAGTCAATGATAATGATCTAAGTCAATGATAGTACCAAAATACGACACAGTGATTTATTAGTAATTGGCAGGATTAGAACCTAATCTTTCTAGACCAAAGTCCTGCTCTAACCATCGCAAGAGCTGCTCTCTGAGTATTAGCACGGATCTAAATCTCAATGAAATATTTTAACAAAGTGATAAAAGTGTTATTGGACCAATAAAAAAATTAACATTCAACTTTTAAACCTTAATTTCAGCAAAGGTTTATAATAATTTAAACTGACCAGAACAATGCTGTGTTATTACTTCTCTATTTTATTTCAATAAAGGATATTTTTCAAACCCATTCAAAGCTGAAGCAGTCATTAAAAGTCCATGGTCACTCTGTGGTATAATTTCAAAGGTCATAAGTAGCAGTTACAGAAACCAGTTTTCAATCTTGATAGAAGTCATTTGTTGTGCTCAACTGATTCAAAGTTTCACAATCCCAGGAATAGGAATACCAGTTTAGGCTATGATGACTTTACACTAAACAGTTAAAGATTGTTTAAATTTTTCATATCTATTTAAAAATGTCATATGCTGGATTTAAAAATAAATACTAGATTAACTTTAAACTTACAAATAAATGTAGTACATACTGTAATGCATAAAAGCCTGTATGTTTTGTAAAAGAGTAAAATATTTTAAACTTTAAAAAATAATATGAATGTAGCTACTGTTTATAATGAATGTTTTTGCTAATTTTATTCAACTATTTTAGATTTGGGTTCAAAGGACTTCTTGTTAAAGAATGCAATAAATGGACTTTATGTGGTGGTAAGTACACTGTAATTAAACCTGTCGTGCTGTAATCTCGGATAAATTCAATAATAAACCAAAGTAGTGTTGTGAGTAGTTTTAAATTATTTTTCCCGAGTCCTGTTTGGATTATTCAAATTTTCAAATTCAGAGCGACTTAAACATGATTATAAAAAGATAAAATTATCCCCCAAAAAACAACTGGCTTATTTTAGTAATAAAAAGATTTTTGACTCATCTTTGTTGTAAAAATAATTGATCGCAGTAAAGATCTTTACCAACAGTTCATCATTAGATTATCTGACTTGAGTGTATTTTAAGGGGAAATTTGAAAGATATTAGCTAGCCTCCAAGATTGTTGTGTTACTGACTAAGATCAGCTGGTTAGTGGTCCTTAAGTCAGGACCATTTTTAAAAGCTGTGATAAAGGACACCTGGACCCAGTTTTGAACCATCAAATGCTTATGACTTGTGAGGATCGAACCGGTGACCTTCTGAACATCATGCTTGCATAACTTCAGCCTAGTAGTCTAGTTACAAAGGTAGGCACACAGGTCAGCAAACAGCAGGGGTCCTGGCCTTGCAGAGTTGAATGCATTTCTCAATACAGTTTCATCAGTACTTTGGCTATTTAGTACAATCATCCAATTCTTGTTTACACAAACATAGTTTATAGAACTGATTCAGCCAACATTTGCCCAAACACAGTATGTTTTACTCAAATATAAAGTTGGAAATGTTACTAAGCTCTTTCCCAAACACTAAAAAATGCCACAATTTTATCACCCAGTAATATGTGAAAGACTAGGTGTATTTTAGCTCAAACATGAATAATATTTGAGTTTAGAATGAAATGGGATGCCTTATGTAGCTTTGTTACTCAGAAGGTGAACTGTTAACTGTTTAAACCAGGACAGCTGATTCCAGTTTTGGTTAATCAAAAATCTATGTGTATGCTAATTTATGTGTGTGTGTTTGGTATAAGCTGGGGGGGACAGGGGGCAAGCTGGTCTATTGGTTGGATCCTGGGACTTGGTGCCCACATCACCAATGGATTTTATCTAAGTGATAATGCTGTGTTATGTCTTTGAATCTGTATAGTAATTTTTTATTGTTCAGCATATTTAAGTGTTGCAGAAAAGAGGTTAGTGTAAAGGACGTTTCCATATAGGAAAAAGTGAACTATGGTGATGGAAAAATATAATACTTAATGCTTTTGTACCATTCTCAAATAAAATTGTATTTGGCTTCCTTGCAGTCTGATATAAATTTAGAAATACACTAGGTGTTTCATTTAGAAAGTGGGTTGAATGGCCAGTAATTATGACAAAGTAGGTGGTTCTAAATAATTTCAAATATCTTACTAAATAGGTTTAATATTTTTGGTTATACTTTTATTTGGTTTGGATGATTAATGTCTTCAATACCAGAATTCAAAATTATTAAAATTCATTTTTATTTTTTTTTATGAGGGTATTTACAACTATCATAAAGTTTAAAAGATACTGTTAGGGCTGAGAAATCCCTCATCATAATATGATGATCAGCGATATTTAGCTTTTCTTCAAAATATGATCTTGTATAGTAAACTTACTGGAGGTTTATTGTATTTTTTAATATTCTAAAAATGTACCTAATTGAAATTGTAAACATTCTATATCATACTGTGGTTAACTACCTACATTTGAAAAAATACTAAAGAGAAAGGAATAAAAATGTTGTCATGGAATTGAACAAAGGAGTACAAACCTTAAGTTGTACATGGTATAATTTAGTGTCAGAAAATGATCTAGCATCAAGATAAGGGTAATAAAAATTTACAGCCTTAGGTTGGTTATCAGACACAACAATCAGTACCAGAATGCTCACTGGGTTTCTGGATTCGGTTTTGTACCTGGTTAAACCAGTTCAAGTTTGTGCTGTTTATTTTCAACCTCAACCTGTTTGCAGATTGAAAACTGTTCTAGTCCAAACCTCAAGCAAAACCAAGCAACAGTTTCCCATGTTGATTATTTTATAAGATTTCAAATAAATATTTGTGTACAATGTTAGTAATGATAGTACATAATAAACTATCAATTTTATGGTAACTTAAATTAAAGAGGGTCAGTTTTTCAATTTCATCAAAGATTTATTGATTTTTACGTGTTTACTTTCTTTAATGTACCTGTACTAAATTTTGACGTTTTAAACCATGGTATGAATACATAACTTTAATTTAACTTAAACATTGTTCTAGGACCAGCTGTTTTACTGGACTTTTTTGAGTAAGACTCCTTGTACTGAAATTTAAATATTTAGCACTTGAAATTTTCATGCATAAAAGCACTGCAATCCTCACTTATTTTACATATTCTAAGAGCTAAAACACCCCAAAACATACACACACATGATCAGCAACACACATCACCGGCAACATGATCAGCTGTTTGCTACATTGTTATCATTCATTGTTGTGACATCAGATTATTTATCTCCAACTATCAGACATGTAAGTGCAAATAGTACCTGTACATTGAGAAGTTGGTGGAGAAAAGCACTTGAATCTATACATATATATCAAAGTTTTATCGCAAAAATAAACTTAAAGCACTAGTAATTTATGATAATATTTTAAGGAATTACCTATAAAAGCTGCCATGTACTGTCTGAACTTGGCGGTTCTCCGAAAAGCAGCAGTTTTGGAGTCGGAGGTCGTCATTTGGGCTGTCTATTTCTTCCTCTTGACCGGAAACACTCAACAATGATACCGCCTATTGTTGACCTAGGTTAAGGAAGAACACTACACAACCTGCACCCTTATCCTAGGGAGGACCGAGCGGTACTGAGTAACACAACACTAACATTTCCCCCCTCTCCGCCCCGCAGCGACTTACAACAGAAGATAACATATGGTTCAAGGTCGACAGCTGATACGCGAATATGGAAATCACGGCTTTGTTTACACTTGCGGTTTTTGTAAACCAATTGAATAACTTCGTAGATTTGAATAAATAAACATACTCCAAGTGTCAAACCTATGGTGGCAAGACAGCGTAGGCGTATTTAGATTTAGATTGTTTTGTTACATCTTGTTAAACCAGCCTTAAAACAATTAAAAGTCAAATGCAAAATAAAACGGTTATATGAAATCCACAGGGTTCATATTTTACAAAGAGAGACAATTTACAATATACAAAATGAACGAAAACACGATAAACAGGTAAAATGTGGACAATTTTAAAATGAAGAGTGTAATACACTGTCCAACTATAACTACTGTATTTTGTTGAAAGCAAGAAACATATTACTCACATTGTTCTGTTATGAGGCTTTCATTACTAAGAAATCTTCATACGAAATAACGGGGTGTGTGAGTGTTTTCTACAATAATAGATCGTATTTTACCAGTTTATGCTATTTCACATCTCACTACAGTATTAATAACAATCGAATTGAACAATTAGTTTAAAACAATATAGATAATGTTGGTGTAATGGAAAAAGGACTACAAAACACGGCTCAAGCTGAAAACAACTGACAGTAAACTACTATTCACTATCTGTACAAAAGTTTAAATAAGATAACTATTACCAACAAAAATGTTGGGCTTTTCTTCGTTTTAAGTTCACTGTTTGGAATTGTTAGTGTTTGAAATTAACTGCAAAAGTCTTTTATCACGTGCTTTTGGTTCATGTGGATAGTTTAACATAAATTGTTCAAAGAAATAGCCGACGATTTCACGAGACAGAGTCGATTGAAATTCATAATATTTCTCAGTTTGATGACAAAAGTCCGCAAATTAATTTTAGGGTAAGTTAGATTTATGATTACCATATGCCTACAATTTTTTACATGGAATAGGATTTTTTTATTAATTAATTAAGGATCTCTTTAAGGACAGTTGTATCTAGCCCAGAATTAAAATGTAGTCAGTGTACTTCGTAATTCCCATGAATAAATTATTTTTTTATTACAGTTTCAGATCGTGAGCCTTTTGGTATGTAAAAATTATATCACTCAGAAGTGAAAATTACCCATGAATGACTTATTGTTAGCGAGTAAGATAAAAATGACTTTCCTCATAAAAACTCTACAAAACACATACATGCCTTCCCTTTTCTAACAGGAGTTATCGGTATTTTGAAGTAGTTGTAAATGTGTCCAAAGAAGTCGAGAAAAATGTAGCTAAAAATACCAAATTTTTTAAATCACATTTTTGGAAGATTAGGAAAAGATACTTAAACGTCAGCGGAGAATTAGACTCCATTCCGAGATACAACAATCAATTAAGATGAGGCAAGAGGTCAAATGGTTCGGTTGTGTTGATGTGAAACAAAACGTTTGGCGGGTTACACACCGGTATCGCGGATATGATGTCGCCGATATTTCGTATGCCGCGGACATGATGTCTGCGACATGTAATAAAATGCAACCATGGGAAGAGGCACGTGCTGGCGACATGAAAGTGAAGGAATCACAACATTCATCAGTTTAAATAATGTCATCGTCAGAAGAAGATGATATGTTGTTGCTGTTGTTCTTTCTACAAAAACATTAAAGATAACTTCATGGTAATTTTTCCAAAATACATTGTAATTAATTGTATTACAGCACTTACGTAATTTCCTTATGGTGTCAATTGAAGTATTATAATATCACAATACTACATTCCACACTATAAGGCAATAAAGTGAGTAAAAAAGCGCCAAAACTACTAGAAACGTGTTCTGCGCATGCGCGGGCCCAAGAGACACGAGACATGTCTGTCCAAACACCGACCGGTTGGTTCGCTCGAGACACGCGTCTGCGACACGAGTCGCGGGCAACGTGTCTGCGACACTGGTGTGTAAAGCTCCATAAGATAACATAGGTTGGTTTTCGAGGGGCATGTCGCGGGAACGAAAAATATCGGCGACATCATATCCGCGATACCGGTGTGTAACCCGCCAGTTTCCTAGTTGCTTTGCCGAATGCTTAACATTATATGTCTTTACATCCAGTAAATTTAAGAAATGGTCCGACGAACGGTGAACTAACGTGCAACCCTAATTAAAGAGGTCTTTATTCTACTATGAACTACTATACCCAAAAGTGAGATGACAAAATACGGCTTTCTTTGTTATTGTAGGTCTTCCATGACTAAGGGAACTCAGATCAGAGATGTGATAGTCGCTGTGTTACTTTTACAAGTCAACATTACTTCCGCAATACTTTAGTAGTTGTTTTGCTCATCTATTGCGAATGTTGTGTAACATTAAGGTGGAAGTGAACCCTACAAGGCCGACACAAAAATACCAGACTTGTGAACCAGTCCGATAACTTTCACCTAACAGTTCTACTGAGTAACTTGACGATTGATTGAAAAAATCGTAACAAGTTCCCAAGAATTATGAAAGAGATGAAAGTTAACAATTGTTCCTGTCAAGTCCATGACTCCCTGACTCCCATATACAACTACATATATAAAATAGACAAAATGTTTAAAATGGCTCATAGGCTCATGCGCAGCCAACGCAATAGTGAAAAAGTATTACCGTACAAATAGGAGGCTTTGTTTTATTCCCATTATTTTGGGCGGACTTTTTCATGCAAACAGAATGGTTTAAAATATATGCCACCTCCATTGATCATACATTGACACAGCGATTAGACTAACCTTCTCATCCAATGTAAAATAAACGGTATCAGCAATCTGACACATACTTTCTCCCTTTAGCTTGTGTTGTGAACAACCTTTATAATGGGTAAGCGATGGGAGTAACTATGATATTTTATAGGGAAAATGTCATAAGTTGCACTATTTTTTATTATAAAGACCATAACACATTAATTTAATCAAAACAGGCTTTATCATAATATCCGAGTTTTGTTTTATGTGGTTTTATGGAGAAATAACATAAGCTACGATAACTTTTTAAAAGTAATTTTTACGGAAATGATATTTGTACAATTTTGTTCAGAATTTATAGGACTATAACATACTAACTTAATCCAAACCAGGTTTTCTTTCTAAAATACGATTTTTATGGGGGTTTGATGGGAAATGACATAATTTACAATAACTTTTAAACCATAATTTTTACAGATACAGTATGGACATTCTACCATTTTGTTCAGAATTTGAAGGGCTACTACACACTAAATCTTTATTAAATCGCTCGGGCCCTTTAAGAGAAAATTAGATTTTTCGGATATTTTATTGGTTTTTATGGGAAAATCAGCATTGAAAATCAAAATTTAAAAAAAAACACCTGAAGATACCGTGGATGAATTAAGCTTCATACCAAATTTCGTCAAAATTGGTCTACGGGTGTGGTCTGTACCTCTGTACAATTCCACACATACAGACACACACAAACATCATTTCGAAAACCACTTTTTGTGTTCAGGGGGGCCCAAAACGGATATATCCACTCAAAACTCAAACTCGAAAATTTTAACTTAAACAACACTAAGGTATATGGGGAGAAAGTAAAATTTGAAGCAAAAAACGTGGTGCAATCTGTTGAGATGGCCCATCAACTATAATTACAATATTCTGTGTCAAGTGATAACTAAATCAGCTGTTGGCATGGATTTTAATTAATATTCAACCAATACACTCTAGTACCCGCTGGTGATATGGTCCTTCATCTAATTTTCGCACCAAATTTTTACATTGGATGGGAATCAGTAAACCATTTAATTTTCCATGTTTCTCCACACCATATTATGCTATGCAATTCTAATTACTTTTCAAACTCAGGTAAAATGGCAGTTTTTAAGTCCACCAATGTCATGTTGAAGGCGTGCCATTCTTTAGTTTCTATTTCCAACGTAACGTATTTAATCGCATGCGTGGATTGTTGGACGATTCCAGTGTTTTGACGATTTTACACCCGTCATAATGAACGCCCCTAGCGGTGACACTCCACACTAATAGTAGAGAAATCTGTTAAATTTGTTTTCGTTTCAGGTTAAGAATTAGCTTATCTCATTCTGTTAATCATCTACTATGTAATTCATTCTAAGCTCGTTATTTACTTGATATTGCAGGTGCAGGACCGAAAAAGCGCAAGTTTTTTTACAAACGGATGAACAAAACTACCTTCCCTTTTCTAGGTATTTTATGATTTTTTTTAACTAAACATAGTCATTTATATATTCGATGTTCTTATAGACCGCTGAAAACACTGTTGGGCTGTTTCTGCTCAAACTGCTGCTTACACTTTGGGTAAGTAAAGTGGACTTTTGTGTTAGCATTGATTTTTACCTATTCCTATTCCTTGATAGTTTACCAGCGTAAATCCATTTCATAGAAACTACCCATAAACTATTCATCGTTCTCTATTTTTAAATCCGCCCTGGAGTAGCCTATTTTTAGAGAGTTTAAGCACAAGTTTTAATTTTACTTGAAGAAACATTAAGTTCAGTACGAAGCAATAAATCACACTTCTTGATTACATACCAATAGTTTTCGCATGATTATTTCCAAAGGTATTGAAATTCGACGTAACAAGTTTTAACTTATTAATGGTTTTGATAAAATTAGAATCATTGAGCAAAATGCTACTTTTAGAGTAGGTAGACTAATTTTTACCCCTGAAGAGAGCTCAATAATGCTTATTTTATATCTTTTCTTATGCTTTGATACAAAAGATGTCTGATTCTTTTTGGATGTTGTAACAAAATTTGTATACAAAATCCAGCGAAAGTATTTATAGATATAGAGCATTCTCAATCAAGGAAATTGATTGCAAACGCAATATGCAAACTCTGGGTTACATGATAAAAACTAAAGAGAGCTTTTCGAAACTAATATTGTTTTGTTTATTTTATATTTTACATTGAATGTGTTCAATGAGCTTAAAAAATGACTTGCAGAACGAATAGACCTCATTACAGGCCATGCAAGTAACACAATCTTCCACAGAAAATCTTTTTTTAATTTGCAAAACAAATTTATTTTAATACGGTAATTGTAATTTTGTATTGACAAAATCCCCTAGGTGCAAATGAAAAACTGATAATAACTCAGTCATGTGACTTCATCTATGCTCGACTGCTCGTAGTGCATTATCTCAGTGCTGCTACCTATGTGGTAATACCGTAACAGCGGTGTACTGCATTACCGACTCATCTCGCTTAGTGCTGCTCTTGACGGCCAAATACTAAACCCTCCTCATTGTTTTGTTTCGCAGAACTGTACACAGACTAAATGCGCAACTTCCCTAATATTTTAAAAAGTGAAAAGTGAAAGTATAAAAAGAACTTCTATATCGAGACAAACTTACTAACTAGCGATTTTTCATAAAGTTAACCTCTGATTCGTTTATTTTTTTTAAATTTTCAGTTTATGGTTACGAATGTATGCTCTGTTATATGCCTAAACATCTTAAAGCACTATCCTAATTTAGTTCTATCACAAACTGAAATAAGTAAAACACTTTTTATACAATCAGACTAAAACCTTGTAGAAAATTTTAAGATTAGAGTTCAACAATTTAACTTAGGCAATATTAAACATAAATACTGTTAAAATTGTACATGTGCTTGTTGAAATTGAAATTAATTTTACAAATAAAGAAGCCCAACATTCAGCAATCCACCAGTTGTATTGAGTCGGTGGATTAACTCACTACATTCAACGTTCTCATTATGTTTACAATTTACCTTGAAATAAAATTACACAAATTACTAGTGAAGTGATTAAGGTGATAAGCACTAATCCCCTGTATGTTTTTTTATTCGACCGTGAATAGAATCATGCCTAATCTAGTTAGTCAGGTGATTGGAATAGTCCTCTTCAACTACCTAAATAGTATATTCAAAGAATACACTATTTTTAGTGTAGGTATTATTTTTATACTCCTAGGCAATAATGGATAGGTACTTAATCCACGCTGCATATATTGGAACTTCAAAACATGTATCCGTTATAAAAAGATACACATGTCCATTAGAAGTTTAACCTTCTTCTGAGAAATTTATGACAACTAGAGGAATCCGCAATTTAATTTAGTGTCAAATGTATATTAAAGACCCTTGTGGAATAAAACAAAAACAACAGAACTATCTTCTTTACCCAGTAAAATAGCAACATTTCAATTTTATTGGATTACAAAAAATCTCAAATTATATCTCTGTTCAACTATTGCCTTTTTTCTAGTATAAAAAAAAACTTCAAATGATATACTGTATTACTAGATAGACTCTGCTTATCAAAATATTTAATTTGCCTAAATACCTTAAGTTGGACACCTCAAAATTGAGACACTCACCTAAAAATAATTTATAAATTACTCAATAAGTCTGCATTTATAGCAACATAGTGGGCACGTCACAGAAATTCAAACTATAAAACCAATGTTTTACCAATCAATGGTTCATACAACTTTTTCTTAAATAAAAGATAAATTTATTTAACAAACTGGTGCTTAGTGCAACTTGTATACTAGTCTAAAAAACTATACAGATTTGGAGAAAAAATAAATTTAAATTTACAATTTAGTTTATTAGAGAATACATAATAATAATATCAGTTTCTGAGAAGAGTATTTCCAAATTACTCTGGACGACTATATATCGCTGCAAAACTAAGTTGAACAATAAATTTGGATGTGCATTTATTTAATTAGAGAACGTGTTATAAAAAATTGCAGTTTTCAGAGAATAGTAACCTATTTTTTACTAACACAAAATCACTTAACATGGTATACAACTATTAGCTAAATGGTTTAACAAATTTGCACGCTATTCTGGAAATAAAAAAATATCATGGTACTGGGTTAAAAATTACACTGGCAATGCAAGCTCAAAGTTTAGTCTGTACATCATGAACAAAATATTTTTCTTTGAATACTTGAAGTTGATTTTGCATCCAATTGTAAAATTTAAATCCTGTACTAATTTGTGTTTCATGGCCTGGTACGTTTCAGTGCTTTGATGTTGGCTAAATTGTTCCCTTATCGAGTTTACATTATACAACGAATGGTTTTCCGTGATACCAGATGTAAATCAACAACTTACTTACACTGTATGTAGCCGAAAATGTTCTAAAGTTAGGCAACAACTTTCTTATTAGTTAAGCCAATTCGATCGATTGTTACTATTGTTCGATTCTTGATTGTCCAAAGATTGATTGTGAACATCAAACACACTTTTCCAAACATAAACAAACCTGAAAATTCTTTTAAGCTGATCTAAAAATAATTTATAAATAAAAAACTTTTTTAAAACAAAACGTTTTTAAACGCACTAAAAAGTAGAAAATAACTTCACCTAGTACAATTACCTTCACCTATTGAACTAATGTATTATTATCAATTGCATGCACCCCACGTTTTTTGTTTTAAATCTTACAAGTATTTATACTCTCCACATATTTATACATTATTTTCTTCTTTTTAGTGCGTTTAAAAATGTTTTTTTTTAAGTTTTTTATTTATGAATTATTATTTTCTACTTTTTAGTTTTAAATGTGTGTGGATGTTAAATCTATTTCAAGCATCTTTATCAGATTAAGACAGAGGCATGAGGGAAATCTAATAAATTACATTAGAAAATTGATATCAAAATTTGTAGGAAAGCAAGCTAATAAAAACAAGCCCATGGGGCGAAGTCCAAGGGAAATATGAAAATTAAATTATATACTATTGCATTGTCATCCATTTGTGAGCTATGTGTCAAGTTTCAAGTCTCTAGCTCATCGGGAAGAATAAAAATTTGCAAGAAAGCGAATTAATAAAAACAAGCCTATGGAGCGTAGCCCAAGGGAAGTATAAAATTAAATGATATAATATTGCATTGTCTACCATTTGTGAGCTATGTTTCAAGTTTCAAGTCTCTAGCTCATCGGGAAGTTAGTATAAAATTGGTTGCAAAATTTGTACCGGACAAGAAAGCGAGCTAATAAAAACGTTTTAATAAGACAAATCTATAAATGAGTTTGTAAAATATACCTAATTAATTTATTGCTACACTGTGATTTTAAATGTTATAAAATTATATTATTTCACGGTAGTCCTACTTCAAAAAAACTTTAGGCAATTTCAATAGGTCCGTGAAGTTGGCGTACCCATATTAGCGTATCCACTTTTGATCATACCAATCGTTAGTTCATCGTTAGTTCTCGACAGTTCCCAAATTTTTTCGTTAGTTCTCAAAAAATAAAAAAGTTATAGCCGATTATAAGTGGGTACGCTAACTTCACTCTTCCGGGTTCTAGCACGCGCCATTTTCTGAGAAGAAATGTTTACATCTATATACCAATCGTTAGTTCTTCGTTAGTTCTCGATAGTTCTCCAAAATTAACGTTAGTTCTCAAAAAATAAAAAAGTTACGAAGCATAAAAAGTGGGTACGCTAACTTCACAATTGTACAATTTCCAGCGGGAACAGTTTTTTACTATAAATGCCTATATCTATATACCAATCGTTAGTTCTTCGTTAGTTCTCGATAGTTCTCCAAAATTAACGTTAGTTCTCAAAAAATAAAAAAGTTACGAAGCATAAAAAGTGGGTACGCCAACTTCACAGTTATAGAATTTGCAGCGGGCACAGTTTTTTTACTATAAATGCCTATATCTATATACCAATCGTTAGTTCTTCGTTAGTTCTCGATAGTTCTCCAATATTAACGTTAGTTCTCAAAAAATAAAAAAGTTAAGAGGCATACAAAGTGGGTACGCTAACTTCACAATTGTACAATTTCCAGCGGGAACAGTTTTTTTACTATAAATGCCTATATCTATATACCAATCGTTAGTTCTTCGTTAGTTCTCGATAGTTCTCCAAAATTAACGTTAGTTCTCAAAAAATAAAAAAGTTACGAAGCATAAAAAGTGAGTACGCCAACTTCACAGTTATAGAATTTCCAGCGGGCACAGTTTTTTTAATATAAATGCCTATATCTATATACCAATCGTTAGTTCTTCGTTAGTTCTCGATAGTTCTCCAATATTTACGTTAGTTCTCAAAAAATAAAAAAGTTAAGAGGCATACAAAGTGGGTACGCACACTTCACAATTATAGAATTTCCAGCGGGCACAGTTTTTTTACTATAAATACCTATATCTATATACCAATCGTTAGTTCTTCGTTAGTTCTCGATAGTTCTCCAAAATTAACGTTAGTTCTCAAAAAATAAAAAAGTTACGAAGCATAAAAAGTGGGTACGCCAACTTCACAGTTATAGAATTTCCAGCGGGCACAGTTTTTTTACTATAAATGCCTATATCTATATACCAATCGTTAGTTCTTCGTTAGTTCTCGATAGTTCTCCAATATTAACGTTAGTTCTCAAAAAATAAAAAAGTTAAGAGGCATACAAAGTGGGTACGCTAACTTCACAATTGTACAATTTCCAGCGGGAACAGTTTTTTTACTATAAATGCCTATATCTATATACCAATCGTTAGTTCTTCGTTAGTTCTCGATAGTTCTCCAAAATTAACGTTAGTTCTCAAAAAATAAAAATGTTACGAAGCATAAAAAGTGGGTACGAAAACTTCACAGTTATAGAATTTCCAGCGGGCACAGTTTTTTTAATATAAATGCCTATATCTATATACCAATCGTTAGTTCTTCGTTAGTTCTCGATAGTTCTCCAATATTTACGTTAGTTCTCAAAAAATAAAAAAGTTAAGAGGCATACAAAGTGGGTACGCACACTTCACAATTATAGAATTTCCAGCGGGCACAGTTTTTTTACTATAAATACCTATATCTATATACCAATCGTTAGGTCTTCGTTAGTTCTCGATAGTTCTGTAATATTTACGTTAGTTCTCAAAAAAATAAAAAAGTTACGAGGCGTACAAAGTGAGTACGCTGACTTCAAATTTATAAAATTTCCTGCGGGCACCGTTTTCTGACTAAAAACGCTTATATCTATTTACCAATTTTTAGTTCTTCGTTATGTCGTGTTAGTTCCCCAATATTATTACTAGTTCTTAAAAAATAAAAAGGCAATAAGGTCTTAAACGTGGTTATGCCAACCTCAAACCCAAATCATTCCTAGCGTGCACCCTTGTCTGACTAAAAGTGCCTATATCTTAATATTAATCGTAAGATGGGCTCACTAATTTATTTTGTTAGTTCTAAAAAAATTAAATAAATATTCGTATAGCCAATAATCAATAAATAAACTTATTTAATGCTTCTGATTTCCAGCGCGCACCTTCATTCAACGAAAAATGCTTACAGTATACTAGGCTACTATACAACTAAATAAATATTGTCTCGACCCCGCCATACCCAATACGCCATGCTAGTAATGTGTTGTACACATTTATTCCATCCACTACTCCAGTCTCCAGTTTGTTCAAGTCCGTATGACCTTCCAGTCTCGATCCGTGCAACTGTCACTCGTAACGTGTTACGTTTAATGATGTAATTTTATAATACTAATACCGAACACAAACAAATACAAACAATACAAACGATTAGTTTAATTAACCAAACAGAAGTTCTTTGATCGTACATATTTTATCTGCTTAATCCAATTCAAATAATCACTGCTTATAAATTACTTTATACCATTTTACTTAGCAGACTCTGGTTTTCATTTTGATGGATAGTTTATTTTGTTTCCATGATGGACTTTTTATAAAATGCACTTTTTCACACAACTAAGTAGGTATAAATATGATTTCATTGCTTATCTAAAACCAATTTTTGGAAGCGTTGTCTTTTTTGGATGTTCTAATTAACTGAACATATTCAACTGTTAATCATTTTGATAACGTAATCAAAATTATCACTCCTAAAAAATAATCTAACCGAGTGACACCTGCAACTACTATTGCGGATATCACAGATAAGCGCTATCCTGGAACTGATAAGCAATCCTTTCTCTTCGAGAGAATCATAACGTGATAGTTATTCTAATGTCAGTGTTACTTTGATTTTCATTGTGTGAAGATGAATCAAATTACAATGCATGGAACTAAAAATTGGTATATAGATTTAAGCGTTTTTAGTCGGAAAACGGTGCCCGCTGGAAATTTTATAATTTTGAAGTCAGCGTACTCACTATGTATGCCTCGTAACTTTTTTATTTTTTTTTAGAACTAACGTAAATATTGGAGAACTATCGAGAACTAACAAAGAACTAACGATTGGTATATAGATGTAAGCATTTTTATTTTAAAAAAACTGTTCCCGCTGGAAATTCTATAATTGTGAAGTTGGCTTACCCACTTTTTATGCTTCGTAACTTTTTCATTTTTTGAGAACTAACGCAAATATTGGAGAACTATCGAGAACTAACGAAGAACTAACGATTGGCATATAGATATAAGCATTTATAGTCATAAAACAGTGCCCGCTGGATATTCTATAATTGTGAAGTTAGCGTACCCACGTTGTATGCCTCGTAGCTTTTTTATTTTTTGAGAACTAACGTAAATATTGGAGAACTATCGAGAACTAACGAAGAACTAACGATTGGTGTACCTATAGATATAAGCATTTATAGTCAGAAAACGGTGCCCGCTGGAAATTGTATAGTTGTGAAGTTAGCGTTCCCACTTTGTATGCCTCGTAACTTTTTTATTTTTTGAGAACTAACGTAAATATTGGAGAACTATCGAGAACTAACGAAGAACTAACGATTGGTATATAGATATAGGCATTTATAGTAAAAAAAACTGTGCCCGCTGGAAATTCTATAACTGTGAATTTGGCGTACCCACTTTTTATGCTTCGTAACTTTTTTATTTTTTGAGAACTAACGTTAATTTTGGAGAACTATCGAGAACTAACGAAGAACTAACGATTGGTATATAGATATAGGCATTTATAGTAAAAAAACTGTTCCCGCTGGAAATTGTACAATTGTGAAGTTAGCGTACCCACTTTGTATGCCTCTTAACTTTTTTATTTTTTTAGAACTAACGTAAATATTGGAGAACTATCGAGAACTAACGAAGAACTAACGATTGGTATATAGATATAGGTATTTATAGTAAAAAAACTGTGCCCTCTGGAAATTCTATAATTGTGAAGTTGGCGTACCCACTTTGTATGCCTCTTAACTTTTTTATTTTTTGAGAACTAACGTAAATATTGGAGAACTATCGAGAACTAACGAAGAACTAACGATTGGTATATAGATATAGGCATTTATAGTAAAAAAACTGTGCCCGCTGGAAATTCTATAACTGTGAAGTTGGCGTACCCACTTTTTATGCTTCGTAACTTTTTTATTTTTTGAGAACTAACGTTAATTTTGGAGAACTATCGAGAACTAACGAAGAACTAACGATTGGTATATAGATATAGGCATTTATAGTAAAAAAACTGTTCCCGCTGGAAATTGTACAATTGTGAAGTTAGCGTACCCACTTTGTATGCCTCATAACTTTTTTATTTTTTGAGAAACTAACGAAAAAATTTGGGAACTATTGAGGACTAACGAAGAACTAACGATTGGTATATAGATGTAAACATTTCTCCTCAGAAAACGGCGCGTGCTAGAACCCGGAAGTGTGAAGTTAGCGTACCCACTTATAATCGGCTATAACTTTTTTATTTTTTGAGAACTAACGAAAAAATTTGGGAACTATCGAGAACTAACGATGAACTAACGATTGGTATGATCAAAAGTGGATACGCTAATATGGGTACGCCAACTTCACGGACCTAATTTCAATGGCTTGCATAGTGTTTACAAGAAGCAAATTAATCTTAACACAAAATACGAGTTATCAAGTTGCGTTTGTTTATTTGTGTTGTTAGGTTGGCAGCGCGCTTTATAATCAGCTGTTCCAACTCATTGTTGGTTATGTTAAGAAACTAGACTTCGCATTTTAGTTTCTACGCGTATATTTCTCACTACGTGTTGTTTTGAAATATTCCACATATGAACTGGTTAGTAAGTTAGTACATAATAGTTGTTCTTGTTTACTGATCATACTTTGTGTAAGTGAAGGTCTTTAAAAGTGAAACAACATAACTTTGATTGCGTCATATTGAAACACTCGTCAAAACTTGCTTGTTGAAACCATCATATACATCGATGGTTGAAACTTGAACTTGCCTGGCATGGGTTGGATTGTTGTTAAAGGTACGTTCAGGTTATTTTTATAGCTTAGAGACATTTTAGCATTATAATTTCATGTGTATTGTTATTTATTATTTTAGTGAAATGTTTGAAAACTTCTAGCAGTTTGTGCAACGAATATTGTTCGAATAATATACGTACTGTTTTATTTAGGTTAAATGATCTGAGCTAATTGTGTACTTTAGGTCACTTAAAAGAATGTTTGATGTTTTCAATTTTACCATCGGTAGTCCTGATAATATTTTAAATTTGAAGAAATTATCAAAATTTAATCAGTTACACTGAACGGCTAGGAAAGACTCAAAACGTAAAATAAACATCAAGGAATCTACTGGAAGAATTTGATTTTGAGTAGAATAATTAAAGGTTTAACGAATGGCATTATTTAATAACTTAAATAAGGGGAATTTTAAACAATATAATGTCGTATTCTACTAACTAAACCAAATATACATTCCTATAGCGAATAAAAACTACAAACTATCAGGAATTATAATATCTAAATAAAGTGTTTAACACATAGAAATACTTAGCCTACCCTTGACATAAAAACACCAGTAACTTGTATTGTAGTTTTTTTATTCAATAAAATAATGTGTGGAGGGAATAAGATTCTGATGCTGTTCAAGATATGAACCCAAAAGAAATGCCTTTTTGTCGGTTCCTTCTATAATAAGTTGGCTGGAACTAATGTAATAAAGGACGAATTGACTGCTTTTCCCTCTATTTAGAATCTAGCTTTTGTCAAATTTGTACGAAAAAAGCCATGCTTTATTAATCTAACTACACGAAACCGTCAATATCTAAAGCAATTAAATTTGTTTAATCTTAAACCAAAAAGTGGACACTACTTAATTAATCTATTTAAATTTTACAAAACCAGTTCTAGTGAAACTTTTTTACAATCATAAAATACTTTAAGTTTTAAAATGTAGTTTTGTCACTTTGAGGAACATGATATAGGCCTACAACAAAGTATTTGCGAAGAACCAAGATTATTGCAAAATACCCCCGTCGCAGCAAACCTGCGGTTTTAGTTAAATATTAAAAGCTTCGTATTAAATAATTAATTTGCCAGTTTGATCTAAATTATCCAGAAACAAGCAAATGTTTTTTGTTATGAGGGTCAAAGTTAAGATACACCAATTAAACCCATAAAATCCCGTTCCCATGGCCGGATCATGCTTGTTCGCGAACTCGTTCGAATAAAAGCAGGTCCTTTATGCCAAATTTCGTCATAATCAGACAATTTTTGCTTATCATGCTTACGGACACACGAATTCGAACGGATGGTGTTTTTGGCCTCTGAGGACAGCAACATAAAAAGTATATCGGTCCTAGGTCTAGAGGTCTTACCACGAGACCTACTGTAATATCGTGTTCCCTATGGGGGAAATTCGCTTAAAGATTAGGTACCTTAAAAAAAACACCCATCATGTTGTCAGTAATGCTTTAAAGTTGTATACACGTGACAAAATAGTAACGAAAAATAACAGTTTTCAGATTATGAAAGACTAGTCTACAATGAAGGAAGGAGTTAACTGTGCGAAACATCAACTTAAAGTTCATCTGAATATGAATGTGTTGTCAAACTGTCACATGACTTGACTGTTAACAGCAACACATGTTAAAGTTAAGTGACATAAACGTGAACAGTTAAATGCTGTTAGATCAATCAAGGGAAATGTTAGCGACAATAAGGAAAATTATATACCCGCCGCAGCAAACCTGCAGACTAAATGAATTACCATTTGCTTGATTTTATCCTACTAATATTATAAATGAGAAAGTTTGGATTTATGGATGTATGTTTGTGACAAGTGAACGCGAAAAATACTGGTCGGATTGGGCTGAAATTTGGCATGATGATAGCTCACATTCCCAATTAACATATAGGCATATTCTTATTTCAAAAATCCTTTTGGGCTCCGCCCCAGTGGCTCTGGAGTTTCCCATGTTAACCTTGTGAGAAATGGTATTGAATCTTAACAGCTGTTTCAATTAAACAAGTTGGTTCTGTTCTATGATGTTCAATAGCATTAAAGTTACAAGGATTACCAACAGGGTGCAGCACTATTATTTCTTTTACATTTATGACAACAGCTAATTTGCAACCAAAAGGTGAGTGAGCGTAGCGAACGAACTTCAACCTGGAGGCGAGTTAGCGTAGCGAACGAGCTAACCTGAAGGCAAGTGAGCGCAGCGAACGAGCTCCAACCTAAAGGTGAGTGAGCGTAGCGAACAAACTTCAACCAGGACGTGATTGAGCCATGCGAACGAGATAATCTTGAAAATTAAGAAGTTAAACGGGGCAAAGCCCGCGGGTTACAGCTAGTTTTCAATAAAATCTATTTGAAAAAAATTAGGGTTAACGAGTATATAATTTTTGGCGCAAAATGAGGTAAACCTTGACTGCAATGTACATAGAATGTACTAACATTCTACGAGAGGTTTGCTTCTTCAATATCCAAAGTCAATGGTACAACCGACTTACAAAAGGTTATGCCATACAGGCGACATACTTTTAATAATAACTGCCACCTTTAATAATAATTTTGTACAGGTATTCCCTATATTCTTTTAAAACTGACGGCTGACGCTGACGGTGTCACTTGATAGGGCTTTACTATTAAAATTTTGAGCTGCCCCCGAAATACCCCCACTTTGGGATATCTAACAAAATTGGAATACCAAAACAAAAGTGTACTTTGATGCCATAGAGGTGTGCAGAGTTTGCTTTTCTTGGTGTAACATATAATCTGGTAGCTAAACTGGCTGCCTATGGTGTTGGTGGTTCGTTGCTCAGGTGGGTGGAGAGCTATTTGAAGGAGAGATATCTCATCGTTAAGTGTGAAGGAGCTACTTCCAAACCATTCCCTGTAATCTCTGGTGTCCCCCAAGGTTCTCACATCGGACCCCTACTTTTTGATCTGTTCATCAACGATATTGGAACGGTCTTGACCACCAACTACCTCATGTTTGCTGACGACATAAAGATTTTCTCGGAAATCCACTCAGTGTCTGATCAAGAAAACCTTCAGAGATCCATAGGTAATGTCGTTGGGTGGTGCAAAAACAACTCCATGGACTTAAATGTATCTAAGTGCCAGGTTATGACTTTCAAGAGAGGACTGAACATCCTCAAGTCGGAATACTACATCAATGGGAGCACTCTTCCATCTATGGATAAAGTAAAGGACCTTGGAATATTATTGACGCCTGCACTCAGCCCCTTTGACCACATTGTCCACATCACATCAAGGGCGCATGCACTTCTGGGATTTGTCTTCAGGTCTACTAGGAACTTTCAAGATCCTCGGTCACTTGTGTTGCTGTACAAGACCTTGGTCCGTCCTATACTGGAGTATGGCTCTGTGATATGGTCGCCTCATCAGCTGGGTCATATTGATTTGCTGTCTCGAATCCAAGCTCGCTTCATTCGGATGTTGGGTATCCGGATTGGTTATGCATATACTGATGTACCAATTGAAGAACTTCAGAAGATCTTTGGTATCCAACCTCTTCACATAAGACGTAGACTGGCTGATCTTGTGGTGTTGTACAAGCTGGTTAATGGTCTTCTGGACAGCCCCGATCTGCTTTTCAACATTGACCTTATTGTCCCGAGAGGCACTCGCTCCAGAGCAATCTTCCAGCGCAGATTCCAGCCCACATCATATGCGTACAACAGCGGTTTGTCTCGGCTACTGCGTGAGGGCGCTGTGGCGGCTGCTCATGTGGACTTCTTCAGCACTTCAGCTCCTGTTTTTAAAAGATGTGCCAGTGCCTTTTTAAACTAGTGGCTGCCTAAGGGCTTCAGTAAAGTTCAGTTTTTCTTTGGTGGTGCCTTTAAAGGGCCACATTTGTGTCCAAATGGTGTTTCCTGTTTGTTTATTAAATAAGTTTCCTGTTGTGTTTGCGTTTGTTAAATTAATTTATGGCTGTTGTTTTGTACATATATATATATTTATTTTGTTGTTGTTATATCTTACTATTTATTTTGTTAGCCTATCGATATTGCAATTGTTGTTTCCTTTTTTCTCGTTGTTGTTATGTCTTGGTTGCATATTTGTTAAATATTGTTGTTGTTATGTTTTTGCACTTTAAATTTTACCTGTTGTTGTTATCTATGCGCCATATTATTATGTCTTTTGCATCTTATGCCTGCTTCTCATTTTCATTCTTATTTATTGCACTATTTTAGTAGCCTGTACCTAATTTTGCTATGTTTTTTGTTTGTCTTACACTTGAATTGATTCAGCCTATTAATGTATTTTTGTTTGTCTTTATACTGGTTATGTCTTTTGCATTTCATGTCTGCTTTCTAATTTATTCTTATTATTGCTCATATTTATTACCAGTTATGCTATGTTTATAAAGTGATAAATCCTATTTAATGTATATTCCAATGTAAAAATGGTGTTACCGTTGAGAGAATAAATAAATAAAAAAAACGTGTTAAACGTATGGTTAAAGTTAATAGGGGGTGTCCAAAAGTTTTTCCCTCATGTTTTACGTTTCAAATCTGACAATTATTTGTGCTCTCCACATATTTATATATTATTTTCAATTTTTTTGTGCGTTTAAAAACGTGGTATTTTTGAAAAAGTGTTTTTATTTATTAATTATTTTTTTATTTTTTAGCCTTTAATGTGCAAATATGTTAAATCTATTTTATATTTTAAATTTGTTTAATATTTAGAATCTCTCGGGAACAGAACCTGTACTTCTTTACCTCTGCTCTTTGAACAGTCAAATTGAAGTATTTACAGCTGACTTCAATAAATTGATATTTTAGACTATTTACATTATTCCAAAATGTAAACATTGAAACTTTGGAAGCCCATGGGGCGTAGCCCAAGAGAAATATGAAATACAATTATTTTATATTGCATTGTCATCCATTTGTGAGCTACCGTATGTTTCAAGTCTCAAGTCTCTAGTTCATCGGGAAGTAGGTTTAATATCGACTGCAAAATTTGTACCGGACAAGAAAGCGAGCTAATAAAAACGTTTTAAAATGCCTTCTTGTATTAAGGTTAAATGTTTATTTAGAATCGTTTTGGTTTTAGATGCATTGTGTTGTGTTCTTTGACATCTCTAAATAAAAAAAAATAATAAAACAGTCGTTTTGAAGATTTGTAAAGGGGTTGAATGCTTCAAGTTCATTTTTAGTAAACATGTGATTTCTTCTTGTGCTTTCTACATTTGTATTTAAACTGGTTAGCTGCTATGAATCAACTGAAACATATTCGTTTTTAATTATGTGTCCAACAAGGTCTCTTCTAAGGTCTTATGTTGAGTTTTGACCTTTTAAAAGAGTTTATTCAACATTCACTATTCAAAACCGATACTTTTCTAAACACGAAATTGAATTCAAATATTTCTAGCCATTTCTGAAATACACAAGATACATAGTTAAACTATTTGCTCGATAGGAGTAAAAGTATTGTCTTCCAAGTTTCAAACTATTTAATTTCAAGTTTCTGATAATTCCAAGTAGATATTATAGCCAAGATAAAATCCACACATTTTCAGAAATCCAACCAATAGAGGAATTTAATAACGCGATTATCTTAATCTAATACCGTAATGGCCGACAACTATTGTCTGAGAAAGGGGGCTTACAGGCTAGGTGATAAATCTCAAATTACATTCGAATACAAAATGGCGGAGGAGGAAGGAAGGGCAAAGACACAATTGTAATTTGTCCGTTTGTGAAAGCGAGGCTGCTATTGGCTGAGTTGCGAAAAGAGAGAAAGAGGAACAGACACAGACATACAGTCGGACTAACACCCCCGAGCCACCCGCTATAATGGAATGCCACTTCGCTACTTCTCTACTTCCACTCCTACTAACTGCTACTGCTTCAGATCGTTACCGCTGAGCGAGAAACTACAGTATGGTATAGCCACGCTGGCGTTACTGATTTAACCAATCACACATTTTATAATGTAATAATTAGCATCAAACTGTGGCTCGAAGGCTACCAAAAACAACGGACGAGTAAAATTAATTCTTTTTACACTCATGCAAAAATATGATGAAACTGGCACACTTGTTGCTAGGTGAGTTGTTGGACAGAATTTTTGTCAGGGCCAGAGGGTTCAAATTCAACCAAACAAGAATGGGTTATATATGTGATAGGTGTTACCCAATAGTTGGAATACCACGTAACTCTGTGTGTCTAAATGATAGGTTCCCAAGCAAAGAAATAATCTTCTTGTTGAAATAAATAAATTTATGTTTACACCATAAAAATGGATATGGTCCAATAAAAAAAAACGGTATCAGCAATCTGACATAAACTTTCACCCGTTTGCTTGTCAACAACCTTTACAATGGGTAAGAGGTCGAAGTAACTTATATTTTATGGGGAAAATCTCAAACGTTTCAATGAACCGTACTTTTTACTACAGTGGAGGTTGCGCCATTTTGTTTGGATTCATAAGGACCATAACATTCAAATTTCAATTAATATGGGCCAGGTTGTATTTTCAAAAAACTTGAATTTTCCTTTATTTGATGTTTTTATGGGTAAATCAAATACATTACGATTACTTTTGAATCAAAATTTTACAGCAATGGGAGTTTAACGTTTTGTTTAGAGTTAACATAGTAAATTTATTTCAAAATCGTTCGGGCCGTTTATGTGAAAATTCTATTTTCCTTTATTTTATTGGTTTTATGAGAAAATCGCCATTAAAATAAAAATTTCAAAGAATATTGAAAAGAAAGGATACACCATGAGATAGCACCAACATACCAAATTTCGTCAAAATCGGCCCCAGGTGTGGTCTGTACATCTGTACACATCCACATATACACACAGACGCACACACACATACATCACTTCGAAAAACATTTTTTTACCCAAAACTGATAAACTACCCAAATTCAAACTCGAAATTTTTTATTAAACCTACTCTCTCCATACATACTATAGGGGAGAAAGTAAGAAACACGCATAACACAAATTTTTTACCGAGGTTTACAAAACCCTACTGTTCTATATGGAGGAAAATGTCCACTAAGTGATCCAATTTTTTTTTTTTTTTACAGGCTACAATAATTACAAACTACAAATAACAAACAAATTGTCATCATAAATAATATAGTTGAAAATATATAATACAACAATGTAAATACGCCGTTTTACTGACTTGTATTATTGTCTATGTATCGTAGTAATTGATAGATTCACTTGCCTTATTAACATGTAATTAAATGATCGTATGATGCAGCTCAAACAGCTGTATTGGTGAGGAAGGTTATGCTTTGATGTAATATACTGCAGATCCAATAATCACGTAATGCACGTGTGCGATAAAATACCTTTCCTTGTAAGTGAAACGTAAAGTGACGTGTTTAGGTTTCTCTCAACTATTAGTTTTACGGATATTAAAATTAATATGTTTTGAACGAATAATGGGTTATAAATACCTGTAGTAATGTCAAGTGATGTTTTTCAAGTAGAGGGACCAGTGATTTGGAATTTAATGTCAATAGATTTATTTATATTACTCTGGTTTTTATTATTTTGCTTATTATATTACTATATATGCTGAGGGTTAAAAACTAGTTGTTGCTTACCGTGAAAAATACCTACTATACTTTAATTACATACGGTGTATACAATTTTTTCAAATATCATCATGCAATCCAACATGGCCTTACTTACTTACTTGATACTTGAATCTAAAAGCGATATTTTAAACATGGGAGGCTAAAATGTCTTTGCATTATTATGTAGGTAGCTAAGAAAAGAGTCTATGGATAAATCACACAACACTGAAACATATTGTTAATTCACTCCGTCATTAAATTAATTTACGTTAGAGTTGGGAAACAATGTTTCTTTGTAATACTAGCCAGAAACGGCCCTTAAGATTTTTTTTTTTGCAATAGGTAAAATAATAAAAATTTTGATCACCTATTACCACCTCTACGATGAAAATATTTTCCTATGTAACTAGATCAAATAACCCTTTTTCACTTTATAATTTTTATCCAAATAACTAATTGACTTCTCAAAACGTGTTGTATTAAAAATGGTAGTCAGACACGTAGGTTACAGCTTGGATGTAAACATAAGCTTAGGGTATAAAAATATTGGTATCGCCAAATGATGAGTTGGACGGTTACGCACAGACTCTCTCCTCCCGCCACTGTTGGAAGTTGTTTGTGCGCGCCGAACTGGGTAAAAGTGTATCGATTTTTCATTAAAGACTTGCCCTTGTGAGAATACTTACGCATCGGTAACCTAGCGTTCCTTAAATAGGCCAGTTACTTGGGGGGGGGATACAATCCTTACCTATAAAACATCCCCTATAACAACATTCATATGGAGGGAAATGTTAGAACTATTTGGAACTATACTGGAAACTTCTTTTTATTACTTGATACTTGTGTCCTTAATCCTTGACCGACAATGTCGGATAGACTGCGTCAGTGGCATATTAACATACTACTAGTAAACACGTTGCTCGAAATCGAGCAGTTGCAGAGAAGTAAAGTAGTAAAATAATTTCCGATGAGTTTAAAAGACTTTGAATTGAAAAATAAATAACAGCAATTAAATTATACAGCTGATCAAAATGTAAACAATTATGTTCTTCATAATGATAACATGGGAACTTTCAAAGCCACTGGGGCAGAGCTCATGTGCTTAAAACACATATATTAGTAAATGGTGTATCCGTTGATATGAATAAATGAAAATGAAGGGACTTTTTCAAAAATGTAAGGCCAGTTTGCAAATCTACGCGACACGCTCTTTCCAATGAGACGTATTATGGATAAAATCGGTTAAGACATGGCGGAGGAGTTAAACCGACAAGGTTTCATGTAGCGTATTAATTATATAGATTTACAAATTATTTTAAACTAATATTTACAAACTTCTTGCTTATTAGGGTGGGTGTCCAAATTAATGATCTAACAAACAAGGTCAATAATAAATGCAATAGTAATGTGCTCTTATAAAAAATGTAATGTCAAACATGAGCATTTAATGCGTCCTTGCTTAGCTACATTTTCTAACTTTTTACAATACAGTAGCAGAAACGATTCCGATATTCAACAATTTTTTAAGATTAATTAATAGTTTATCATCCGTATAGTGATGAACCAGACAATTTGTAATAAACACAAAAAAAGGTTTTATGGATGTGTCACTAATTGTTTGGTAAAATAATTAATAGTTACTCGTAAACATTTTAGGGAAAGAATATTTTCTTTTAGGTTAGGTTTATCTGTGCTTTTTCTCGCTTTTCGCGAATTACAGGGGCACATAAATATGTCTCATTATTATTCTCATCAGGTATCTGGTAACATATTATTGAATTTGATCGTTATATGATATACATTTTTGACGTAAACAATTTCACATAAACTGTTCGATTCAGTCAAACAGATCAACTTTTTGCCACCTTAAAGTCTTCCTATTCAACTTAAAATTTTAACTTTAATATGCATAGAGTACGGGTTTAGATTATAATCACAAAAATCCCTTCAACACACTTCATGTGCACAATGCTAAAATTTGGAAATAAAGTAATTATTCTAAAAATTAAAACTAAATTAAAAATTCTAAAATTATTCTATTTTTCACTCAAAAGTAAAAAAAATTAAATTTGTACTAATTTATCTAAATAGAATACAAAAATGTACATAACACTGCCCTATCTTCCAAAACAAAATACTTTGCAGCCAATAGTAATTAAAAACCACTTTCATATTCATAGACGGTTGATATAAAATATGTGTTTCCAAATGAATTTGTCCAAATCCATTAACTAAGTCTAAAAATTAATGAATTCGTCTACGCAATATACTTCTCCAAGAACATTCACATGAAACCCCTCCTAAAATGCACTATTTAAAAGCTGCAATCAAGTTTTAAATTGATAAAACCGTCTTAAAAAAAAATTTAAAAATATATTAATCAAATTGTTGTAATGAAATAAATAAATAATTTAATAAATATATATACCTATATGAATTAAATGATATAAATGATTAAATAATAATAAAATAATTAAATAAATAAATACACAGTTCAACATGTTTACAAGAATATAGCTTTTGTAAACTCTCTCTCAAATAATTGTAACTTGAATATATAATCTGAAATATATTCACAGAACATTTTATTATAAAACATTCGTTTGGAGATTTTCGTCTGTTTTTAGCCGCGGCACAAGGAGGCGCGCGGTAGATTTCAGAGCTACGGACAATAACTCGAACCAACACAAAATCAATGCCCGTCATACGAAAGTCTGAGCAAACCCCCCTGGCCCCCCTGTGCCCCCGTCCCCTCCTGCCAGGTCTCAATCGATCCAGCGCCTCGTACCCCATCCGTGGGGGGGGGGGCACGACTCTCTACGTTTGTCACTTTTCTTTCATGGGATTTATTAAAGTGTGGGAATTTTTAATTGTAAGCCACTGTTCTGTGAATTCCTGCAGATCGGAAAAGAGAGGTGGGTTTTGTCAAAAATATATTTAAAATCACTAATTGTGGATTAATCAGCGTACATATGATATGGGGCTTGTGTATGAATAGATTCTTATCGTATGTAATTTATTTGTATGACTGTTTTCGTGGAGTTTTCAAAGTGAGGTTAAATTGAATTTTAAATATTTATACTAACTGAAAGCACAGAAAATACGTTAAATAACACTTTTAACTTATTAACTTAACTTCAGCCCTAAATAGTAAACGTTATTCCATCATGTTTATTTGTATTCTAATTTTATTCATGTCATTGTGGATTTTTTTGCATTTTGCTCCATTAAACGTCTACAGCGTGCAATGTATATCCATCGTTCAATAACAATTTTTAACTATTCACTTTTATTTTTTAGTGTAAGGGTAAAAACGACAACATGAATCGTTAATAGACTTGATCGTAGACTTTTATTAAACAAAGGAAAGAATCATACTAGTTGAGTGAAGTAAAGTTCAAAACAACTGAGCAGGACGATCACAGGGTCTTAGTTTACATTAGTTAGACTGTTAAACTTCTATCAGGTATCAGCATGTGGCCTGTCTGTATCTAGTAACTTACATAACTGGAATACTTTGCTAAACTGTATGTCAATGTTTTGTATACACGTGAATGTTGCATTTGTTCATTGAAGGAACCCCTTTTAACAGACATGAAAGAATTTTTGACTTATGACTAATGAATTATAATTGAATACGGAAATAATTTAGAAGTGATCATTCATGTAGGCTATTTATTTAATAGTGTACCAAACTCAAAATATCTTTTAACATACTTAGAGACCCAACCTTACAGCCAAAAAGGCAATAAACATAATAAATACTACTTCGCAATGTATTCTCAGTGTTCGCAAAACTGTATCCGTATTGATTTAAGCTCGAGGAGACTTGGGCAAGTTAGGGTGCGAATAAAAGGTCGCTTGCCATTGGAGGAGAATCACAAAGAGATCCGGCAAATACATTCGAAATACGTCTGCGGGGGCGCCGAGCTGGGGGGGAGGGGGGCAAACGTAACGGAATTGGAAAGGGAGTCGACGCGACCGCCATTTTGTACGACTGTTTGTTGGATTGGCACTGCTGACGGTTGCGTCTGTTTCTACATTTTCATTGGTTACCAGACGGATTCCTGCACTCTGGTTGGCTGGGCGGATTTAAAAGAGTATGATTTATCCGGATTTGATTGTGAGAAAGATTGTAGATGGAAACAATTGTGTGGACAATTCATTGTGTTGACGTAATAAATAAATAGCTTTTGCTTCAAGAAGTTTTTCAAAGAAACGTATGTTCATTGGATTGTCCAATTTAGTGTTACCGGTGTACTAAAAAGTATCAACAAAGTAACGAGTCATGTTTGAACATTGATTTACGTGAATATATTTATTTATTCGAGAGCCTCGATAATATTTTCCGTTTAAATGCACTTTGTATGAATGAGAACTTGAAACGATATTATCAGCTTACTAGGTGATTATACAGCTTACTACAACTTATATAGTTGTAGTGTTCAATTAATCTTGTGATGCAACCATTTGACAATAAATAAATTATGAAGAAAATATTAATCTCTCTTTGGACCCATATTTTGGAAGATAGTCTTTATTTTTTCCGATGAAATAGGCTTTCTAGAGGAAATAACAGCAGACATATTTTTATGTAAACAGTAAAGATCACTGAACATGACACTGTCAATGGCATTAGAACTACAAACAATTGTTACTTATTTACTTTAGAACACTTTAATAAATTAATTTATAAAATAAGTATACAAAACAAACATATTCATATCAATTACAGAGCTAGCAATTTGGAGGTTAATATCCTTCTCTTATTGGTTGTCCCAACAATACTCATAACACACCTCAGTATAGCTTATTTCGATTTTAAATAGCATTAATATTTATACTAAATAGTGTCGTATGAAGTAAACGTGGATTTATGGACGTGGAAATGAAAAAAATTGTATTATATGGCTGTATAAAAGACACCTTTTACTATTAAATGCAGTGTGAAAATACACAAGCAATGCACGGCGGGGAGTCTGTACCCATATTGCGTTGCGGCAGTGAAGGCGCTAACCTCGTTTTCATATACAGTCCTACTCGGCGAAACACTGAAACGCGATTTTATATATTTTTTGTACAAACTGACAGGGATCTTGGTAAGGTATTTTGTAAATTGTCACTATTTAAAATCCTAAAAACATAGTTTTAGCAATTTCCTGCTTTTCTTAATTATATAGAGTGTTTTTACTTATGTGAAATAAGATACTAAAATCGTACAAATTTAATCAATGAAAAAAATATACGTATATTTTAGCTAATCCCAAACTTAAAATTTAGGTCTAATTATTAAATTACTCTATACTTATCATATTTCTAGAACTAGGTAGCCTATTATTAAGCGATATTTCAATGGATTTCATTAATAAGTTCAACGCTCAATAAATTATCTCTACTACAATCACCTGTTTAAAGCTATTTTTCTTTTATGTGGACTTCTATCAGTAAACATTTTCATAGTCATGGCGTATAAAAAAATAAATAACATTCATGCATCACACTATTCTTAGTAATAAAATGTGTGAGATTTTGTACAGTATTTAAATACAAAACATGTAATTTTGTTGTTGACTCAATTTTGTTGTATGAATTTGACTCAATTCATATATAAATATTTTGGCTGTGCACATGACCACGTTTACGCTACTTAGGGTTTGGATGGATAAACAACTTGTACAGAGTTGATGACACAATTTTACTCTCAACATAAAAAAGTTTACATTCGTTCTAGTAATACAACTAAATATACTATAACTATTCTAAAAATACTTTTCATCCTTCTTTTCAGGAATAACGTACACACAAAATAAAAAAACTTATTTTCCCTCACAAAATCGATCGAACCCCACAAAAGTTCTCGCACGTTTTTCAAATGTTTCAACGTATTTGCGGGAGTTTTTGTCCGGAGAATACATAAAGCCAGTAAAGTGTCTCCTCGCGGGGGTTTTGAATGCTTCTGTGGGGGGGGGGGAGGGGGGCAAGACTGGGTGTAATGGCAAGCTAGAGTGCGGAGGCAGTAAGTATAAAGCCAGGCTGGGCTTAGTATTACTGTATTTGAGGCAACGGTATTGATTCAACGGGAGGCAAGATGCTCCAAGGTTCCACCCGCTACCACCAGGCCGTGTGGCTGTTGGAAATTATATTTTGGCGGAGGTTAAAAGAGTGTGGATGTTTAAAATTTGCAAAAACCTTCGACTGTTAACTAGACTTTAATTTCTGTTGTAGGCTATTGAAGAATAACTTAGACAGCTTGTTGTAAGATATAGCTTCTTTTTTATCAACCAACTATCGCAGTAACCTTAGGTGCAAAATTTCATTTTGGACAGTAGAACACTGTTTGTGGCTCATTACACTGATCTTTTAAAGAAAAAGTAGGCTACAGTTGGTAGATATATGTCTACTTCAGTATCCAAAAGTCAATAATAAAAATATAACCACAAATCGAACTAAATCATAACGATATAGAAAGCTTATATGTGAAAAATGTTTATGGGCTTTTTAGTTAGGTTCAAGATTGTGAATACACATGCATTTTTTAAAACTATTAATAAAGACTAAAAATATTCTGTATAGCTTTCACTAAGGGCATCACTCCACAGTTAAACATTTCTTTATATCTGTATTCAGAAAACCTATTGGCACATTAATATTTGTTGAAACCTGATTAATCGACAAGAGTAAACATTCATTGGTATTTATGCAAATTGAATTATATTGATTTGTGGATTGTATGACTAAAATAAACTTTCATATTTGCTGTATAAAATTTAACAACTGAGGATTCAATCCACTCAATTCTGATCGTGCAATTCCATCTTTACAGTAATGACACAAATTACAAGTTAAATTTAACGCTAAACGAAATTTTACCCCGGTGTGGTCGGATACAATTCCTATTGAAGTCAAGTACAGGCCGTGTAAATAAAACCAGGAGCATTATACGAAGTGCGATCAAGGAGAGGAGAGAGAGGAGAGGGGGTTTGGGGAGGGGAGAGGGAGTCACGCAGGCCTAGTGCTACCACCTAGATTGCTGTTTTATGATATCATCTCACCCCCCTTTCTTATCATATCTCTCTTGGAGAGAATCAATATGGTTCTCTGCTCGGTTTGATTTAAATGTCAGTCTTCGCTCGTCATTATTTAACTCTGCCTTGTGTATTATACGCCTGGCTTTTCCCACGTGTCAGTATAATATCCTCACAGTATACAGCTATGATTTGTCTGGAGATTGTACCGCTGTGGAGGAGAGTTTTTGTGTTTGAATGAAGAATTACTGAAAACCTAACTGTAACACTTGTTTTGGATAATTGAAAATTTGGTTTTCATAAAAACAACACTAAAGACATAGATAAAACATTGTTCATTCTAATGAAACAGCTGAAGACAATTTTATTATTAAGTTCCGGTGCACTGCAGAGGTCGTGTTTTGTTTAAAATTTGTTTCTTGATATTTCAGTCATTTAAAACCACGTCTAACTAAATAAAACGATCTAATCATAAACAATAACTCGTCCTCTAGTTATATAACCAAACAGTAGGTCTAAACCACAATTCATGAAATTAGCTAAAATAATAGAAACAAAATTCCGTACTAGCGGTAAGTGTCACCAACATGAACTATAAACGGAAACCGAGCTTCAAAATGTACATTGGGATGAGAAGTGTACTTGTGTTGGTTAGTCTATGCTAAAGATTATCAGACTCACTAATTGAATCCCAGATGTTTATATCGAGGTAATGAAATTAAATTATATTCTTTTTTCGAGAAGATAACTTGTTTATGTGCATGGAGCAAGGAAGGATAGATACATCGATTAAATACCTGCAGATTCATTTATTAAAATGTTGAGTCAGAATTACAGAGTGTTACAAAACACGGTAGTGTATTGACTAGTAAGCCAGATTGCTGGTTCGCGACTGACCAATTGTACTCTACTAAGTTATTGCAGCACCACTGGATTGTTTACATGACTTCATTGCATTAGTTCAAGAAATAGACCAGTCGTAAATTTCCACTCATCTTCCACTTATAGACTTATATACAGATAAAATACTTATACACATTAAAACGGCTTTGAAAACCACTACCACGTTAAACATAGGGAATCCTTTTGCCTCACAAGAATCAAATACAAAGGAATTACTATAAAAGATAATTGCCTTGTAGATTAATTGGAAGATTAGTCGTGTTAAAGGGATTTTATCAAATTAATGACTACTAAGGCCAAAACTGGGAAACTTGTTGTCTTAAAAAACCTTTAAACAAAGAGATGACTGTATAAAGCATTACCAAGTAAAACCACATTACAATGAAAGAAATATACAAGTCAATTATCTCGTAGAACAAATCATTTGTTAGTCTTCAGGCAATTGTAAACAATAAAATTATTGTATGAAAAAAATTAATTACCTAATAGAATGGAAATATCGTGGTCTTTAAAGAATTGTAAACAAATAAACAATAACAACAACTTCGTAGAACAAAGGAAGAGTTGTCTTTAAAACTATTGCCTAGCAGAACAAAGCAAGCGTTGTATTCATGACTATATAAACAATTGCCTCTTTGAGCACTATTAGTTCTATAACGAGCAACAAGGGTTGAACTGAAGAGCGACTCGACGTGAAGGTGTGAAGATGTAGTAAGCAGATGCAAGGTCACACCCCTGCACCCTTATGATAACGTTATCTCAAGGCCGGACCGCCAGACCGCGCTACTGACATTTTTCATGCCTTCCCTTCCCTGCGAGGACCAGAACAAACAGAGAACGGTCTCTATGCAAATGGTGGCCAAGAACAAATAGAGGTTAGCTGTAATTGCTTGAGGGTGACTTCGGCCAGCATAAATCTTGGTAGCTGTGGAAATAAAAGTTGCAGAAAGTGATTTTGTAAGTTTCGTGGCAGTATTTTTCGGTGCAGATGGAAGATTTGTCAATAGGTCTTTGAGGAACATTTCTACATTTGAGGAAGTAAATATTTACAGAAATGTTGGTCTTGTCGTTTTAAACGATGCACTCTGAAAGTAAGCTTTGACTCCAAGCAGTTTCATACAGTATACAACCCCACCATGCTCTAGAATGGGAAGTTGCGATTATCCACTTGGTAAAATTAACGTTAAGACAAATCATTTACAACGTGACTTGTTGACCCTGTTTTACCCCTATAGTCAGATGAGTGATCCGAGATCCATCCCCACATGGATTCCCATGAGTTCCACCTACTGAATTAAATAATAAAATGAGGGATTTTGTATTTAAAATTATAATCAATATAGTCTCAAGTAAAAAGAATAGAATAAACTTAGCTGCCTTTCGCTAAAGACGAGTTTTTGGGAGCCTACTCTAAATTTAAAGTCTAACTATCTAATGAAGTGTTGAACGAGGGGAATTCAACATTTATTTTGGAAAATGTACGAGTCAGTCGTGTAAGATTTAAACAGCTCTTTTGACGATTTTAGCATGTGCAAGTAGATCTTAGACATATCTTATGAACATCAAAAATGTTCTGGGAATAAAATGTTCCTTCCTCGAGAAAAAATCTCAAAAAGTAATATATTTCTTAGAAGCGTTTCAACGTATATACTTACCTGAATTCCTTGAAATGGCTGTTACGCTGTGTAACTGAGTGGTTATATAGCTCGCTTTATAACTAGAAGTTCTCTGGTTCAATCTAAATGTAAAAGTAACCTTCTGACGGGTTGAAAATTGAAACTAGACCCAACTGTCCTTTACCTGGTCTTTTCATAATCTGATGGTTTAGTCAGTAACCAAGTATGAAGCATCTCACTCAATCGATACTCATATTTCATGTACATTTACATTAGAATTCGCTTAATAAAGTGAAATAGTGATTTAAGCTAAGATTCAATGATGTTGTTAATAATGCGTTAAAAATAAAGGTTGTTTTTAACTCATTGTTTTAATTTTGTTTGGATCTGGTGACAGAAGCGTTAAACTCATACACAATAAATTATTTTTTTTAGTATATAAAAGATCTTAAGTAGATTAACTTTGTAATAGCAATCTACAAGTATTTAAGCGCAAGACAAGGGGAATATTATTTCCCCTAGTCAGTTTTAGGTTTGTCATTGTAGATACATTTAAAACAGTAAAACCGATCCATTATTTCGGCATTATCGTTCACCGCCTCAATCAAACTGCAGTCAAAGTCTTACGTCGATGTTGTAATCTTTCCCAATCTCTCTTCAGACTTTCCTCGTTTAAACTGCAAAGGGATTTTGTTTTGTTTCTAAAGTGATTCCTCAGTGTTTAAAGGAGTGTTTAGAGATTTACTTTGATTGCGAAGTAAACTGCCACTGATTATGTAGAGCACAGATTTACTACAGTGAATTAGCGACTAAGTTCTTAGTACGAATTTTGATTTTGGTTGTTTGTGCCACAACATTTCCAAGTCATTTTATTTAGAGTTATTTTTGTTACGGAACTGCCGCTGATTATGTGGCGTAAAACTAATAATTAATTGTCGTTTTAGTTTGTCATTCTACTAATTTGGAATCTAAATCTTCAAGAGAGACCATATTTAAAATTAAAATAAAGTTTGTTAGGAACTTGTATTATTTTTAAGAATAATTGTGAAATAATTATTTGTGTGGGCGAAGTGGCACTTTGCTGAACATGAGAGAAATATATGTTAACGCACGAGCCGTAGGCGAGTGTGGAAAGTTTCTTGAGTGCAGCAAAAGCAGTTTGTACTCGTGTTACACATTATATTTTTCCTACATTAATATAAAGCATATAAATAATTAGTCTTTAAAACACTGTACAACCGGTTAAATCCAAACATTGAACGAAATTGGAAACATTGCACCAGCTGATCATAGTCGTAATATCTTTAAGTGCTGCAATATTTCAAGAGTACAGGTATTACGTGTCTGATAAAAGCACATAGTTTTGTGTAGTTTGGTTGGGATACTGGAGTGCGGCAAAAAAAATGCGACAAACAAAAAAACTGCAGTAAATGCAGCAATTAGCAGCTTTCTGTCCTATAATCAGTGCAAGGAAGGCCACTTTGTCAGGTGACTGTAGAAAAAATAATTTGTTACCCTGTAAAAATAATATTTACCTGCTTAACTGAACAATAGTTATTTTTGGTTGAAAATTACTTAGAAGTTGATCTTGAAAAAGTAATTAATTATAACAAGGATCTTCAAATTTTTTCTGATCTTTATGTTTTTAAAGATGGAAGTTAAAACAATAATTTGTTTTATTATTTCAATTAATTAGTCCATTAATTGGACAACAAAAAATTCTTTTCCCCGTGCTCAAAATAAGATATAATAATTATAATACTTTTGTACATTATTCATGAAACGGGTTTTGTATATAAACCTGTAAATTTCTCTGAGGATCGTTAAACCCTTGTGGTCATAAATATAACATTACATATTTTGTTTTTAAATAATACTTTCTTCAGGTCCTGAAAACCCGGGTGCTCATCCAAACCTATCTACAGTAATATCCTGAGTTGTATTTGTAATGACATTAAGTAGAAAACGCAATTGTCAAACGGCAGTATTCACCCCTATAAAAGCTCTTAACGCGTTGCTTTAAAATTTGAATGTAACCCCCTTAAAATAATCAAAATTTCCTCAAATATTCCACGTCCAACAACCATACTCAATCACCCGTGGTGGAAAACCAACTAAACAAAGACGACTACATCAATTAAAAAACGCCAATCTTGAAACGTCATCTAGAAAATTGAACACGCGTATTCTATGTTCAAAACGCACCATCTCCAGTGCTGGGGGGATGGGGGGTGTGAACAAGAGGAGAGGGGGCTCGATTTATCTTAAAGCTCATGTATCAATGTCCACTGCGCTCGGACCGAGGTGATATTTCGAATTAAAATGGAAAGCGAGTTTGTAAAGAAGTGTTTAATGGATGAAACAATGTCGGTAGCGGCAGGGGTGACACGACCATATTGGCGCGCAGTGACTCGACGTTTTGGCGGGAGCTTTTTTAGGGGTTCGCAACGCAATTAAGCCCGAATCAATCATTTGGTGAAAATGTACGATCAATCATTTCACACAATGTGGTAGACACAGTAATGTTGTAATCGGGGTGACTTGACGTCTTACTCTGTCATTGCGAATGATAAGAGAGTTACGGGGTGATAAGGGTGGATATGGAGTTATGGGTGCATAAGTTTGTAGTGATTGTGGCTATGAGTGAATCAGTTAAGACTGATAATCACGTTTTGGACTCTTTGGTTTGAACATTGTATTTGACTATCTACATTGGCACCAGGTTGGAAAGAACCAAGGAAATAAAAGGACGAGACCGTTTAGTACAACAATCAACCAAACTGATGAATTTAAAGGAATCGAGTCATCACCAGGACACGAACCCACGACATCGCTGACTTTGTATCACAGTACAGACATGAGAACGAGTTCAGTCTGCAACACCAACTGAGCCGACTAGCCATGAAACAGGGTTTAAAGAATGTAATGGATGAAATCATAGTGTTTTCCACCAAAGCGGAATTTTTCTCCAAAATACGTTTTGAAACAAAAACGCTCATTTTGAACCTTAATGTTTTAACCAAGTTAGTTACAATACATGAAGGAAAGCCTTGTAGTAATTGTATATTCTGCAGTACACAATAAAAGATTATGCGGATGTGCAAATTTGTGTCTTTTTAAGAGCTTGAAGCTATAGTTAAAAAAATAAGAAGCTGTCTTGGCCTGTTTTTACATATCACCAATAAACATTTATTTGATTAGTATCGAGCGTAATCATTTCAATATTAAAATTCTAAGAGATGACGTTATACTTTTTATGTAATTTTGCTGTTCATATCCCAAATTGTAAATCCTCTGACGGCATGAACAACCCTGAAGATAGCTATGAATATCCAAGTATTCAGTAACAGTACACATTCTATCATAATAGAAAAGTATGAATAAATCAACATGTCTAACATAGCATGATTTTTTTTCTTAAGTTGTAGATTTTCGCTCTTAAAGTTAAATTGATTTCATAAAACTATTTAATCTACTGATTCAATCGATAAAGGATAAAGTAGGCCTATCTTAGTAGAGTATGGAAGAGTGCTGCTGGGGTAGAGAGTGGTTATAGAAGTTTGTGAAAATCATTAAAGAATTGTATATTCGTGGACAAATTAAGAACAAAACAATAATGTCCCTCTTTGTGGTTATGTTAGGCTCGGATTGATTAATGTATGACTTAAATAATAGCTCACTGGCTCAAAACAACATAACATGCATATATATGTGTTGCCGATGTTAACAGTATAATGAAAGCCCAAAGATTTGTAATTTGTGCAAAGTAAAATTATTAAATACAGTACATCTATTGCTAGTAACTCACGGTTATCAAACCGATTAAGATTTTTTATATTAGAAAAACTCTTACTGAACCAAATTTCATTATACAAAATACAATTACGAAACAAAAATATACATGACAACGTGATCTTCTCTCAACTCCAAATATATTACTGGAGATTTGAATATCGCCAGAAGAAACGAAGGAAAAAGTGTGAACAAGGCAGATCCGGGTATGTAGAGTGGTTGGTGTTGAAGGGTTTGTTGGGGGGTGAAAGTAGGAGATTGGGGGGGGGGAGTTCTTGTGCACTTGACAGATGGTCTTGGTACAAAAACTGACACAGCGCCTGGGATGGATGTATCTTTACATCTAATGTGTTGCTTATAATGAAAAGGATTTTCGTCACACAATATCAACCGAAAATCCACCCTTTTCGAGGTTTTTGTGTTTACGTCAGTGCCATCTGTGATGAAGGAGTCATATACGCGTTTAAGGAAACGCAGGTAAAACCCCCTTAAATATGTGTGGATATGAAATATGGCGAACCCGACCCACTGGCGCCGAAGGGTTAGCTAAACACGAGGCTAGGAAAACATCTCTATGGTGGTTGTTGTAAAGATTGTCAATGGTCAAAAGCACAAACACTTGGTAACTACGAGCGAAAATTATAAAATAAAACATTTATTCCAACTACCACACGTATTGGTAGAACAAAAATTATCGTGAGAGTTTTTATTGTGTTGAGCAACAGTGTTTTAGGGTGAGCCGAAAGCTGGGGAACACTGGAAACGCAACAAGAATGATGATGTCGAAGGCGAGGCACTCTATCTATCGGTGTCCGGGTGGGCTATCTCGACGACTCCCGCGGGAAATGGAATCACTTTCCCGCCAAAAAAACACTGGTAGCCGCTTATCGCGGGTGAAATATAGCCTCCTCAGCTGCAATTGAATCCTCAGTCGTACTCAATCATCCGTCGATGACGCTGATAAAAGCTGCGGCAGGGCTGCCAACTTTAAGTAGTGGGAGTATAAACCGTAGAGCATATACGTAATGCGATGTATAGTTTGGAACATAGTTTCTTGTTTTGGTTGTAGAGTTTTTTTTTATTACGGAGTGAGTTTGAAAGGAAATAAATATATGCGCCATTCCACTTAGTTATGTTTGTTCTTTTTTTAAGGGTCTCCTTATTAGGAATAATGTTCACATAAAAGTCTTATCTTGCTGGTTTACTAGATGCGCATGCCTAATTAATGGGCTTCATACGATTGGGTTGCAATATTATCACATTGAATTTACTGGCGATATTTTTACCAAGCCTACAAGATTTTAAAAATAGTTTTTTATTTCATCTCAAGCTTCTGCACTCTATTGAAAATAGTTCAATACTAATCGATATGGAAATGCATTAAATCTTGTTGAATGTTGTTGGTAAGGTACATTGTTTTTGGAACTAGACAAGTGTATTTGTAGGATAGCACGTCATATCAAGCCTTACGTAAATTAGAATAAGTTTTGAAAGTTGCATGGGGCTGAACACCAACGACTGTATATATTTTTAAGGTAGGAACTCATCAACTACTTCATAAAACCCCTTTATAAACAATACTTTGAGTTGATCATTTTGATAACTAAAATAATAATTTAAGCCAAAACACTGATGTCAGTTTCTATTTATTTTAATAACCAACATAGGTTACCATAACGCGTTTCCTTTGTGACTGAGGCCAATTTAGAAACAGAGGAAACTAAAACACTGAAAACCTTCATTACCATAGAGGTTTTCAATAATATCGTCAGAAATTTGTGAATTAAATTGAGTAATCATGAGAAAACAGGCTGATAATATTTGGCCTGCGTACAGCATCCGGAATCTGCTAGGAAAAACAGGCGATTTAAATGCATTGTGGGAGCAAATTGGGACAATTAGTGGATCTGCATACCGGACACAGTACAACACAAGACGTTTTTTGACCGGTTTTGAAAATACCGTCTCAAGATTGTTGTTGCCTTATTGGTAACGACTCCTTCAAAATTTAGTTGACCTTGGTGGGATTTGAAGGCATAGTGTGTCTAACAAATTGGAGTTTGTTTGTTGATTTTATACAATTTGTTTGCTTAGAAATGCCAAATAGTTGTACCGTAAGTTTTGTTGTTAAATTTGTAGTTGGCTTAGGAGTCGGAGGGGAAAAAGATAAATAGCCATAGAGAAAACTAAATAGGAGAGAAGTAAAGAAGTCAATCGTACACAAATCTACAACCGTTTATTTCGAATGAAATATGTATGTAGTATATCACGGCTACATACATTTATTTACTATTTTTACCTTTAAGGACAAATTTATTTTGATTAACGGTCTGAAGAGAGAATGACTACAAAATCACTATATTTCCCAGATTTTGCGAGGGATAGTGAACCTTTAATCATGGTTACTTAGTTGAAAGTGGTTTAAATTAGTGAAAAAGCATACTTTTAATCTGAAACTTTAATTACAGTAGGAGTCATAAAGCCTCCGTGATTTACCAACTAAAATTCCTTTCCAAAAACGTTTCAAATTATGAATGCAAACAATTTCACCACCGACGAAAATGGAGCGGTATCGACTGTAATTACATGTTTGACCCGATTTCGTTCTAAATGCACGATTCTATTGCTCTTATTTAAACACAATTTTTAACTGAATGTTATTCTCTGGGTTATATTGCTCGCCCTCAAATATGAAGCTCGCCGGTTCGATTCCAAGCGAGATATATTCTGCTCCATTTTCTTTTTTTGTCTTTGCTAATATAACAAAAGTTTGTTATATTGTCAAAAATTCAGAATTTGACCGGTTTCTTGTAGAAAAGATAAAGAAATGCCTATGACCTAGATGAACACAAGATAAAATAAACTGCTAAATGATAAATTGCCAGCTATATGTGAACACTACCATCCCTTATAGAGGTACTCCGCTGTACGACCTGCGATGTATCCAAGTGTCTGGATACTCTCCAGAGGGACGTCCAGAGCTGGATACTCTCCAGACACTTATCCTCCAGGTTCGCATTTATCAGTCAACTGATGATTTAAGGGAGCTGAGGCGGACGTTTGGGGTTGAAATATCGCACCTTAACAGCGCCCGATATCTCGTGTTATTCAGAAGAGTACTTGAATTTGAGAAAGGGTTTTGGAGGTGGTTCATGAAAAAAAATCTGTGTGTATAAATCTTGTATTACAACGGATGAATTTGAAATTTACCATTGACGAAACTATTGTTGCCATAGACTTTTTTTATGCTTTTCCATTTCGTCATTGGCAAATTTAAGTTTGTTTTAAGAGAATGGTGCAGATTCTACCGTTGTTACTTTCTAACGGCACCAATTAATGTGTATAGCGTCTTTGGCTATTAGTATATTGAACAAATGTCATCTAGAAAACACTGAGGCCTTCAAACTAGTTTTACTACAATAGCTCTGCTACTAAGACAGTTATTTAATACTTAGTCTTTACACAAAATACATGCTAAATACTAGATAGCAATTGTATTTCGTTGATGCAGGTAGGTGGAATTGACTCCAAGTTTTTGGATTTCCTAAAGGGAAAAACGAATTCGTATAGAAATTCTTAATAAGAATGGTTGGGACTTAAGGAATAAAAATAGTAAAACTTTATTATCATTGCATTCTTTCGGAGATCGGGGGGCCACCAGTTGACCGACAAGATACTTGGTCGTCTTGCCACTAGACCGTCTTTTTTAATTAAATAGATAATTACTGAAAACCAGTACGTCGACAAGTTATTTCATCGTCAGTCCAGTTGACCGGCCTGTAAATCTAAATTATTATACACGAGAAACCAACTTGTCGTCAATCCTCCTGACCGACTTACCACTTGCTCGTCTTTTAGGTGGGGATGTGTTGAGCGGCAGTGCCAGCGGCGCGCGCAGCTGTGGAGGGCCCTGCAGGCGTACCAACTTCTGTATCTTGTAGCGGCGGTTTTCATTCCGACGATTTTCAGCTATCACAATGCAGCGGACTAGTGAGGTTTTTATTACGTGTAATTGTTTGTTTCTCAATCGATATTTTGTTATACACAGTACAGTGAATATAAATAGGCCTATATTAGTTTACTTCAATGAAATAAATGTTTTATTTAACTAAATAAATAAAAATACGCCGATTGAACAAATAAAATTGTTACAGACAACAGGAAGTCCTTAATATGATCAAAAAAGTGTTTATCTTTATTAAAAAATTACTGAAATTTGTAAACTTACTGCTGGACAAGGGTGGTGCCATGCATAGGTTTATCAATAAATAAGATAAACATGGACAACCTTATGCAGCTATAAGTCAGGAAACATTTGTAGAAACATTAAAATGCAATACCAATTTATGAAATATGATAAAATATTTACAGGAAATGTTGATTACTGTATATACATCGTGAGTATCTCCAGCAGTTACACACTGGTGATCTTTGAGTTGACTCTTTTAAACTCATTGAATATTACTTTTTTTCGTTTTGAAATAAATTCTGTAATACTTTGAAATTGCTCGAATTTGAGCAACATGTACACGAGTTTGTATATTAAATTAACTAACATATTTATGTAATAGGAGGGTCAAATATTGTGAACAGTGGTGAGGTAACTACCGTTACATTTATTCAATTGAGAGATAAATACAAATTGATAATACCGGTTATTTAAAGCTTTGTTGTCTATTTTTCCCTCTCTTAAAAAAATAAAATAAAGAATGAATTTAGACTTTTGGTGACATTAGTTTGTACTATTTCTCCTTAAATGACACTGCTGTCTTGGTAAGCAATAGTTATCTCGGTAAACTATTTATTTGCTGAAGTGCACAGTGTGCTACTTAGCCTGAGAAACATCTTTTGTTTTATGATTTTGTTGTAGGCCTATTGAAAACCTTGTCTAGAAGGAATTCCCATTGCCTGTGTTACCGGGGAGAAGTTTTTCTTAGTATGTCTGTAGACGTCTTCGGTTTTACACAGAAACATGTAATTATAATTGAAGAAGTACATGTTTTATCCTCTCACGTTGTTGCATGGACAATACTATGGTGATTCAATTCTGTGTACTTCAATTGTCTAACTGGCCCTAACTGACGCATCCTTGTTCTTTTTTTTACTAAATAATGTAGTCTTTACTTCCGTAGATCTTTGCGTTTTATTGTGTAACTGTCCTCAAGTAAGTCTGTGTTCTGAGTAAGTACTTCAAATGCACGGCACTACTGTATATTCAGATTTTCTAATGAACTAATATAAGGATAAAAGGAGTATAGACATGTATGTATGACAGAGTATGTCTACTCCTTTTATCTATGGTACTATTTCCAAGTTCATCTGGACGACCCTGCAAATCGTTTCTAGTAAAAAAAAAATATTTGGTTTATGTTTATGAACTGGTATGAGTGTTGTTAACTAAAGCTAAATTCACATCAAATTAATTAATTTAATTTATTTTAATAGTTTTCTAATTAATTTCAGTTTTAAGAACATATAGTAAATAAATCCTTGTTGAAACGGCTGTACTATCCATGCACTTATTGTCAAACTATATGTTCAAAGATTCCTGGACGGCAATGTTATAATACTAGTTGGAGCAGAGGTACTGGATCTAGGGTTAATGCAGTTTTGTGACGTAAGGTATATCATTGCAGAAGTAGTCAGCTCAAGAATTATGACGCGGATGACAAAGATTGGTAGCTTTTGCTATAATAATAAAAAAAAATATCAAACCCCAAGTACATAAAATCATTCACAGTTTTTTTTTCACAGTCTATTGAATAGCCTGCAGTTAAGTTCACTCTAATGAAGAATATAGACGTGGCCAGAGTTCCAAACTATTTAAGTAACAACTGTTTACATGAACTATCCTAGTGTGCAATGTACTTATTGAATTTTCATTAGTAATATATCATGGCTATATCGTTTATGTAAAAGTATCAAAAGATAGTAAAACGAAAACGAAACAATCAACCAAGACCAGTGACCGAAACAAGTGTCGAGCTGGCGGCGCCGCGCCTACCTCGGGATTCCCCGAGGGCAATAATTCATCTTTGAAGTAACACCGGTAACACTGACTCACTGGCCGACACGGATACCCGCCTACCACCCCCTTTGTGTCGTCACCCTATGACCACCGGTCGGTCAGCCACCCATCCAAGGAAACTCTAGACATCGGCGGCTCTTTGTCGTTCGTTGACCAGCGTATTTTCTAGAGTTGAATGTATACCCTCACTCACACCAGGGAATAAGTAAACTGTAGTAGTTTTCGTGTTTATGAAAATATTTGCATCAAATTAGAAAAAAATCATTTATTTATTTATAAAATGTTATTATTTTACACAAAAAACACACTTTTACCCTCCCTGTTGCAGCAAACCTAAGTACTTGTTAAACTTATTCTATTTAAATATGGAATAACTGTGATATTTTCAAGAAGTCATTTTAGTGTAAATCCAATCAGGCAAATAGAAATTTGCTTAGTCTGCAGGTTTGTTGCGGTGGGGGTATATTTCGTCATAAACTCTTTTTCCACTTAAGAGTCTTCAATAGTAAAGTGGCAACTAAAACGCGACTCCAGCGACCCAATTCTGGCGGCGCTCTAGAACTACCCGAAGGCCTTTTCCGGTATTACGCGTGCCGCATCACACAAGTAGTTTTCCCGCGCCCCTATTCAAACGCTTGTAGGCGAAGAAAAAGAAAGCGAGTTGACGACCGAGGCTAGGTCGACCCGATCGACTTCGACAGCTGTTTTACTGTCTCTCTCTCCCTCTTTCTCTCTCTCTCTCTCTGTCTTTGGATGTGTAGGGTTGGCGAGGGTTGTAAAATTGCTGAAAGTGAAAGGGACGTGGCTGGCGCTACGTTCCTAGTTTTTGGCCTCTTGATGCTAACACTGGGTCGGCTACTCGAGATCAAACAACAGCGTGTGTTTAGTACAAAATTGGGTCCACAGTCACATCTATCTATATCTATACTTATTTAATACGCAAGCAGGATTTTTGTGACAATTACTCATCCGAAACTACTGAACCGATTGACATGTTTTTGGTGTCATTGGAAAGAGCGTAACGTGAAGTTGTGCAGGAAACTTTCTTTTTAGGTAAATAATTAGAGAGTGAGGCCCTGGGACCCTTTAAAGTTTCGTATTTCTCCATAAGATTAACATGGGAAACAAACATTGTTTTGAAACTCCAGCTGTTGTCAGGAATTAAATATTAATAATTAATTGCTCCCCATGGAAGCATGAGAGTTCTGTAGAGTTTAAAGTAGCCTACACCTTATTGTCTACAAATTGGCTAAATAACTTAGGTACAGTACATTATAAAAGCTGACAGACTTTTTATGTTGACTTAAATTGTAAGCTTACCATTTCCCGTCCATGGGCAGTTTGATAGTTAAAAAATAACCCTTTAAACTGGAATAGGACTGTTATGTAAATTGTGAGTATTTCCATTAGTTAATAATCTTTTAGTTGACTCTTTTAAAATCATCGGAAATTATGACTGTTATTAGTTTTTTAACAAGTCATTTGTTTATACTGTTTGTAACTCCTGTACTTCTTTGCAATTGCTCGATTTCGAGCAACATGTACACTAGTTAACCTATAATTTTATACAATAGCTAAAATATTCCACATTCCAACCAAATTTCTGGCCGAAAGTAGTTTTTAATTGCATTTTATTTGAATGATTTGTAACGAATCGAATTGAACCATAATTGTGGTTAATACTAGGGACTAACAATTAAGGGACACTAGGTTCTAAATACTACAAGTGCAGAAGGGCACGGTACCCATTCGAGCCGTGTCCATATTTTGTTAAATTAATAGTAGTTTACAGCAACTGGATAAACATTTTACAATATTTATGTAGAAATATGTGCATGATTTAGAAAGTCATTAAGCTGGAAAACTGCAATATACTACAGACTTTTCAGAGAGGTTACGTATTCATTCAGCTTAGTGAAAACATAATATAGATACGTATACAAATAAGAACTTGAACTCTTTGAGAGCCATTGAATGTTATTAGACGAAAAGGGTTGTGCATGTTTACTAGCGCTACTCAGCAACAAAAACCATTTAATTTATCTCTAAAATGTATATTATTAAAGTGCACTGAGCAGCAGCCTAAAAAATCTATGTAACTTACCTATATAGTTACAAAATACTCAAACTCGCATTGTGACATTATAATTCGGCTAATATTTCTCCAACAGATAATTCATCTACAGAGAAGAATTTTATTGTACTCTTACCGTGTCTAATAACATCCAAAGAAAAAAACCTTGCCTAAAAATGGTACCTGTCTTAACAAATTATTTGCAGTGGCCTATATTACGGACCGTGGCTCACTGGTTGGTAACATTATTGAAAATAACACGACATTTTGGCTGTAAAAATGGCCCAATTAGTAAATACTATTTAAGCAGCTACTGTCATAACAGAAAGGTCATATTCCTTTTAAACTAGATCACATCATCCTTTATAAGATACGTTGATTAACAATGCATGTAAACGTCAAAAAATTACGTAACAGCCAATTTATTTTTTGCTTTTTGGAAATGCCAAATTTCTATGTAATTTCCATTATTTGTTGCCAATGAAGCCACACACCCATATAAATGAGGAGATCCCTAACAGTTCAAGAATAAAAGCTAACTTCACTTCAAGTATATTCCACTACACCTAACATTCCGTAGAGAGATTATATTGACATCTTTATGAAATTGATAAGGCTGAGACAATTAACTGACATCCCCCATGTCAAGGAATTCCAGTTTTAACAGTAACCCCACAACCAATTAATTTCTCCCACCAATACTATTTTAATACTATTTAAAGGTTCTTTCAAAGGAAGATATACCAGATTAACATATTAATAAAAACTCCGATTACGTACAGTATGGGAAATATTTTATTCATTGAATGATCAACTATATTTGGCAACTAACGCAATTAATATCATTTTAGCGAATTTCCCCTATAGGGAATAAGCTATTACCGTAGTACTCATGGTAAGACCTGGACCCAGGACCGATTTACTTTTTCGTTTTGAGGTCCCTAGAGACCAAAAACACCATCCGTTCAAATGTATATATATATAGATATATATATATTTATACATAAATATACATATACATATTTATATATATATTTTTGGATTGGTTTTTCTATGATTATTCTAAAAAAACTCCCTCCAAAAAGTTAACATAAAACAATATAACGAATAGAGACTAATCACACTATAACACTGGAACAGTTCCAGAATTTGTGTAAAACTGGTTTACAAATTGTTATACTGTACTGTATATACAACTTTATTTTACTTGGGGTTTTCTACGAAATAAACTAAAACAAAACTATAATGCGACAAGAAGGTAAGGTCATAAGAATACTAGAATGATAAAATCGTCCATAAAACAACTACAAAAAAAAAAAAAAAAAAAAAAAACTAAAAACCCCGCCTATGCCGTTTGATTTCCATTAGGGGATGGGACTGGTTCTGAAGACTAGGAGTTTCCTTGTTTGTTAGGCATTTCTAGGAAGAGGCACTTTCTAGTTTACAGCCCCAATGTGCGGCTGTTTAGTTTGATCACATTGTTGCCGCCCTTTTCGGGACACTAAATCATAATATCCACAAAGGCAACACACAACACTACTAAACTTACCCATATTCGAAACAGATGGCTTTTAAAAACATTGGGCCCAATCAATAGATTTTAAAGTACAGAATTTAATTATGACATTTAATATGATTAAAATCTAATCTCTAATTAAATTTTAATTAGAGTACAGGTAAAATAAGCATCGCAACGTAAACAATGTCAAGCGTAAGTATTTTATGACGGTTTGCTAAAAAAATTTTAATTTAAATGTGTTAAAATTTTGGTAGCATGAACTAACGTTTCGGAATCCAGACAGATAACGCAAAACTTATACAGTACGGTATGACATAAATTATAAATTAAATGTAACATGACTGTAAAAAATAAGATGGGACAACAACGATAATTAAGTTGTAAATAGTGATTTTGAGTTGTCTTCACTTGATGTTGATGTTCATTATCTGACAAGGTCATTTGTTTCTGTTTAGTAATGTAAAATGTGACAATGTTTGATTAAAACACAAGTATCAGGAGACCAAGCTTGCTCGAGGTGTCAGGTTATTTCATAAGTAGCGATGCATATTTGGCTAAATACACTCTCGCCAATTCAGTCAATACAAAAAGACTATTTTAATGTCTATCGTATTTCGTATTCGTATTTCAGGAGAAGACCTCTCGTTCATCTTTACATGCAAACACTACGTAAAATACCTTCTGGGCCGTGACAGACAGACAGAAATTGAGATAAAACACTAAAAGCTTTTTAATGTATAAACGCAAAAATAACCGAAAATAAATAATTCTGAACAGTGTACAGACAAAACTCTAATTTTATTTGTGATCAACTACCGTACATTAAAGTAAACAAAACTCAGCTGTGTGTGGTTTCTAATGCTATTCTTATGGAGACAATGTTACGTTATATATAATTTTGTGTTGAAATTTGGGGAAATTAACTATTTTTCCCGCCATCACGGGATCGAGTCCTTTAATTTGAGCCCTCTCCCGTCCTTCTACGACTTCCCAGTCACCCACAATTTTGAGGTAAAGACCGCGGCTTACGTAATAACGTAATTAATATATAGATATGAGGAGTTTACTTGTATGGTATAATGTACCAATCGTAATAGATGAAATGATTGAATCCATTGCTAAACAGCTGCTTATTTGCTATAGCAGAATTGAAAAAAAGCTCATTTTGATAGGTTATCTATACACAAAACCTTATTCGTTTTCTAGTTTAGTTTGTTAATTAATGATGCATATGACGAAAAATATAGTTCACCACACGGGCAATTTTCAACTCTCGCTCATTTACCGACCTCGGCTTTGCCTAGGTCGTAAAACTTGACCTCGGGTCAAAAAGAGGATGTAGTAACACTTCGGCCCAGTAACATTTCGGCCAAACTCAAATTTCTTAGAAAAACAGTAACACTTCGTCCCACTCGCTTTTACAGATGATTAAATAAGCTAATGGAGTAACATTTCGGCCCGACGAAAAATTGACAAGGGTTGAGGAACGCAGTTCAGGTAGTAAGAGGTACATGACCTGTATACTTTGCAACCACCCTCTGGTGGAATGTCGCCCAACCGTCACCCCTTGCATCCTCTGACCTCACATGACGGAGAATCGGTGGAATATTACTTAACCTAACCTAACCTAACCTAACCTGTCAAATATTTGGCTGTACCGAAACTGCCACGACGTTTTATGATCATAATCCATACCGAAACTGCCACGCCAATTAGTGAGGATTATAAGGGTGTTTTTGAGAATGCTAGAAACACTGAAACTGCCACGGCGGATTCCTCAGGTAGGTGAGGTTGGTTTGGCAACGTGCAGGGAGAAACGGGAATGAGAATATCCCTCACTCATCACAGTGACGATTTTGAAACACAACACTTTACTTTGCTCATAATTAAATGCTTTTCATGTCGCTACTTAAAAGAGGCCATACTGACATTGGACTTATTTAAATCAAGTATCAATAGAAAAAGTCATTAAACCACCGATGAAGTCAGAAATAATTGAATAATATGTTCTAAAGGATTAAGATTGCAATGGAATGTAAAATATTTCTTACTAAATGTATTATATGAATGCTCTTAACCCGTTATGGTGAATTACTGGCGTTAAATAACTCGATTAACACATATTTTATCATTAGATTTGAAGTTTTAAGTTTATAAATATACCAAGGTGTAGGTAGGCATCGTCAAAATTGCACAAGAAGAAACATAATCTAATGCAAATAATAGCACAACAGGATACGTGTCCTGAAGTATAAATAAAACACAATTGTTGGCGAATTTATTGATTTCATCCTATACTATTAATATTTTGCAAAAAAAAACACTTTTTAACCTCGCCGTAGCAGTAAACCCTAGGTATTTGTTAAATCAAATGTTATTTAAATGGGGAATACAAGTATATGTCTTGTTTATGGACAATTTTAGTAAGAATCCAATCAAACAAATTGAAATTCACTTAGTGTGCAGGTTTGCTGCGGGCTGCGGTGGAGTAATGTATTTAGAAATGAGCCGGGAATAGCATGAAAACATGCTTTTCAGCAATGAGTTGGAAATACTGCGCGCACTGCGTTCCAATTGTCTTAGGAATTGGCGTCGGAGTATGAGATCCTTTGTGATGACTAGAATACACAGAATTTAGTTCGAGTGTGGCCAGATTTTGTTTAGTACGAAATACAAATAAAATACAAGACTAGGCCAAGAAATATACAGATACAATTATACTTGTATACATAAGACGAATAATGTGCAGGTTTACATTAATAATACCAGATAAAAACTTCATAATTGATAAGTATACATTTTTGACACGTTTGATAAAAAATAAATCTTAATTAGCCTAGGCTACTTGTAGTGATAATTCAGGGTCACCTAATTCTGCCAACCTAGAAACCGGGAATAGCCATCGATCTCTATTATTATTACAAGAGCACGTGAATTTTAACTATCAGGAAAAAGTCCATGAGTTGTAATTGAATTTAGTAAGAAACCGGGAAATAAAAATGGTCAAATATTTGCCGTAAAATCCACCCGAAAACACAGAGCTTACACGTTTTGCGTAATCGAAAAACGTCATTGCGAGGAACTACTGTAGAAATTACCACGGATATTGCCGAAATATCGATAAATCATCACTCACTTAGCCGCAAGTGCAAGATGATCATTAATTTTTTCGTCAATCGCGAAAAATAGTTACATGTGTTAAAATAATCGCTGGAGATGAATACGAATGTTGCCGCAATTGTGAAATCATCACCGGTCATCATCATTGCGGTCGTAGTTTACCATCACAGTTATCTGCGTTTTATCGCGAGAAATTATCACGGATTTTGCCACGATCGTAGCATACGATCACGGATGTTCGTTAAAGTTTCTTACGACGATTCTCCATTTTTAGGCGTTTCCGTGATCGCAAGTAATAATCTCGGTCGTTTCTATGATCACAGAAACTTGTCACGGATGTTACGCCTGGTGGGAAATCATCACGAATTTGCTTCCCATTTTCTCATGTTTAATTAGAATGAAATGAGACTCGATGTATGTTTTTGAATATATTTATTTAGTAATATACCTCAATTATAAATTTTGTTTATTCACATATACAGGGCTGGGCAAAAGTATGGACATCACCAGTTAACTTTTTAATGGGTTACGCCAAGAAAACAAAATTTTGTACACGTCTCTATGGCACGCAAGTGAACTTTTTGTTGTATTCAAATTTTGTTCTTAAACCCAAAATGGGTTATTTTGGTGACCCCATCGAGTGACACCTCATAATAATAGGCCATTAGACGAAGAAATATATATCGAAGAAAAAATATATCGACAAAAGCTAGAGGTCTCTATCTAAACTCAACCCACTACAGTGACTGAAGAATTGTTGCCATTTATATTTTTCACCCTGAGAGACCCCAAGTAAAAATATACATCAAAATCCCTTGTTGACAATTTTATGAGTTGCGGCATGATAAAAACTGTACCTTTTTATATACGCGTTAAATTCGTTTCAGTTACCGTTACTCGTTGTTATATTTAATCTGTGAAGCATTTTGCTTGATATCCTCACAGATTTTTTCTCTAGCAAAACCACTTACTAACACCACACTTTGTATAACAAACGGTAGCCGTCTACTAACAACGCCGCACCCCTTTTCTTCGTTTCAAATATCTTATCCTCCATCGAAAGACTATCAACTAAGTATAACTAACACGCCAACACCCTTACTACTAACTTTCTGAAGGATGGCACACAACTGTTGAGAAATACCGAACTTGAAAAATATTACATGAGTCAAGCTAATAGGAGGGCATTCCACTGAGATTCCGCGTGACCACCCCTCTGCAGGGCATGGAGGTTGGTACAGTATTTGTAGTTCTGCAACCTAGCGTCTTGGGCGAATAAAACTATTTTTGAATATTACAGTTTTACAGTATTATATTAGTATTTGATCAACTCTAGTGTAATTAAAAGCGTCGAACAGATCATATAAAATGCAGTGTTATATAAGTGGTAAATGAACATAAAACTTGTTTCTTAGTGGTAAATAATTATTCATTAAAGTAAATATATTCTCAAGAAGAGACGGAATAAATACTTATAAAGGAAATACTCTAACAGTCGCAACACTAAAAACTTAAATTAACATAAAAATAACTCATAAAATATAAATACGAAAGGGCAAATCAATCACTTATTTTTCCAATTAACGTATTATTGTGAAAGAAATTAAAAGGTTAAGACAGAAATGGGAATTTTAAGTCTCCCGTTTCTCCCTGTCTATCTGAGGAATCCGCCGTGGCAGTTTCAGTGTTTCTAGCCCTCTCAAAAACACCCTTATAATCCTCACTAATTACCGTGGCAGTTTCAGTATGGAGCATGATCGTAAAACGTCGTGGCAGTTTCGATGTCCCCAAATATTTTGTTGGGACGAAGTGTTACTAGTGGGCAGGTAGAGAGTTGAACCGTAGGCCACATCTGAGGGTTTTGGGCCGAAATGTTACTGGGCCGAAGTGTTACTTGGGCCGAAGTGTTACGACACGAAAAAGATGCACTTGAGGTCCTAGTGATTAAATATTCTAATAAGATAATTGTTTTGACGCTAATATGCAGTTTGTAACAACTGTAAAAAATAAAGATGTTTGAGTAGCCGACCCTGTAAGTCAACATAAAGTTTAAATGAGTGTTTTAAAGTTTGTTTGATATTTATGCCAATGTTAGTAATTAACAATGTTTAATATTTAGAAAATCATAAAAAAATCTTACTTTAATAAAAACAATTGTTATTGTAGGTGTACCACTATCACACACTGTACACTACTGCAATGTCTTGTTTGTGTTTTTATGCCATATATTAGGGTCTTTTGTCTTATATATCCTTTTGTGTTCCTTGTTCACTTATAATAAATCAACATTAACAATTCATTATAATTAACAAGGGAAATCGAATTTTTTAACACCTTTTACAACTAAAATTAAGTCTATTTGAATGATTAGCCAGCTGTACACTTTAATAACCCCAGTATTATGTATTCGATATTGTTACTTATGCATTGTAATTACATTTTAACGTTGGTCAATTTTAGGAAAGGGTTTGTCAATCATTAAATTTTAAGTTGTTATTTCATGACAACGTAATACGAAGTTGACGTACCACTTTAGCATTGCTCTGCATTTTACCCAGAACTGAAAGAGTAATATTTTTTTTTATTACAATTAAATAATATCTCATGAACTGCCATGCTGTAATAGCTAGTTTCCGGCGTAGGGCTATGGGAGTAATAACACCCTGGATGCCCCAAACTCGTGCCGATTATTAAGTATTGTGTGAACCCAAATCAGCTATTATTATTTCTTTTTCTTCGCCTCCATACTAGGTACATGGCTAAAACCTTCTTTTGCCATGGTGTTAGCATCGCAACTACTGAGCCACAACTGAACAGAAAATAATAAATATTCAGGCGTGAATAATATTCTAATTAATAACTATAAACTGTTTAAAACCTCATACCATCAAAAGAGTACTAGTTGGAGCAAGGTAATAAGAAAAAAAACCTATAGTTTACCCAAGAATTGAGAGTTTTAAAGCAGGAAAGAGCTAAAGACCACCTACAGTGACAGTTCCATGTGACGTCAGGCCTCTGCCAGACCATAGGGCACTATACATACAACATACAACCATGATATGAGTCATGATGACATACTGTTTTTTTGGTCAGATATTGTAGAGATTTAAATCATATACATTGTATACTTATTCCCATACTGATGGGTTGAGGCGTTCGAAAGTTATGGGACTTTGAAATCTCAAATTTAGACAACTTTCTTCACCCAGAAAATCATATTTTCAGTCTTACAGTATTTTCAATTAAATTCTCAACAGTTGATACAATTTGTCCTCTTGATTTAATGTTTAAGGGTATTTCAAACCTACATCCTTATTCCTTATAAAGTAAAATTCAGAGACATGCCGGGAGACAGCTATAGTGTAAGAGTTCCTTATCTATTATCAGGCTCATGTAACCTATATCCTTGTCCTTCTACTGTCTGTGCTGTAGTTTGACCAAGTTCATACAACACAGGTCAGTTTCATACAGCACGGACAGGATATAGGAATATTCTCAAGTCATTAAACAAGCCAAGTACAGTTTAAAAAAAAAATAAAATCGAAGATGCAGACGGAGACTCCAGAAAATTGCGGCACATCGTAAATAAGGTTGCAGGACGTCCAAGTAGGAAGGAAAAATTCCCAATAGAAGCATTCTGCGCGCACGATGGCACTGCCACCTCTGTCCAGATAATAATTGTATGCAATAATTTAGATTCAATTTAATTATTAATTAAATTAATTTAATTATTAATCATTCCCTAAGACTTTTGAAGCATGGCTTTGCATAATTCCATATTCACTTGACATTTCCCACCCTCCAACTTGCCTCCACTTCCTCTACGTCGTGGACCTGTTTCCATCATTCCCTAAGACTTTTTAAGCATGGCTTTGTATTATTCTATAGTTACTTGACATTTCCCACACTCCAGACCTTTTGCCCTTGCAACTTGCCTCCATTTCCTCTACGTCGCGGACCTGTTTCCATCATTCCTCAAGCCTTTTTAAGCATGGTGTTGTATATTTCCATAGTCACTTGATATTTCCCACACTCCAGACCTTTTGCCCTTGCAACTTGCCTCCACTTCCTCTACGTCGTGGACCTGTTTCCATCATTCCTCAAGCCTTTTTAAGCATGGTGTTGTATATTTCCATAGTCACTTTATATTCCCCACACTCCAGACCTTTTGCCCTTGCAACTTCCCTCCACTTCCTCTACGTCGTGGGCCTGTTTCCATCACTCCCTAAGCCTTTTTAAGCATGGTTTTGTATTATTCCATTGTCACTTGATATTTCCCACACTCCAGACCTTTTGACCTTGCAACTTGCCTCCATTTCCTCTACGTCGCAGACCTGTTTCCATCATTCCCTAAGCCTTTTTAAGCATGGCGTTGTATAATTCCATCGTCACTTGACATGTCCCACACTCCAGACCTTTTGTCCTTGCAACTTACCTCCACTTCCTCTACGTCGTGAACCTGTTTCCATCATTCCTCAAGCCTTTTTAAGCATGGTGTTGTATATTTCCATAGTCACTTTATATTTCCCACACTCCAGACCTTTTGTCCTTGCAACTTCCCTCCACTTCCTCTACGTCGTGGGCCTGTTTCCATCACTCCCTAAGCATTTTTAAGCATGGTTTTGTATTATTCTATAGTCGCTTGGCATTTCCCACACTCCAGACCTTTTGCCTTTGCAACTTCCCTCCACTTCCTCTACGTCGTGGACCAGTTTCCACCACTCTGATACGTCTCAGGAAGCAAGTGATACAAAATATGCCACAGAACATGAACAAGACGCAAGTGATACAACTTACTACGAGAGAGCTCAATGACGAAACTGACGAAAAATCCAACGCAAAACCTGGTACATATATATATATGTATATACTAGCTGTTGTACCCGTGCTTTGCAACGGGAAGAAGACACAAAATACAAACATTTTGATCTTTACATTTGTTGTATAAAATAGTTACACATATAGGCTACCACTTTTAGAAACAAAATTTGGCTGCACTTTAGTATCTGTCCTACACTCATAACAATGAAAAATATCGATATAGGCTATGGATTATTCTATATATTCATTTAAATTAATAGTACTGTACCCTGTCAGTAAACTTTATAACTTGTTAATGCGAATTTAATATCACAGAACCAACTTGTGTATTTGAAACAGCTGACGAAATTCTTTTATTCGTTTTAAATATTACTCATAAGGTTAACATGGGAAATTCCAGAGCCACTGGGGCGGAGCCCGAACGGACTTTTGAGATAAGAATGCGTCTATATGTTAATCGGGAATGTGAGCTATCATCACACCAAATTTCAGCCCAATCCGGCCAGTATTTTCTGCGTTTACTTGTCACAAACATACATCCATACATCCAAACTTTCTCATTTATAATATTAGTAGGATTAGTAGGATATATATATATATATATACCATAATACCATATAACCACACTACAAATTTAATTCTACAATATACGGTACGTAGTTTTATCCAAACAAACGATCAAAAACCCCGAATGAAATTTTTAATTGACTTAATAGTCAATGCATAAGCGAGTCTTATCTTTCGATGCAGATTAAATAATACAAAGGCAGAGGAATGCGCGAGACCAAGGACAATGTCACGGCACGGTTGCTATAGAAACGACGCAACGAGAATTGCGCGCCAACGTCAACTTAACGCCAGACTGTGTAAACACGCCGCGTGTGTAGTGTTCGACGGAGCTATAGTACTTTCAGTTGGCAATACTGGCTTCTAGCCTCGAGTGAGGTGGTTCAACCATGAGAAGCGCCTCAAACTCCTGGGTAATCCCCGGTTAGCTCCTCCCACTCTGCCCCCTATCCCCACCTAAAAGACGAGCAAGTGGTAAGTCGGTCGGGAGGATTGACGACAAGTTGGTTTCTCGAATATAATAATTTAGTTTTACAGGCCGGTCAACTGGACTGACGATGAAATAACTTGTCGACGTACTGGTTTTCAGCATTTATCTATTTAATTAAAAAAGACGGTCTAGTGGCCAGACGACAAAGTATCTTGTCGGTCTACTGGTAGGCTCCCTCGGAGATCCTCATGAGTTACTAAATATATATATTATGCTGTGATAACTCATGACAAACGTTTCATCAAAGGCTTGGTCAGTATTTATCGCAAATAATTTAACTTGATATTTTACGTGATCTTATAAATAGTTTTTATTTGCTTTTGAGCTAGGATAAATTTATGACCATATAATGGTTGTTGCTGCTTCATATGCATCGCTGCTTCATGCCGAACAGATTAAAACTGTCTTCAGCTGTTAACTCTGTGTATATTTTTATTAACACTTTTTTCCATTTCATGTTTAAATAATTTTTTCTACTTGTCCAATAATTAACTTTTTAAACTTCAGAAATCACACTTTTGTATTGAAAGTACACCTCTTCAAGCTAGAGACCTCCCTCTAGGCCATACATAACCAAACCTTATCGCCAATACTTAATGACCAGCTAAAGTTTGGATTGGTCACTCACACGGCACACAATCACACAGTATGTATGTATGAGATGGTAATGTCGCACAGGTCTGCTTTGAACTGACCCCAATTGGCTTGTACCCCCCTCCCCCCTCCCCCCCACCAAACAGAGCCCTTAATTAGTCATGTTTCGCCCACGCGTCACCTCGCTAAATTAAAACACTGGCAATGATGTGCTACTGATCTCTCTGTTTGTAGTGGACTTCGATTGGGTCATTTTGGATCATGAGGATTTAGTTTAGTGGTTGTATGGTGATTTGGGATGCTGTTGGATTTAATTGATGTTGTATTTCTTAAACGTGATATTTGAATATAGGTAAATTTTAATAGTTTTTTTTTCGAATATCTCTTCACTACTTCACGCACTCCTGTGGCCACACAAATTCTGACAAAGTGACTTTTACCCTAGTAAAATAGTTAGTTGTGTACCTAGTGCGCGAAGTGGTACTTAGCGCTCACGTTACACATTATATTTGTCCTAAAGCTATAAAACATATAAATAATTAGTCTTTCAAACACTAAACAACACGTTTTAGGTTAGGTTAAATCCTAGCGTTGAACGAAATAGAACACAAAACAACGAAACACTTCACCAGCTGATTGTAGTCGTAGTATTGTTAAAGTATTGCCAACTTATTTCTAAACGTACACGTCTTACGTGCCTAATAAAAGCACACTGTTTTGTGTTGTTTTGTTGGAATACTGGAGTAGGGCAAAAAAGTGCGGAAAAGTATGTATAAATGTAGCAATTAGCTACTTTGCGTGCTATAATCCTGCAAGGAAGCCTGTTTTGTCAGGTAACTGTAGGAAAAATTATTATAAATCTACTTTCACTATTCAAAGTAAATAATGGAACATAATCAAACTATAGTGGATTTGGAAAAAGGTTTGCTCATAAGGTCGTGTGGATCATGAGTTTTCACCATGTTGAACACCTACTGGCCCCAACCTTCCAGTTGAAACTCAACTTTTTCGAGCGAAACAAGGGACTGGTGACAAAGAGGTGTCGCGTTATTAGCATATTTATTATTGGCTGCTCAGTATTTGCCGTCATGAATATGCTGTGTAGTTCACTACTTTGAGGGTGACACGGGGGGGGGGGTTGACTTTGCAAATCCCAGTCACTTGTAATTACGTGACAATGGAAACCCCGAGAGTGGCGCGGCGCTGCTGCCCAAACGAATCTTCCCTCTCCCTCAACTCTCACCCCCCCCACAACTCTCTCTCTCTGACAAGTAGATCTTGATAAAAGCGTATCGCAGCATACTTGTTCGCCAGTCAGCATGTCGTCGAGTGTACGACGATTCCTGCTCAGACACGTTCTCTTTTAATTTTTCGATTGGTGCAGATAAAACTTGTATAAAGAGTTGGACGATTTATGACGTTTGAATTTAGCTTTTGTATGTTTAAGAGTTTATTAGGGTAGATGGTTTAAATTTAGAAAATTATTGACGTCGCAGCAAAACAAGGTCAAATTGGAAATGGGGGCTGCGAGCTGGTCTAGTGGTAGAGCGCGGAATTGGTCCGCGAGGTCTCGGATTCAAATATCGCCAAATCACCAATGGATTATTTAAGTGATAATGCCGCAACCCCTAGGTCTTGCATGAATTAATGTGAAAAATAATTCCGGGCTCGTGCCTAGCGTCCTGAGACAAAAAGCAAGGTCGAATGACTTTCAATTGGAAGTTACATTGACCTTGAATGAATTATGTGTAAAATTGTTATACGGTAAACATTTTAAGGTTAGCATAGCCGAAGTTATATAATGCATATGACCTGGAACACAGCAACTTTTATATACAAAAAATATTTATTGTTAATTAACCTGTTGTAAGTAAAAAAGAGTAAATAACTTCTTGATCAGCATTGTACGTGTTATTAAATTTACGGATAGTAAATAAAAGAAACGTTTTAAGTGTTGTAAGACGTTTCTTTTATTTACTTTCCGTAAAAAGAGTGATACAATTTGTTTATCGTAGACATAATAATTATACATACTAAAATAACTTAAACATACATTATTGTAAAGGAATTCATGTAGCATTCATCACATTGTACTATGCCAGTACCACCCTCGACCTTTCAACCTGATGATCTTTAACTTACATACTACCATATATATTGTCTCAATAGATAAATTCGTATTCTTATAAGCACTTTCTTTTTAAGTGCCTTACTCCACCACACAAACCCATATTGAATGCTTTGGGGTTGGAGAAAGCTAGATACAGTACCATACATTAAGACAGTTATAATTTTACCAGTGTAGCTAAATTCGGAAATAAATACTTCTACTTTGTTTTAAAATTGTATATTAAGCACAGCGTTGTCGTTTGAATAAGAGAATATTTCTATACGTTCATGTCTGTATATAGGTCATAACTTGTTTTTATATAACTAAAACTTGATAGTAATTTGCTCTGACTTAAGGAGTAGGCTGATGGTATTCATTTGTTATGGTATTTTTAATATACGTATAACTGCCTAAATACAAAATATCCTCATTTAATTTTTATTCATTTTTATTTCAGGTAAACCTATTTTATTTTAAAGCACCGTATTAAAAATAAAATGCTTGTTATACTAAAAAATATTTTTTAAATATTATATTTATCTTTTCACGTAGCTGACTTAAATCAGACACAGAAAAAAAAAACACAAAGTTTATAAAAGAACATTTTGAAACGTTTGAAACATTCGAGGAAGAGATAAAAAAGAGCAAACATGACCAAGCTCTAGCACATGCATGATTTATTTTTACCGCTGTATAAAGCACTGGCTTTTCTGAATTTCAAATGTGAGCTTACGTCAGGTGAACGTATAGTATGGTAAAATATGTTTTACAAAATAACTTATGTAGCAGAGGTGAGGGGGTATTTTTTTATGAACAAGAACTTTTAGAAGAACCTTCTACTGAATCATGATTCATTATTGTATCTGAACTGATAAAGTAGGTTAAACTAGTTGAAAAGAAACATTAGAAATAAGAATTTTAAGGACAAATATTATTAGTGTGTTCTATTATATAATTTTTTTATTAATTGTTAAGAAAGAGCGGGCAGTCAAACTGGTATTAAGCACATTTAATTTTAATAAAGTTATTTCCATCTACACCTTTTCTAATTGTATTTCAGAATAGTAATTTTATTTCAAGAATATAACGCATTAATTTAAGAAATAATCATTTATATTCCATAAACAATTATTTGTATTTCAGAAGATATCAATTGTATTTCAGCTAGTACAGACTGCATTTCAAGAAATATAAATTATTATTGTATTTCATAAATAATTTTTGTAAACAAGTTTGTTATCAGTATTAGGAATTACTAGCTGATTTTGGAATAATACAGTAATAACAAATTTTTTATTATATCAATTTCTAAAATACATCTGACTAACTCTGAAGTTAATGTGACAAATTCTGAAATACACATTACTATTTATGAAATTCAATTTATTCTTCTGAAATTCAATTTATTCTTCTGAAATTCAACTGCCGTTTTCTGAAATAAAAACTACTAGTCTAGAATACAAATGATACTTTCTGAAATAAAATTTGAAAAGGTGTAGTATAGAACAGATCACATAATTGTTACTAAATTGACATACCTAAAGCATTCAACATGTATTTAAAAATGCAAGTGATTTGGAATTATAGATTTGTAGATTGAATCTTTGAGGCTCCTCTTAAAATAGTACGTAAATTATTTAAGGTGTTGTGGCCATGATTAAAATAATAAGTAAAAGTTAAATCACAGGACAAGTCAAGATCCAAAATTTAATTTTATCTTTAGGTGAAAGTTAACATAGAAGATAAAAGAATAGTACACGCTAATACAGTAATACACAACTGCTAAAAAGATAAAATATTGCTTAAATATAAACAGAAAAAGGTGGAAACAAAAAAAATCACAAAAAGATCTACCCAAACTAACTTTTGACAGAGGATTGTTCGTTTGATTGCACACATTTATCCATCAAATCCTTTTCAAAACTAGTGCTAATGTCCTCTTTTTTCTCTCTAATGCACATCTTTGTGAAAACTTTCTTGTTAAAAACTAATTATTTTAATCTTTAAAGACTTGGTAATAACCATTTGACATAAATAATTGAATTACATTACTAAAAATCACATTTGTACTTAGAGAAAAATAAACATGTATAGTTATGTATAATAAACATCTCAAACTACTATTCCTCTCCAAAGATGCGCTACATTATTTATAAACACACGTTTAAGTACAAACTATAGCAACGAGTTTAACACACTAGTTTTATCCAAATATAGAATAAATATCTATGAAACTCCTAACTTAACACTAACAAGGTGCTCTTGACATATATGCGAAAACACTTTCTCGTCAATAACAAATTACTAATTACTAATTACCAGTTTAAAACACGTATTACCCCGCTATCCATGTAAATATCGTATTTAAATCAGAATGTAAATAAGAAAAACACTATCATTTTCCCCTTAGCTGGGTAAAAATAATGCAGTTGCCGAGAAAGGACGCGAATTATAAATAATCAGCGAGCATGAGTTGTAATTATGGCTGTTGACAAATGATATAATTACATTTAATTTGGAGCAGACGGAGTCTGTTTCCTTTGCCGATCGCTCGCATACAGACCTCAATTAAAGTCAATTACATCTTGTTAATATTCAAGCATCTCTGTCCAATTACAATTAGTCACTTCAAGTCTTATACAAATTAGAGTTGTTTGTGAACCGCTCTGTGGCGGTGGAAATAATTTGGTTGCAACATATTTGTGTAGGAAGATGTCTAGGAAAACATAACCTAGAGTTTTATTGGTAATCAATCAATGATTAAACAAGTTTTAACAAGTATTATAAAGTTTTACCTAAGCAATTACGTGTTTACTTCCAAACTTACAATAGATTTACTGTATTTACTTAAATTATTTGTATTTAATGAGTCTTTGGGATTTGTGTTGTTGTTGTGTTTGATTCCATTGGTGTGACAGTAAATATGTTTATCAAAGACAATCAACCACACATTACATCATAATTCTATTTATTATGTCGTTAAACAAATCTGTCAAGTTAAACTATATACTATGTGAAGAAGCATTGTTCGTTTGTTTTCATATGTCCAAAGACGAAAATGAACTTCTGTTGTACTTCCGTTAACCAGTGTTTTTTTTTCTAGGATTTTATGGCCAGGAATTGTAAACATTGAAAGTAAATAATATTAATTGGAATATTTCAAGGTCAAGTCGTTCAATTAACATATTATTGGAAATATTGTTTACCAAGAGTTTAAAAACGTATTTGATTGTTAGTTAAAACCATTTTATTACACGTTGTTAACTATGTTTACAATGCTGATTAACTTACATAAATTTACATTGATGAATTAAATAAATAGTCATTGCAATTATATTTAGGATCTTGGATGGATCTAGAACCACAGCAGCGAGGTATAAATTAAAAATAATTATTTGTTTGATTAAATCTTCATTGTGGAAATATACTGTTCATTAGGAAATCGTTCTGCAGTAAAAACATTTATAATCGTATGAAAATTTATGAAGTTAGATATCCAACTTTTCAAGTATAACCTTAATATAAAAAATATTGAATTTTCATTGACTTTTCCATACATAAACTTAAAATAACCAATATCAAATTTAGAACGCACACCAGTAATAACGTTTCCTACTTGCTTAGGCTACGTCTAAAGTTCTGGATGAATTCTAAGCTCTGATTTATAAATGAATTTTTATGAACACGTTTATAAAATTCCAAAATAGTTATACTAAGGCTTATTAAAGCATTTTTATGTGCATTTAGTTTTACAGCTTTAATTAAACTTTACTTTGACTATTAACAGGGCTCGTACGGTTTTAAACACTCAAGCCTAATTTAAATATTATCCCACAAGCATAAACGTACTCTAGTCATTATAAAATAAAGTGAAACTTGTTCCCTTGCCAAATCTGATTGACACCATAGAATAAACCTTGTATAACATACAAAAGACTCCGGTCGTGACATATGTCCATCGAATATCCCGATAAAACAGATCACAGAGGCAGTGGACAAGGCAGTGACAGTGCCATTTGTATCTCGGCGTTAAAGCCTGTCACTGCCACATATATCACCTCTTTGTCCACCTGGCTTATTGAGTGCTTGGCTTATGTCATCTCAATTGATGTAAAACCAGGTAGTTTTATCAAGAATAATAATTACAATTACAGTATATGTTTTTATGTGCTGATACCTGTGCTTCGCAACGGGAAGAGGTTAGGGAAGAGAATAATGCGGTTATGTGGATCTGCTGTATGAAATACAGTAGTTACACATACATCCTCTATTAAAAAAAAAATAATTTTACTACTTGGTTTGGTAAATTTCCCTTCCTTTTATTTTGGCAAGATGTTAACATTTCCTAGTGAACCTAGGATGACGTAATAGAGGAGATATGCATTTTTCAAGTGTGCATACATTAAAAACCATATTTCATTCAAATTAATAGATTCAAAAGAATATACGTCCTTATTTGGTCAATGGCCTTAATTGAATACCATATAATTTGACCTTATTTCTTTAAAAAATAATAAATATATAGTATGGCTCAAAATTAATCCGTTTGCCCATCATTGAACAAGGTACCTGGTAATTATGTTTTCATTGAGTAGTATTTATATACAAATACCCAATTTTTTGGTACATTCATTAAAATACATACCTTACATACGTGACTCATTTAACAGTTAAGAGATTACGTTTTACCATAGACAAATATAATAATTATGAAAGTGGTGCTGCGGTTAGCATATGTTACGGCGTCCACCGCTAGGAGTGTCGTGTAGTTATGGCACAGACCGCTGCAGCGTCTACTGGTAGCATACGGCTAGCGGTACATCGCGCGGAACCTTCCTTTGACAGTCTATAGGTTTTATATATTTTGTCTATGGTTTTACCATCAAAAATCCCAAACGGTCATTAATATTTTTATTTAGCATTTAAATTCTCTTGTTACTGTATATTTAAATTTTATATTGGCATTCTTATTTGTATCTTATTTATATTCTTATTTATATTTTATATTCTTATATTTATATTTTCAGTGAAAGTGTTATAAGACTGCCACCATAGAAGACGGACTTTTTTCCCCTTGATGTATTTATTAATATACTAGAGGTCGTCCAGTGGTCGAAACTCGACCAAAAATATTTAATGTACAGACTTCTTTATTTTCATTCCACACTTTGAATAGAACATGTGATTGGAGTTTCTTCCATTTGTTTTTATTTTCTGTTTATATTTCGTTGTTATTTCGTCACCAGCATGGCAACTCATAATATCCATGTTAAATTTTTCAAAATTTTAAATTCATTTTTTGTGCTTATTTTTTAACCTATTTTAATTTATAAAGGGATTCTGCACACCTACAGGAAAATAGCTTTCTAACAGTATGCGTAGATTTTCCCTACGATGCACACGAGCTGAGAAAAAAGGTTTTAAAGAAACATGCTTGCCTATTAATATATAGATAGATTGTAATACACTGTTAAATTTATTTTTATATGATTAATGATACAGAGTAATTGGCATGTGCTGTTTTGTAGCATTGGAAAATAAAATAAAATAAAATAAAATAATAAATAAAAATAGTTAGGCTAATAAAGACGATATCCGACAGTATTTTGATTCTGTTACAGTTGGAACACATTTACCTATATCCATTCAGTCAATAAAGTCACATCTTTCGTCTCTGAGTCGTTGGATTCACAAATATGGCGAGTAGTGATCTGGCACTTCTCAAATAAAAGTTACCACTGAACAATGAACAGTTCAAATACAGCCGTTCAACTACAGATTGACACATTTATTCTAAATAACATCTCTCTGACTATTGAGATTCTGTTAGCATCTGAATCAAAGAAATTTCCTATGGCCATTCAGTCGATTAAGTGCTATTTCTACTCGTTTTAAGAGTTAAACAGAAAAACAGTATCTGGTACTACTCGAATACATTTTACCGTGAATTAAACAGCTCAAGCACGATTATTTAACCACATATTGATACGATTACTTTGTAAAATGTCTACGTGTCTCAGACAACTATGTCACAAAATACTTACCACCAAGAATCTGAAACCTTCAAGACAGCGAGCAGCGAGCTACCCGCAAAGTACTTGTTACTCAGGTAGATCACGAAGACTGTTTTTGCACGTCTGTTCAGAGTTTTTTGACGATGACGGTCAGCTGTCTTGTTGGTTTTGATTTACAACACTCGTAAACCGAGTCCATTACTACGTCCAGCGATTGCCGATGTTACCGATCCAATTGCTTACAAAAACCTAACATTATGTTACTGAAGTCCTGAGCGGCAGGACCCAGAGGCGGTGCAGACTGCTTTTTAGTCCAGCTCACTCCTACTCTGCAACTTTTGTTCAAATAAACTGATTTTGACATTTTGAAATACTCACCACTCGACCTTTCATCCTACAGGACAACCCAATTTTCTAAGACAGTTAAGATACCAAAAGAGGTATACTATCACTTGGGTGAAAGGGGTGAAACTTTGTTGCAGTTTAGATTAGATTTGATTAGATTATAGCAACAGTTCTTAAAACATTTGATGGCAATTATTTTTTTAACACTACCTGGTTTTACATCAATGGAGTGAGATGACATAAGCCAAGCACTCAATAATCCAGGTGGACAAAGAAGTGATATATGTGGCAGTGACAGGCTTTAACGCCGAGATACAAATGGCACTGTCACTGCCTTGTCCACTGCCTCTGTGATCTGTTTTATCGGGATATTCGATGGACATATGTCATGTTGTCTTTTGATGTTATACAACGTTCTATGGTGTCAATCAGATTTGGCGAGGGAACAAGTTTCACTTTATTTTTTTATGAAGAGAAAGTTCATGGCTTTATTCTATTAAGTACACATAAAGCAAGTAGTTGTATGCTTATTTAATAAGGCATGCTGTATTTACAATGTTTTATATCTTCTATATATATCTATTACTTATTTAATACGCAAGCAGATCTTTTGTGACCATTACTCCTCCAAAACTACTGAACCGATTGTCATGTTTTTGGTGTCATTGGAAAGAGCGTAGCGTGAAGTTGTGCAGGAAACTTTCTTTTTAGGGAAATAATGAGAGAGTGAGGCCCTGGAGCCCTTTAAAGTTTCTTATTTCTCCGTAAGATTAACATGGGAAACAAAAATTGTTATGAAACTCCAGCTGTTGTCAGAAATCAAAAGTGAGAAGAAGAGCATAGTTTAATTGTAAACAGTCAATAAGTTTGCTAATAAAACAGTTTGCTACAAATATTTGCTGACTTGGTTGAAGTTCGTTTTAAAATAACGCCTGTAATACTTAGCAATTGCTCGAATTCGAGCAACAGGGACACTAGTACTTATTTAATACGCAAGCATGTTTTTTGTGACAATTACTCCTCCGAAAGTACTGAACCGATTGATATGTTTTCGGTGTCATTGGAAAGAGCGTAACGTGAAGTTGTGCAGGAAACATTTTATTTTAGCGAATAATTAGAGAGTGAGGCTCTGGTGCCCGTTAAAGTTTCTATTTCTCCATAAGATTAACATCGGAACCAAAAATTGTTATAAAACTCCAGCTGTTGTCAGAAGTTAAAAGTGAGAAGAACATATGTTAATTATTAACATTTAATAAGTTTGCTAATACTGTACAGTTTCCTACTAACATTTACTGACTTGGTTGAAATGAAATATTTACTATTTGAATTTGGGTAATGGTAAATATTACGATGGAAAAAAGCGAGAGAGCCTGGATAAATTGATATATTCTTTTATGTACATCTTGAGTATTTCCATAATCTTTTGGTCGAATCTTTTAAAGTCATCAGAAATTATGACCGTTATTCCTTTTAAAATAACGCCTCTAATACTTAGCAATTGCTTGAATTCAAGCAACAGGGACACTAGTGTTTATAAATTTGTGCTTCAGACTTGAATGTGTTCTTTTAGATGTGCGTTCAAAAACATTAGCTTGGCCAAATTGATGAAAAATACAGAATATTCAAATTAGGCTTGAATATTAAAATTATAACCCAGATTTTTATGCAGAATGTTTATGTACCGGTAATTATGGTTAATTTGATCCATAAAACTATTTCAAAAGTACTTAAAAATAGTACCACGATTTGTAGTACTTGATAATCTTAGTCTTAACCCAATAGAAACCAATAAAACACAACACGTATGCAATAGAAAATTAGATCCAACGGGTGTTGTAAGTTGTACAAAGTGGTAAAATAACATATTTTGAAATTATAATTAAGTGCTTCAAGAAATATTTTTAAAAATATTTAACAAACTTTACTACATTCTCCATTGAATAGTGATTCCCAAAACGAACGATTCTTTCAAAACGATGGAAATTCTCCTTTGGTTCATATTCCAGGGGGTTAAGTTTCCTTACTACCACAGAATTTACTATAGTTTTAAATAACGCCTGTATAATAACAGAACTTGACAATTGCTCGATTTTGAGCACTCATAGAAGATGACTGTTATTTTTTAAAAACTCCTGTATAATACCGATACTTGATAATTAATTGCTCGATTTCGAGCAACAGTCACACTAGTTATTTGTATACCGTTACTACGTTAATTTTTTATTTTAGTCCATGATATAATAGTTAGTAAATAAATACAGTCACTTATTACCCCATCCTTATTGCTTTCTCTCCTCATCTCCGATATAAAGACGTTTTTGCCCTTCCACCTTTGAGGCGCAAACTGAACAACTTGGCCGGAAGTTGAATTAAAACTTAGATTGCCACTAAGTTAGTAATTAACCGCAAAACGATGTACAAAGATGGTCGATGATCAATAATTAACGGCCAAAGTAAAACTTTGCTCACTTACCTGTTTAGCTACTTACGCCTAAGTTCTTGGAAATCTGGAAACTGTGATAAAATGCTCTTCGATTGATATGTTGAACTTTTAAAAGTAATTTTATGATGTTAATTGAATGGTGCACCATTTTATTGTAAAGGTTCGCACCTTAAATTTTCTACTCGTGTCGTTAACAATATTTACGTGAGTTGCGTACACTACTTTACCTACAACAGTGTTTTAATTACTACAAATCACTACTCATAACTTCTAAGAGAGGTTATGTTTTCGGTTATAACCTTTCATTGCCACCGACAGCGAAACATTGTACCAGACATTAATTGCACCACTCAACGATTAAATTGGCCTGAACAGATGATTAGTTGAAGTTCGAATCATTATAATTTTACTTCTTTTCTCTCAACCCCCGAACCTCATTGGTCCTTTACCCGTTATGTTAAGTAAAACTATGCTGTTATGAAAGTAAACAATGATGTTATGTGAAACCTTTCAATCCTAAGAACTGAACTGAAATGTCTACTTTAAAATACTGTTACTGTTGTAGGCAAAGGTATTTAATGATTTTTAACATGATTACGTCAGTGCACGTAGGTTGTACAATAACGAAGGAAGGTTGCTACAATAACGAAGAATGTGAATACAGGTTTAATATTGATGATCAGTTGGTTCCTTAGCCAGAAGAATACAGTTCATTTCTTTGTGGTATGGAATTAGGACATAGGCTACGAATATTAATAATATAAGTAAATTCAGTAGGTTCATAACTTTACAATCCTATTGGGCGCACATGAAAAGAGCCCAAAAACTCAGGCAGACGCTTGAAAAGCGCCCGGACCTCCAAGGTCCCACCCAGGACGGTGCAAAAAGAGCCCGGTCTCTTTCTAGAACTTTCACAACGGGTCTTCATAGGAGAAAGAACTAATAACACAGCTGAAATACATGAAATTATTTATAATATTAAAAGATACACTGTTAAAAGATACATTAAAAATATATATTATTCAAAGATATTTACATTACTAAAAGATATAGTCTGTTTACCTAATCTAACCTAACCTAACCTAACCCAACCAAACACAACACTATTTACAAAGATTGTAATGTGTTTTTGTTGTGTTTTAGATTGTACTAAAACACTACAATATATACACACAATTTATAGTCAGCGTCCTCCTCCTCAGGTACCTGTGGAGACCCGGGCTCTTTCCATGCTTAAGATTAGTGAACCTTTTTGGGGATTAAAATTTCGGGCTCTTTTCATGTGCTCCGATCCTATTTACTCCCTTGGGGCTTCCACTAACTCTTATCCCTAGGACGACGAAATTTTGGTCTCATTAACAGGGTTCCGCTTCTTCTGTTCTTAAACTTCTTCTAGAATCCAAAGTATCTTTTATTCATTCCACGCTGTCTTCGTCTTCCTCGTGTGCTCCTCAGATAGTCTCTTTACATTCCTCTTATCATTAAATCTACACCCACCTCTAATTTTCCATCAGATTTTTCTATTACTTGTTAGAGCTACAACATCCGAACAGGAGGTGGGTGGGGTTTTCTATGGTTTGCAGTTTTCTCAACATACCTTTAAATTTTGTTCCGTAAATCAACCGAAATGTAACGTTGGCTTCAAATGAAATTTTAATTTGCAATTTAACTGTATGCAATATATCCTTTTTGTTTCCGAAGTTAACTACTGTATTTATTTTTATTTTATTTTATTTCATTCCAACGGCAAAACCATTATACATTTCAATACAAGAAAGATGGCTAGGTACTATTTACATACTAAAAAAAATAATGGATACTGAGTGCTAACAAATACATAACATACAAGCAAATAAATAGTAGTATAACAAACGATGCAACAACAACAACAACAACACTGTGGCTAATTAATAAACTATTGACATACCACAAAGAAGAATTTCTAGAAAGCTATCAGGCACACATGGAAGTTCCTTACTAGATAGTATAAATAAATATAACAAAAAATATAAATAAATATAACAAACAATATAAATAAATATAACAAACAATATAAATAAATATAACAAACAATATAAATAAATATAACAAACAATATAAATAAATATAACAAATAACAACAAATGACATTGACAACAACAGCAACAATAAGACTTTTCAATGGTGTTCAATGGTGTGACGGGCTTCGAGAACTCTTCTACGAACAGAGGAAGTATTCTCGTGGAAAAAGTCGACTGTGTGGCAGAATCGATTCCCAAGCCTCATCATTCTTGCAAGTGGGCTGTGGAAGTCGTAACCACGTGCATGATGCCTCCTGCCGAACAGATCCAGAGATCGGGTCACTGATGGAGTGCGGAAGTCCACCTGAGTGAGAAGCATTGGGCAGTCCAACAGGCCATTGATCAGCTTGGCGAGAAATACTACATCTGCCACTTCACGTCTGACTTGAAGATCATGGAGATGGAGGTCAGCCTGGAGATCAGCAAGTGGAACCTCCGTAGTTAATACTGTAGTTAATAATTTCGATAAGCTTCACTAAAATGTTTTGGCCTTCATGGACCTTAACATTACCTTCTTTTAAATTTATTTTGTTGTTTTGATTCAACATTCAAATTAAAACTGAATTACTGTAATATTTATGTTTTTAAATATACTCACCTTAAGATATTGTATAATTTTTGGTGGCAGAATACAAACTGTTGATTTTACAGTAAATACTTGAGTAATTATCAAGTGCATAGCTTAGGCATTTAATTAATAACAAAAGTATTTGAAATATATAACAAAAGTAGTTGAAATATATATTCCTGACAGGTTTAAATAATATTGAAATGTACTATCAAGTCTAAAAATTCGAATTTTAATAAGTATGTAATAAACTAAACTAACAGGATTATTTTAAAACTATATTCAATACACACTAAAAGTAAAAAGAAAAAAAATACACTGTTAACAAAGGTATTTAAAACATATAAAACTCGAATTACATTTGATTTATTCGTAGATTATTAGCATATTAAATGTTTTATCAATACCCTTGAAAAAATTATGAAGTAAAATTAAAATTAGGTCAACATAAAAAAATACACAAGATAATGGTCAATTGAGTTTTCAGGAGCTTTTTGAGAGGTGTTTTTGGGGGATACACAATTGAACATTTCTTTTTGTCATTCCTATTCCCCATATCAACTTGTGTAAAACCATTTGTCGTTTAGGAAGCGACCTTTCATAATCAATCCATTATTTATTCAACATTTTTATCACCCCCTCCCTTCTCCTTTGACCATTTCGGTCCATTCCTCCTACACCTCCTAGACAGTCCTACATGCCCTCGGGTCACATGACTAGTAGCTGTGACGTCACAGGGGGCGGGGCCGACCAATGGAAGCCGGCTAATTACCCCCCCCCCTGATATTTTCTGGTCTGCATTTATCGTTTGTGTTTAGTATGCTACCTGCACGTCACAAGTACTGCAGGTGATTTACAACACCAAGCCGCCAATCTCGGACGTAAAAATGTAGAAGTAATCTCGCAGCTGTGGATTTATTTGCTATTTGCAGCGAGTCGCTACCATTGAGGCCTGGGGCGAGCAGATAGGTAGTGAGGGAATGGAGTTATGCGGTAAAATGTGTATTAAAGAGCTAAATGACCTTAGTTTAGGTTCGAATTACGCCAGTAGAATCGATTTTTGAGGGGAAATGGTTCAATACCAATGTTTGAGGATATGTTGGAATTGAACCCGTATCCTTTGAACGGAAGCCCTAGACACCGGCCACTGAGATGGCTACACACTTATTGTGTGTTTAGTAAGAAGTATTCACTTTACTTCAGGCAAGTCATGGTAGTCGCATTGATAAAATCCATTGGTAGTTGGCGGGATTAATTTTATTTATTTTCTTGCAACTGTATTCTAAAAAAATCAATTTACAATTGTAAACAGGACCTTTGGTTTGGAAGCCCGCACTCTACCATTGGACCAGCTCACTCCTCAACGTGCAATACACTGTATGAAAAACATTGTAAGAGGCGTATTAATATATGAAGAAAATTATGAAGTCAATACATAACATGCCGACAGGTGAAGCAAAACATGAGAGTATGCAATTTAAAAAATAAGCTTAGAAAATCATGTTTATTAAGTAACAGGTCTTAGTAGCAGTTTAATACACAAGTACTATGCTAAAGGTTGGAGTGTGTAAATATATTTGTTTTTACAAGGTTCGAGCAAATAAATATATTCGAAAAATCATATTTATTTGTACAACAAATTGTTTTGAAAATCCACACATGAACACCCAATTACTCTAAGACCATTTAAAATAAATTGCTTGGAATAAAATTTAGAAAAATGTTTTTGTATAATAATGTTGCATCCATAGGATGTTAAATCATTCAACTTCCATATTTATATCGTTACACCGATCAGATTTTTGCAGTCTAAAAAAACCCTCATTTTTAAAAGTACAAATTTTTTAACTCATCATTTTATTACATTAGGAATTAAAAATAAAACCTCTCTCTCACAGTATTACAACTGTTAGAAGAGACTGGAAGAAATAAGAAACCATTAGTTGTCAGTAATAATACATACATCAATCAATAAAAAAAATATTAATTAAAATCCTTTGAGAGGTTAGTTTTGTGGTAAGCCATAAATTTCTATTTGAATTTTTACTGTACTATTCGATTAACTAAATTTTCAGGAGTTCAGGAATCTACATAATACACTTTCTGGCTATTTTTAATGGCAAATAATATTTTGCTTGAGGTAATGAATTAACTACTTTAATCTATGATGTATATTAAATAATAACAACCAGTAAGTTACTCTTTAGTATTTTAAACCAGTGATATAACCATACACAATCTTGGTTCTCTTGGTTGTACAAGGCAATTTAGATTTGTAAATTCAAAACTAGATCCACAAAAGAATTACGGCACTTTTATAAAACTCTTTTGATCGTGGCGACAAGAAGGCCGACGACAATGAAGAATGCAATAACAAACAATCCCATAATCCAGAGCCTCTGAAGGCTTTCATATTTGTAAAAATACCTTTTTGAAAAAGTTCTATCATTTTGATTGTAATCAAGAACACTAAACAATTTCACCCTTATGTTTTACTAAACCAACCCCTTTTCGATGAACTTTACTGAAATCAGTGCTGTAAAACTAACCCAGAGTGTACAATCAACCTAATTTACCCACAATGCATTTCACACCGACATAGCAGACTTCCCACAACTAATCACTTAACAATTCTCGGGTACAATAACCCAAGAGGATGCGACGACTACTTTTTTCTGCGTAATCGCGGAAACGGTTATTACACAGGGTTGCCAATATTAAACAGATAAATATCCCGAACGGGAGCCGAACGAATTTGAATAAATTTTAACAGAAATACAGTAGCCGGTACAGGGCAATTTGGTATAATTATAGACCGGAGATGCCGTAGAATTACACAAATTGTCTGCCATAAACGGATATCGTTTAAAATCATTGTCCTGCGTAATTCGAGCAAAGCTTTCATCTTGGGTGTTTATAGAGCTGGTGGACATAGTTGGAGCGGGACTTCGGTACTGGAGTCGTGGGTTCTAATCCTGCCGAACGCCGGCAATTTTGTTTCATGGAATGTTTGAGGTTGTAGGAACAAATAATAGTTCTTGGCTTTAACGTCAGACTATGAGGGATGAAAAAAGTAATTTTTTGAGAAGATAAATTTAATTTTTTTAATGTTTATTAATTTTTTAAAATAGAATTTTGATTTAAAAATTTATTTTAAAATTTGTATGTGTGGTCCATTCTCAGTGGCCTGCCTTCAGCTAGTTCCACACGATTTAATATTTTGTAGTGTATACTCAATGCGTGTATGTATTAGTTCTTTTGTATTATTAATTATTGAAACTTTTGTAGATTTTCCTCTTAGCATTTAAAAACTTGTAGAAAATATCACATTGATAGGCTAATAGTAATCACGAATATTCAATTAAATATGGTTAGTATCAAAAAGTATCCAAGTTAAATTTTTGACAAATTCAAAATTATTTTCCAAACTTACTTTTACACCCGTTATTTTCTTAAAATTAGAAAATATATACCCATTTTGAACCATTTAAAGGTGTGCAGACTGAACAAACCTAACAAAAATTGGTCTTAAATTATAAAATTGAATTATTTCCTAGTAAAAAAACAATGTGTTCAGCATGTAAACGAGTTGTAGGTCGTTTATTTCATTGGACAGTATCGGAAAGTTTTTAGTGCACTGTAGTGTAATGAACCGACATACTGATTGACTTACATCACAACTGACGAACTATAAGTGGCCGCTGTATCGCAGCGTAACTTTACTGCTGGAAATTAATGCTAATCCGGCTAACAAGTGGATTAAATATTCCCTCGGCATCGGGAAAACGCGGTGTAATTTATCTTTATCGACGAATTATAAACAATAAATGCCAGCAGAAAGAATTAAAGCGAATTAAACGCAGTTTATAAAACGCGGAATCGTAAAAAGATGACTCTAGATATTCATTACAGGAGTGATACCGATTTACATTTATATTACTCTAAAATAATGGGACGGGTCCGAATATCCCGGAGGTCGGGACCAAATTAAAGACGGAATTAAGAGACGCGTTAAGCGATTCCAATCTGTGCGGTAACACGAGCAATTTCCTTCGGATTCGGGAAAGATTCGTTTATCGAGAGATAATGCCTATTATTAAGTCGGAACGGGCACTCGCATGTGACCGGACAAAAAGTCACATTTATGTGTAAAATCGGAAAGCCAGGTAGAGATCTGATATCGGCCCGACCATTATCTCGGAGTTGAATTAATTCCGGAATAGTTGGAGGGACCAATTTGAAGGCGCATCCGGATAATGTCGGTATTAATATGATAATTCTCTGATGGAGCACATCCATCAATACAGATCCTGTAATTATTGAAGAACAGATGTGTTGTGGATCTGGCAGGGTTGGGTGTGGGTGCTGAGGCTGGTCGGAAAGTGAGAAGACCCTAGAAACGTAAAGTGAGGGAAACGCTTAGAAGCAGTTGTACTGGAACATAATCTAAGCTCAGTGGGGAAATTTAAAGAAACAGTACTATTTCAGACATTTAGCCTCAAAATAAATCTTGAGAAAAGTCAGTAGCTTTTCGTTCAAAACTGCGCCTAAATAGCTCTGTTCTTGATCAGTAATAGGCTACAAAGATTATCTTGATCCATGATGCACTATTGCAGTTAGTTTTACTAAAAGGTTTAAGGATAACTATGTAACCATCCAGAATCAAAAAGCTTGCAAGAGCTTTTCATGCATCGAAGTATATATACTTCGATGTCTTTATGACGCTGTTCAATGCAATGGTATAGGAACATCGGCGTTAAATCAACATCGTACTGAGAAATTCGAGCTGAGGTAGAGCGCAACTTTAAAACACGTCCTATAGGTGTGCGTCGCCCTTTTAAACAAACAATTTTGTTTTTATGTAAGCAGTTGAAATATTAGTTCCAAACCCCCTACCGTCGGCGATGTGTTGACTATATTTTGCGTTTCTAGATCACTAAACAAAGCGTTTCATTTTATATTTGTATACGGATTGTTCATAAACAAGACTAGTTGATTTCTAAAGTGATCTTATTTATATCTTATGATAAAATAGTGAATACTTAGCACTCCCTTGACAGGAAACTTCTCGATAGATATTTTAAAAAGCAATTTAAAACGTGTTTTATCACAATATAAATTTTGCAATTCTGCTCGTCAGATAATTGTTATGCAGTATACTGTATTATTACCAAGCTTGGATATTTCAGTGAAACAAGGCCTTAGACAGTGAAATAAGGGTTTTCCCCGACTTATTCCTGAATTGTTTTTGGTGTTATCTTCTTGGAAAAAATAACCATCTAGATGAAGTGGAAATGTGGTACAAAACCATAAAAATAAGCTTATTTGTGTTGGACTGAAATGCATTGCAGTGTAGAGCCAAATATGCAAATCATAACCTAGTTTGTACATACTACAAGAAGTCTGTTCTAGTTCAGTTCTTTGTTGTTTTACTTTGTATCTAACCTGAAAAAGACGTGGTTTGGTTTAAAGTTCTTAAACACATTTTCACTATAAGTTCCTTTAAGTTTTTTGTATTTGCTGTTTGACTTTTTGGCTTGCCTGCAAAACGAATTTGATTCAAGTAATTTAACACATTTGTTACAATTGGTCTGTTCACTTTTAATTCTTTTCCGTTGAAAAATTTTAGTGGATAAAGATGTATCTAGTTTATCCGGGAATGAAAAAGGGGAATACATTTATGAACTTTGCTGATAAATAATTTCGATTTGATATTAAGAAAGATTTCATTGTAATGGACAGGTAAGATTTAATAAAATATTTTATAGTTAATACCTTAGGTATAGCTCATAGGTCATTTATGAACTACGATGTTTTATTGTCGTTATGCTATCGATTTTGCTGTTATAAATAGTCGACATTATATAATAAAATACCAGAATTTGAGAGTTTTTCTTTAAAAACCTGACTAAATGCCAATGGCTTAAAACCACAGATAATAATTACAACCTCACTAATCGAAATACTTCTCAAGGCTTTTTGAAGTGTTACACTGAAAACCGAAAAGTGACTTATCATAGTTGAACTACAGTATATATGATGAATTAATAATTGTATTTTATCATCTAAGGGAAATATTTACAACAAAAACTAACAAATAAAAAATTAAATTTAAAAATCATAAACAATATAAGATTGGCGGATTTATTTCTTTGACTAATTTAGTAAGTTGAACATGATCGCTGATCAAGCCTACATTGTAGTGGCTAAATTGTTAAACTACACTAATTGGGATTAATCAATTTAAAATATAGTAAGCTCATTTCTACAGATTACTTCATGCTGGTAACCAAGTAGAACTTCAAACCTACGTGAATAATTTACACGCCCTTATAATTTGTAGATTTGCATTATTCCAACAATTTAACATAAACAGAATGTAAATCTTACAGACAAATCATCGACGATAAATCAACTCTTCCCTATAAATCATCCTTTGCAAGTATGGAAATAATATGCAAACAGTAGAATCAGATAAAATTGCAGCCCTCCTGTCCAATGTGGATGCAAATTGTGACAAACTGCCCTCAATACTGGATCTGGTCATAACCTGTTGACAGCGCTTGGCGAAGAAACGAATCTATTAGACTGACCAAAATGTTACAACTGGTTTTGGAGGTTTCGATGCGTTAATTTTTTTTTATGAAATTTTGGTTTAAAGGTGTAAGGCGGGATAAACTTGAATGGGTTCGCGAACTGGCATGATCGAACCATGGGAACAGGGTTTTACAGGGGCTTTTATGGGGTAAATTATGGTTTTTCTCATTTTTACCCTCAAAACACAAAATTTCCCAATTTTTCTCTAGACGGTTTTAAAGAGCTTAAAAACAAATAATTTAGTATATCAAAGTGTTTTGGTACGGCTAATATTAGAAGATTATTGTAAAATGTTGTAATTTGCTTGTTTATGGATATATTTTGATCAAACTTGGCAAATTTATTTATTTTATACTAAGCTATCAATATTTTACTAAAAATACACTTTATTAGTTTCCTTGTAGCAGCAAACCTAGGCACTCATTAAACCTTATGTTATTTAAATAGATTATATAGCCTAATTGAAAATAAATTCAGACAAATGGAAATTCGCTTAGTCGGCAGGTTTGCTGCGGCGGGGGTATTGTTTTAATATGTTTCTATATATTTTTTTTAAATCCACTTGAACTGCGTTACTCCAATACATACATCTTACAACCTGATGAGAGTAACATAAAAGACTGTTTTTAATTTTTCTGCTAAAAGTCTTCGGGATCAGGTGATTATTAATTGTGTTTTACATGTCGAAGCATGTTTCGAAAGCCTGTGGCATGGTTTGAAAATTGTATTTCCCCCATGAAGCTATCACGAAGCTTTTTCTCAATTGATAGCAAAAGGGTTTTTAGTTTACTGCAGTAAACGGACAAATTTCTTAAATTAATGCGATGGTAGTTTGTTAGGGCCAGATGAGAGCAAAATAGAAAAGAAAACAACATTGTTTCCTGAAATAATATGCTTCATTAAAGAAGCAGCTACTGTACAATATATAGCTTCTTAGCATTGAAGATTTCCTTGCTGTCGGACGGAGGATTGCAGTCGTTCAAAGTGGATGTTCTTTTAGCCACATAAAAAGTTTGAACCAGCTTCAAAACTCCAACAATTAGTTTTTTCCTACAGTCATCCGACAAATTTGGCTTCCTTGTACTGTTTATAGTACAGAAAGCTGCTAATTGCTGCATATTTATACTTTGCCGTACGGTTTATACTTTGCCGTACGGTTTATACTTTGCCGCACATCAGGATTCCAACGAAACAACACAAAACAGCGTGGTTCTATTATGCACGTAATCCGTGTACGCTTGGAAATAGGTTGGCAACACTTAAAGATAATAATACTATGAGCAGCTGATTGACTATTATAACTACGATTTAACCTGTCATTTCGTGTTTATAGTTTTAGTATTTCTGAACTTTCTGGACTTTTCTTTTAAACGTTTTTAAAACATTCCTACGATCTTAATAAACAAGAAAATACCTATAAAGCATTCTTTAAGGCGCGGAAACCACTTCAAATTACAAAAACATACGGAACTATATTCTCAAAACGCGGAGCACATATCTTGCCGAGGAAAAATAGCTGAGTGATACTGACCGCGGGTACTACTTTCTCTAGGGCACCATTTGTGTTGCCAGCTGAACCTAAAAAAGTGTTGTATGGTGTTTGAAAGACTAATTATTTATATGCTTTATAGTGACTGTAGGAAAAATATAATGTGTAACACGAGTGAAAAAGGCCTTTGCTGCACTCGAGATCATTCCACGAGTGATGAGAGTAAACGTTGCTCTCGTGTGCAGCAAAGTGGCACTTTCACCACTAGTTACACAAATAACTATTTCCTAGACTACTGCACACTAACAATTCTATATTAGTAAAACAGAACAACATTTCCTTAACGTAACCTAAGTTTCATTGGGTCTGTAATTTCCTCAATTAAAACACTCAACCCAACATCTACAATCTTCACGTAACCTAAAATCCCCAAAGCAGGCAATTTTAATCACGAAACTCGCACTCGACGGTGGCGCTTCCAGCGTCAAGTGGCAATAAGTTCGCGCCCTTTCAGTTATTTATTATTTCATTGGCGGCGGCAATTTCGCGGGAAGTTTTGCCGGGAATCCCGGGGCGCGGCGTTTAACAAAGCCGTATATTATAGTTTAATTAAAGTTGTGTCTTTCTTCAGGTGATCCCGCGCATCCAGTATTTATGATTCGTCGTAATGAGGGAGGTTTGATGCATGGCAGCCTCAGATTGTCTTACATTCGGGATTCCTTAGGGATCAGGGAGTTGGGAAAGGTAGGATTGTTCCCTTCTGGAAAGTGGGTTGGTTTGTTTGTAATACACAATGACGTAGGTTAGATTTGGAATAGAGACATTGCAATGAGCGGGCTGGTTCAAGTTTCGGTTTAGGTGGTGGATTATTAAATCATATCTTTAAGAAATCAATATTTTTTTAAATTTGGTTTTGAGATATTGAGATTATTTCAAAGTAAAAAAATAAACTCAAATAACGTGGATTTCACTATTTCCAAAATTTTGTTTAAAATCACTTAATTATGTAGTCTTCAAATGTTATTATTTGAAAATAATATTTATTATTTATTGCAAACTCTATAAATATGTAAGCAAACACAAAAATATACGTGTATTACAAGTTTCTACAGGATCAAATTTCAATACTAAAAAGAACCAATACAACATATATTTTTGATCAGAATTGAAAACTATCTACAAACCAAACACACGACAACGTGTGTCAACTTACCTTCAATCTGGTTTGAAAATTATGAAATAATAGATAATTTTTTAGTAAGTAAATTTTTTTCTGCATTCGAAAACAGCCCATTTCCACACAGCTAAGATCTTTGAAAATCCCCAATTTCCATAGGCCCTACACTAAAAACAATTAGTGATCAGGTGACTTTTCCTGACATAAGCATTACTTTCGCTACACAAACAATACTTTGCCTGACATCAACAAACCTACAACTGAAGTTCCCATTGTGATTTATTTGTTTGTTTTGGCAGTTTGTTGATGATCAGTAGTGTAGTGTTTCCCGTAACACACTATGTCGACCCGAAATGGGTTACTTTCGCGCCTTATAGTGAAATATACTATTAATTGCACATGTAAAATTCAATACATTAATTAAGGATTTCCTAAAACACTTTGAGAAGTCATTACACCAAGGAAGTTATCATTCAATTAATCATGTTCATTGTTCATAAAAAATATTTCAATTCCCACAGGTCAAAAAGCTCAGCTTTGTCATAGTTAAAATTATATTAAATTCTACAGAAATTCTCCGAAACTGTATAGCCTACAACCTACCCGATGGGGTTTATCCCAAAGGTCGCTCATTTTCAGGTTACCTGGCGGTGAAAGACACTGACATTTCCTTCTTCGGTGAACTACCATAATAATTTAATTGGATTATTATACTGCTGGAAAAGTAATGTTGGTATGATTAGTCGATCGATAGCTTTCCATAATCGATAATAAACAACCCCACATAAAATAGCACTTATAACTATGTGGCATGGAAAGGAAATTTTTCACAATAAAATCTAGGTGTGTACCTTGCGTTCAAAATTACATTGGAGGAAGATGGTTTCCTGAAACGCTTTAGTTGTCTGGTACACTACAACTTTTTAAGATCCATGCGTAACATCGTGTTGTTATATCTACATGTATACTGATTATAAATCATAAACATATTTTACTGGACTTAACATTCCCACAAAAGTGCCTGTCGCGAGTATTTTTTTGTTTATATTAACAGAGTAAATATTTAGCCATTCATAAAACGAAAAGATCTTTGTCACTCGTTATATGGGAAGTGTTGTATTTAATGTTGACGCATTCAAAATTAAAATAATAATAATAATAAAATGTGTATTACCAAACTATATTTTGCATGTTCTTAATCTTAAGACACACAATTAATACAGTTTTTGTCTGGCGTCTATGACGATTTAGTACCAAGCCTTTTTCGAGGGATAATGTTATTCTTTTGCTTCCTCTGGATTAATTATATTATGTTTTCATACCTCATAGCTTTTACTTTGTAAATAGCTTTTTGTAAATTAATGACATGACACGTTAAACAAAATACTGTATTCCTAGCCTTTCCACCTTTATTCAGATTTTAAAAGATTCGAAATGTATGTACAATGATTTGTTGATTTTTGTTTTTAAAATAAAATTTCAAATACGTTAAACATAAACACGTTCCACATACGACATACACCCTGTAGACATCCACTTCATGTTGATGCAATAAGTATATGCTAAAATGACAAGCTATAGGTAAGAGCTCGGGGCCTTGAAGTGATATTTTCAATCTTGTTACTGTTAATAAATCTTTAAATGTTGTTGTACTAACCAATGTAGGCTGAGAAAATTTTTTTACCTGGTAGTTCGGAGCTAAACCGAAGACGAACCATAAATGTAGACAGAATATAGGTAGAAGTTAGATCTGTTTATGAATCACCTTTTGAGTTCGCGAACTTCCACAACTAAAAACAGATTATTTAACTTTTATAGAAAACCTTATTCGATTACATATCCAGAACATAATCAAGGCATAACTATGTTTGAGTCTTAATTATTGACGGCCGTCAGCAGTCCCAGGAGAGGAGTGCAGATTTGCCGCGAGATCTCCCGCCAGATTTGCCGGAAGTGGTTTCGTCCTTGGACGTCTAGCCGTAATCAGTAATCAGCTGTTGTGCATGTTTAATGCCGCCATTATCTTCCGGTAGCCACCGCTACGGGGCTCCTTGCCTTACCGAGGTCCTGAGGGAGATGGCTAACTTGGAGCCGTGGAGGAAGTTACCTCTTCATACTGTGTAGAGAAGAGTTGTAACTTTTAACTATTGACTTTTGCCTTTGGCTATTGATAGACGTAAACATAACATTCCCATTTTAAAGTTGTAGCTTTGGAAACTGCTAGAACTATACCATCCCCATGGTAATCGAACAACCGACAGATTGCGCTGATTTTAGATTTTAATAACGTATTATTGACTATAGTACCTTTTGTAACCCATCAAATAGCATAGTTTCAAAAACTAAAAGAGAAATTGAATATCGACAGCATCACTTAAAGTCCACAGCATAAAACTACGTCCTTTTTTTGAAAAAAAAAAAAAAAAAAAAAAAAAAAAAAACTTGGACGCAGCTCCATATAGATTGGATGTCTAAATCAACATCCAAAAGGCAATGCGTTTGGGTGCTGAAATAGTAATCCTAGCCATGCGGATGAGTTGTAGCAAGTCTTAATGGTTTTAGCCAATTCATTTTTAAACAAGCACAAATGAACGAGGTGGACCAACTTCCAGAGTGCACTACGGCTAAATGTAGTTTATTATTTTATATTTTTAGGTGTTTTTTATTTGAATATTTGTATTTGATTTGTGGTATTAGATGTGACTTGCAAGAAATATGAAACAGGTTGTTCCTTCAGTTTAGCGTGGCTATAGTAGATAATCTTATTTGTAAATTTGAATCAGTGCATTTGGTTGATGGATCAACTAAATGCTTAAATTTTTACTCTAAACCCGGCTAAAAGTTTAACATGGAATGGAATGCCCAGTTATATCTAAAGTCAAACTTTGAATGTTCTGTAAATCTTGTTTTGATCAAATTTATTGCATGTAAACTGTTTGCAAATATGTGTAAATAAAAAACTAAATTGTAATAAAGTACGAAAATATTTCCATTTAGCACTATTAAAACTGTAGTTCTACGATAGTTATACATTCTATATGCTATTTAAATTTCTCAACAATAATGTATGCAGTTGATTCCTTTTCAATTATTTTCTAAGATAATTTATTTATCGTGCGGTCTCAGTCATCGGCATTGTTTTAAGAAATCAGCACTTCGGATTAGAAAAAATTATATTTTACCCCAACAACCGCTAAAATGTCAACAGAAAACTACTTGAGATACTAATACAATAAACTGGTCCATTTTCAAGTGTACAGCAATAGCGCACTGCAGTCCTGCCCGTTATGCTAAGTTAGAATACATGCGAACATGCTAGAGTTTATTCCCCCGAAAACTTTCTTGAATTGGGAAGTTGATTGATAGTTTTGAAAGTCAAGCTTGTATAATATTATTAGTTTTTGCTGTGTAAATATACTGTTTATACATTTAATTAATTGTTCATTGTCCCATCGCCGTGGTAGAATTATAAATAATTTAAAATCGGAAATAAAGTAAATTAAACTATAAAAATATAAGTGATGGCACGAAATAAACATATATAAATGTAGTATGTACATTGAATACTTTATGCATTTTATCTACTATGTTATTGAAGCGATACAATACAATTTTTTGTAAATGGTTAAGGCCTTTAACCAAATAAAAAGATAGGCCTTTGACACATCAAAATGAAGGTCAGAGTGTGTGGATTTGCAGAAAGTTATTGGTATGAACGAATCCCTCAAGGGTATTGTCCCACAGACAAATTTCTATCTATATAAAAAATAAGTTAATTCATTTTCTGCAAATAACCCAGCACTAAAATTTGGAAAATACAGAATGTACAAATGGTTGGAAGCAAAAAAATGGTTTAGTATTAAATTTACTCTATAGTTTAGTGGGTACGATCTTCTTTCAAATAGGTACCAAAAGGTTTTTTTTTATTTTTAGGATACCATTCGTCCATCCGCAAGACCATAAGCTTATTACACCTCAACCGCAAATATCAGTTAAGTAGAACTTGTAGTAAAAGCCTGATACAGAGAAAATCCTTGTTGTATTAACTATATTGGTATTTAAAATGTGGTCCTTCGAGCCGGATGCAATAAGTTGCAAAATGTACTTGTTTAAGCTTATTGTAAAATATAGAGGGTAAAATTATCGAATCCTAATACAAAATGTACCATTTTAGAGGTGATTTTAATAACTCTATAGTCTGGTGTGGTGTGAGATGGTTGAGTGGGTCTACAATGCCGGCCTCTTAACAACTACCTCCAAGTCCACTGTAATTTGGCATAATAGGGGTCCTTACTGCTCAATAATACGGCCCGGCCCCCACGACCACAAAAACAACAGTTTTCTCAACCAGAGCCCAAATTTTCACATAAAATTGTAGGCGTTTGTGAGCAATATATCACGAGTGACAAGAGCGTTTAGGACAGAATAAATACGCCTGCGAAGTAAGTTTTTTAAACGGTACGTAGGACTTTTGTATGGATTTTACATCATGATCATATCTATCTCTGCTCATAGAGGATAAGGCTCATAAGGTGGGGGATTGAGTTATATGTTTTGTACATTATAACCAATAGCCGAATTTCCGTAGATAGGTTATGTTAATAAATCTAACGTCTTCCCAAAAAAAGCATACAAGTGATTAACCAACTATCCCATCTATTCCTAATTCCAAATACTAATTGTCATTGCCGTCACAATGACTGTTTAAAAAATTAAGGATATAACGAAACTCAAATGATGTGGCAGAGAAATATTTATTACATTATATTTATAGATATTTACTAGATCAATAAATATCCATGAATATTTATTATATCAGTAAAAATTTATAGATATTTATTATATCTATTATGGATAGTTAACCCCTTCTGGGTGTATCATTGATGACGGGATACGGTTTAAGAGTATGTTTTGCGTCTGATAAATCTTGACAGTTTAATTAATAATCTGTTTTTGCGAGATGTTTTATTGGCTTAAAAACTATTTAGACCCAAATAAAAATAAGTCAGATAAAGAGTCTACTTTGCAAGATCTAATTACAATCATGATGGAATTTTGAACACTAAAGTAGACATTCTTTCTATATAAACCAGAAAAAGCCAAATTTGATCAAATAGATCATAGTGAATGAGCCACTCAACTGCTGTTAAAATTCTTGTTATTCTTTAGTTTACAATTATCAGCTGAATGAACAAATAAATGGATGGTACTACCATAGACTAACCAACACAAGTATGTTTTATCCATGGTACTACCCCCTGCAAACTAAAATACTAGGGGTGTGTTCTAACAGGTCGAGACATTGGTCTACCTCGCGTCATTGTTAGGGCGTTGTCTTTGGTGCCCCATGTGCTAGAGTTTACAATAAATTATACTTTCACTTAGACTTGGTTAAAGGTTTGCATATTGGTAAGACATCAGTAATTGGCTTCGACTGTTGAAGGCTCGATTCAACTTCGTTAATTTTAGTACTAAAACTGGCAACAACCATTGACTATTGGATACTGAAGTAGACATCCCATCAATATGGACCAGCTGTCACCACTTGTATTAAAAACCAACATATTTAGGTGAGCCGGGCACAGAATGCACTAGTGTCCGAAATTCTATTTCTTAATTTTGATTTCTGACATAGTTGATGGGAAGAGTTGCTTTTGCTCATTAAAAGTCATTCTATTAGTTTGACTTATAAAATACCTGTATTACACAGAAATCAGTAATTTTAGATCAGCACAATCTGTTGGTAGCTCACATCAACAACGACGATTTTGATAAAAAGAACTAATGACAAATTGGGCATGGAAAACTAATAACATGGGGATGGAATGTCTAGGCCTATCGATAGCCACACAACCATGTCCTAGGATGTTGAGCTGTTTTGCCGCTGTCACTGGATACTGTCACGATGAGCTACTCTATGTGTTGTTACAGGGTTATCTCCTGCTGCAGCTTCCATTGTCTAGAGGTCGCCACTTCAGTGTGCAGCGCCTCGGTGGCTTACAGATGCCTGCACACTCTAGTAATGTCTGACCTTTATCCCGGCATGCATTACAAACAATTTAGTAATCTTGATAATTCCCTCGCCATTACTCGATGCCGACCCCCGATATAGAGGTTTCGCCGTCCGAGCGAGACAATGACGAAAGCATCTCTGAAGTGTAAGTTGTGGAAGAGGTTTGTAGCGAATTTCCCTATAGGGAAGTAGCTATTAGTAGGTTTCAAGGTAAGACCTAGGCCCGGGACCGATTTACTTTTTCATTTTTATGTCCCCAGAGGCCAAATACATAATCCGTTCAAAATGTTATGTATATAAAATATGTCTTCCTGAACACTAACTTAAGTAATTTTAGTCAGATTTTGATGAAATTTGGCTTGAAGGTGTAAGGCGGGATAAACTAGAATTAGTTTGCGAACCAGCATGATCGGTCCATGGGAACGGGGTTTTATGGGGTAAAAATTTGTTTTTCCAATTTTTTTACTCTCAAAACATAACATTTCCCAATTTCTCTAGACCATTTTAAAGAGTAAAAATCAAATAATTTAGTATATTACAGTTTTTTTTACGCTTATTGGTTACGGAGAAAATTCAAAGAACTGTAAATTTAAAATGACAATGTTATTTTTAAGGAGAATATTGTAAACTGTTGTAGCGTGCTTGTTTGTAGACATATTTTGAACAAACTTACCAAATTTGTTTAATTTTACACTAAGCTATTAATATTCTACTAAAAACACACTTTAATACCCTTCCTGTAGCAGCAAACCTAGGTACTCGTTAAACCTAATGTTATTTAAGTAGAATTAATCGAAAATAAAATCCGGCAAATGGAAATTCGCTTAGTCTGTAGGTTTGCTACGGCGGGGGTATTTGAGTTTATGTTTGGGTTGTAGTTTAAATTTTATCGAGGTTAATACGGAAGTAAATTACCTGAGTCTACTTTGAGATAGCTTCTGTATTGTACGTTGAAAGTAATATTTTGTTGATAGAGAGGATTATTCTAGCAAAGGACGTTTTTGGGACTGCTATTTGTTCCTTCCTCAAGGTGGGGAACCTGGAAAATGATTGTCTCAATTATTTTAATTCGAAGTTAGAGGTTATGTTTTGGAATTTTTCTTGACTTTGAGACCTAATTTTGGTAAATACTCTCAGTGCAAATATTAGTCCTAGGCGTTTCACGTCAAACCGCTAAGTTGCAATTAAATGTTTACGTGGTATGTTTCTTTCGTTGCTAAGTTAAAAATTTTTTTTTGGGTAAAATACATGTCGAAGCTACAGATTATGATCCACCCTTCTTAGTGAAACCCGTTTGCTATACAGTAAAAGACAGTAAAGTAAATTAACATAACTACCACACTCATTTAATCTAATTTATGACGTGTATTTCATGTAATAAATAGTTTGTCAAACCAGTTTACAGTAATTTCAAAATAAATATTTTTTTATCGAAACTGCTCAAATTTCTTCCATCTTGATTGAATCAAAGCTCGGAGACCCAAATTATAACAAATATTTCGATTTAAAAAATTTAAAATCTTATATAATTTTTCAAAATGCTTATCCATGTTACGTATATTCAAATTTATTTCAAAATGTGGAATCATTAATCATATTGGTTGTATTCGTCGTGTATAAATTATACAAACACCGGTTGACGTATGTTCAAAAGATGGTATGATACGAAACGAAAGTGTTATTATATTGGCTTGTAAATCATATTGAGGCACGGTAAACTCAACGTTGACAGTAAAGTAGTAGTAAATGACAAACCGTGAATAAGTGTCGGGCCGTCGTGCTACTGCTGGCAGTGCTGCTTGAAAGCCATGTTACCATAGATAAATAGTATATTGAAAGAAATGTACATATTGGCTGACAGGAATCAATAATAATAACAAAATACTTTTTCACCACACTATGATTTTTTTGGCTGTATTACATACGTTAATTGGTGGCTGAAAGTTACGTTTTGCTGGCCATGCCAGCTGTCATCGTAATTTGGGGACCGAGCAGGTTTTTACAGCCCGGGGCCGCAAAATCAGCTGTCCGCTTACTTACTTAAAACATGAATGCATTTTAAATACACAATCAAAATCCATAGCATTGCAATAGAATTGTGTTATTGTCACCGTTGCCTAGCAACTGTTTATTTTTATTTTTGCTGATTCCTCAAATTTTATTTCTTCACATAACCTTAAAGTTGTAGTTGTTGTGTTGACTATCAGTGTGCATTATTAAAGTGGTTAATAGTGGTAATAGGGTATAGTGTGGTGAAAAATAGCGTTCGTACCACGGACCGAAATGGTTTTGCAGCTCTCGATCGATTTAAGTTCTCGACTTCGTCTCGAACTTAAAAACTATCTCGAGCCGGCAAAACCTCATTTTCGGCCCTAGGTACGAAATATACTATTATTAGGATGAGTTTAGAAATTTAATAAGTTTATACAAGTAGTGTTGTTCTTTAACATTTAACAGTTTTTTTATATCGTGTTGTATTTAGTTACTTTCCAAATAAGATAAGCTACGGATTAATGTTACCAGAAATAATCAACGGGTCGCAGTTTTTAAATTTAGTTAAAACTCATTGGTGATTGACGAAATTCGAAGCCGGCATTTTAGGGCAAAAGTCCCGCTTTCTAAAATATAGACCTACCACGTTCTCATCTATGTTTATCATCGAGGCAAATAAGTTTTACATCACAGAAATTGCATTTTTCATTTTTTAAAGTAAGAAGGTTGCTACATTCAAGCAAAATTTTAACACTTTTTAACTTTAAAAAAAAATGAATACAATATAGAATTGTTTATTAAACTAGGATACAATGAAATATTTAACTAAATGTAATGTAGTTGGGTAATCTATTTCAGCAGTGTAATTCAGTGTTCACGATGCAGTATATTTATTTTCTGTCGATACATAACCAAGTTTGCTCCAGGGCTACATAAGAACACTGCCAACTCATGTAAGGTCCATATAAAACAAGACTAGACATAACGGTTACATGAGAATGTAACAATGTGCATGTACTGAATATCCTACACAAGCTGTTGTAAACTATCAAACTTGCCAGTGCGTGATATAAAAAAATAGTTAGTTGACAACATGTGATAAGCTAATTATTTGTACACTCTTAAACACGATCAAATCCTACTGTAAATATTAAGTGTCAAAGTATAAGAAGCAGAGGAAGGTAGAATGATTTCGTTGATTTATTTCCAATGGATTATAGTTCAAAGATTAATAAAAACAGGTTATAAGTAATTTCTGGTTTACTACAAAAATCTAATAAGATGTACATGTTTATTCTGTGCTTTTGAAAATTGTATAACAACACTGTGCGGTACAGTGTTGTAATGGTCTATATCTCATTATTTTGCTAACCGTATAGAAAGCAAACAGTATTGGTCTCAAGATGAGGAGACCTCATCATTGTATAAATAGGTCTTCAAACGAGGAGACCTCCTATTTGTATAAATAGGTCTTCAGACGAGGAGATCTCATCGTTGTATAAATAGGTCTTCAGACGAGGAGATCTCATCGTTGTATAAATAGGTCTTCAGACGAGGATAGCTGATCATTGTATAACGAGGAGATTTTACCGTTGTATAAATAGGTCTTCACACGAGGAGACCTCAATGTTGTATAAATAGGTCTTCAGACAAGGAGAGTTTACCGTTGTATAAATTGGTCTTTAGACGAGGAGACCTCATCGTTGTTAATAGGTCTTCAGACATGGAGACCTAATTGTTGTATAAATAGTCCTTCAGATTAGATGACCTCATCGTTGTGAAAATAGGTCTTCAGACGAGGAGACCTCATAGTTGTTAATAGGTCTTCAGACATGGAGACCTAATTGTTGTATAAATAGTCCTTCGGATGAGATGACCTCATCGTTGTGAAAATAGGTCTTCAGACGAGGAGACCTCATCGTTGTTAATAGGTCTTCAGACATGGAGACCTAATTGTTGTATAAATAGTCCTTCGGATGAAATGACCTCATCGTTGTGAAAATAGGTCTTCAGACGAGGAGACCATCGTTGTTAATAGGTCTTCAGACATGGAGACCTAATTGTTGTATAAATAGTCCTTCGGATGAAATGACCTCATCGTTGTGAAAATAGGTCTTCAGACGAGGACACCTCATCGTCGTATAAACAGGTCTTCAGACTAGGCAACCTCGTCGTTGTATAAATAGGTCTTCAGAAGAGGAGACCTCATCGTTGTTAATAGGTCTTCAGACAAGGAGAGTTTACCGTTGTATAAATTGGTCTTCAGACGAGGAGATCTCATCGTTGTATAAATAGGTCTTTAGACGAGGAGACCTCATCGTTGTTAATAGGTCTTCAGACATGGAGACCTAATTGTTGTATAAATAGTCCTTCAGATTAGATTACCTCGTCGTTGTGAAAATAGGTCTTCAGACGAGGAGACCTCATCGTTGTTAATAGGTCTTCAGACATGGAGACCTAATTGTTGTATAAATAGTCCTTCAGATTAGATGACCTCATCGTTGTGAAAATAGGTCTTCAGACGAGGAGACCTCATAGTTGTTAATAGGTCTTCAGACATGGAGACCTAATTGTTGTATAAATAGTCCTTCGGATGAGATGACCTCATCGTTGTGAAAATAGGTCTTCAGACGAGGAGACCATCGTTGTTAATAGGTCTTCAGACATGGAGACCTAATTGTTGTATAAATAGTCCTTCGGATGAAATGACCTCATCGTTGTGAAAATAGGTCTTCAGACGAGGACACCTCATCGTCGTATAAACAGGTCTTCAGACTAGGCAACCTCGTCGTTGTATAAATAGGTCTTCAGACGAGGAGACCTCAATGTTGTATAAATAGGTCTTCAGACGAGGATAGCTGATCATTGTATAAAATAGGTCTTCAGACGAGGAGAGCTGATCATTGTATAAAATAGGTCTTCAGACGAGAAGATTTGATCATTGTATAAATAGCTCTTCAGACGACGAGACTTCTTCGTTGTATAAATAGGTCTTCAGACGAGGAGACCTCACCGATAATATGGGAGACCTACACTGTTTGTAGATCTTTCACCACTAAAATGCCCGGAATAATTTATTGATCTTATCACTTTATTAAACTATTCGTTTCTATCATCTTTCAAAAGGATCAAAGATTAGTTTTATCAACAATTATTTTTGGGATTATAAACTTCTGTTATCGTTACATTAAACTCCTTTATTAACGAACAAAAAAAAACTAAATTTTATCATTACTTTTAATTGAAAATGTTATTGTTCAAACTAGTTTGGTTTATACTAGACTACTTTTAAAATTTGAGAGTATCATCACCTTGTCCGTAAAACTAAAACTGATGCTGACACACACGGTGCATACAAACTGCTCTATTCATATAAAGATCTTAAAGTAATGCGAACAACATATTTAATACATTGATGTTTACACTAAATATTTTTCAAACTTCAAAACTGATTCATGACAAGAATTTTCAGATTCACCTTTGAGCCTTTGAACCTTTGTGAGAAGTTTTCACTTCTCTTAGCATCTTGTATGTCTAAGTGTTACAGGATGGACCTTAGAGTCGAGGTCTTAGCAAAGGATCTTGGGTAATTAGGTTGGATCAGGTAATTGGTGGCTGAAGTTTAGATAAGTTGTTCTGCCTGCGGACGGCGTCTTCACAAAGAGGGTAACATTCTGAGTCTCGTGTCGAGGGAGTTTGTTAGAGAAGTATCTTGGGTGTTCAAGGACTTGAAGTTTTAGATGTGTAATGTGTGGTTATTTGTACATCTGTGGAAATTTGTATTTATTTTACGAAGATTTGTTCATCTACCCTTCTTGGCTGTTTAAAAGAATCTAAGATTAACAACAATTAATTGTCTGGATTCACTTTAAAGAAATATTTTTGAAATTTGTTAAACATAGTCGAGGAAACAAATATGTAGAATATTTTCTTGAAAATGTTACCGTATTTAAAATCTAAGATGAATTAAATAATTTATTTTACCACTCACGCCGACTTCTTCCAATTTTTATAAAGAGTAATTTTCTTACAGATTTTCCGAGAAAGTTTAAGTTCGAGAACAATCTCGATCTTGATTACATTTAAGGTTTTTTTGTAAAGACGAATTTTATTTAGTACCGTAAGTGTGTCAGATATCTGAACTTATAAACCATAAAAACACAACACAATCTGTTGCAAACCGAATTTAACTTAATGCTGTCCTAGATTTGTGTAATTAACTTACCTCACGATGTATATTAGTTTTTTATGAAAAAGGCTACAACTGTTGAAATAATAATCTCAGTAATACATTTGATGAAATTATGCATTCCTTATTTCATCCCCGATAAAAATCCAGGTTGCATATAATTGAAAATAATCATCACAAAATGTTTACCGTCGAATCATCTCCCCAGTAAGAAGTTTATCATCACGACCTTACACTGTTGCCCACCACATACACATTGAGGGGAGAAAAAACTTCTTTATTTATTAATGTAATTGCCCGAGGAATGAGGGATAGCTCTGGGACACGAGGCTATCTCACCCCCTGGACAGTTGGGGGGGGGGGGGGGGAGAGAACCGTAGGTGTGAAAATTGAAACTTCCTGAAAAAACAATATTTTCATAACAGAAGTTGTCATATATATCACGAAACTTACTGTTACTGGGTTGAAATTTATTATGATGTAGTTTTGTTATTATTGCATTTTATTTTATTGTAACGGCCTAAGGATAGTAAGTAATGAGGTTAAAACTCACTAAGATTCCAAAATTGACTCACCAAGTCTCTAAAATGCATTTACCAAGCTTCCATAATTTACTCACTAAGCGTACAAAAAAATCTCCATACCTAGAAAGCTCACTTAATAAACCTCCAAACCTCACTCACCTAGCCTCCAAAATGCAATACTCAAACCTACAAAACTCACTCGTCAAGATTCCACAACTATCTTTTATCTATCCTCTTAAACCAATTTATCAAGTCTCGAAACTCATTTACCAAACCGCTTAATGGGCCTCTCCAAACCTCCTAAGCTCACTTACCCAGCCTACAAAATAAAATATCACTCGTGCGTGCATTCTCAACCTCCAAGCCAACAAAACTCACTTTCTGAAACTCACTTCTCAAGCTTACACAACTCATTCAACAAGTCCCCAAACCTAACTCAACAAGCCCCCAAAACTCACTCACCTAGTAAAACTAGCAACTCTGTAGTCCAAGGTGCAGACTGACTCCGTCACCTGTCATAAAACCTAAAGTAATTAAACATAACGGACCAGCCAACAGATGCTTCCCTATGTCCTAGGCCGCCCTTCGGCGATTTTGAATATTAAAACTCCCCATATGATCGGCGATATTAATAACTGTCGGGAATTTAATAAACATACCATTACTGGATAACATCTTTAGTGTATTTAGACACTTTAGGAGGCCATGAAAAATTGCCGGATTATAATAAACTACTAGACGTGTTGTACACGAGTTATTTAGCTCATTTAAGGAACTCATCGTGTTTTCATAATTGACAGTTTTAACGGGATTTTATGTTAGAAATATATTTTAATTTCATGCTTCAATACAGTTATTGACCATTTGTTTACGTAGAAGCAGTTTGCTTCATTGGTTTTCTTGATGATCGTGTCTTTTCACTTCACTTACATGCTCAAACTAAACTGTCATGGCTGGGACGAATCTATATTTCAACAGTGCCAAACTTTTTTACGAGATTCAAAGATATTGTGGAATGTGGAATGAGGACCAAATAGATTTAGGCGATTTTGAAGAATACCTTAGCAAGACAGCTTATAGTTTGAAACATATGTTGGAAGCCTACCAATGATCACAACCGATTATTATGACGTCACGGTTAGCGATTCTAATGTGACTACAGCAAGTGTCAAGTAAACCCATGTTATTTTCGACTCTGAGCCTCATCATGCTTTACATCTGCCATTACATCGGAGTTTAATGCAATTCCATCTCCAAGCAAGAATCTTGCTGGGCTCATTACGTCATATGATTGTAATTATAAAGCAGATACAGGATTAATTGTGACAAACGCACGAGAGGCGAGAAGTGCGTTTCGTACACATTAACCTTTAAACCCAATTGTCGTCTAATCTCACACTTCATTGGATCCTAACAGCATCAGCGACATTATTGTGTTCCATGCGTAAGCTATATTGCAGACAGCCTATTTTACTGTGTAATTAGTCGATTCCCAAGTTAGATCAGATGCATAATTTTAAGATTGCGTTTTAAGATCATTTCGGGTTTCTTTTGTGTTACCTAGTAATATATAGGGTGTTTCCGAATTGTCTGGACATATTTTGTGGACTTGTTCCCTGGGCTAAGACAAACATAAAATACCATATAAGTATGGGTCTAAAGTGCCTAGATTTCCGTTTGTTGGTCTGTTTGTGATTTATAAATTAATAAATAGTTTGTAAATATATAAATATATAAAATAATAAATTATTTTATATCTTGGACATTTTTCAAGTTAGACATTTCAAAATTGGTATAAATGTGTATTGCAGTAGGTAAAAATAGCTTACAAAGTTTCGTTCCAATATCTCAAGCCGCTTCAATATAGCGGCTATTTAAAATCTTTAATGCTAAATTTAATGAAAACCGTAAATATTAAGAACATTGTTTTTTTTTTCAGATCAAAAAGATAGAGAATTTAAATCCAAATCAAATGAGACCTTGTTTGTTAAAATCGGATGACAAACAACCGAGTTATCAGTTGTCTTTTTTTTTCATTCGGTTACACAATTTAATAGGACTACCATACTGCTTTGTAAAATGACAAAATAATAAACAATATGGAATTATTTATAACTTCTTGATCAGCATTGTACGAATTATTTATGTTTCCTCTCTTTAATGGAGATATCGATGGAGTTTCATTCACACATATTTCTTTATAATTTAATGATCCTCATTATTTTATCCTTTACTTCAAAATCCATCCGTAAAATTCCCCAACAACTGAGTTTAAAAATTGTATTGTCAAACACTTTAACACCATAGCACCATAACACCAAGTAAACAAAAAAATCTTGTTATTGCACTTTATCACTAATACAATAAAACACAGAATCATTTGTACTTATTTATTGTTTTTCAAATAATTATGTTTGATTTAGTGCACCTTGTTAGCCCTTGGATGATAAATTTAATATTTTTCTGAAAAAAAAATATAACTATTACAATGAAATTCTAAATTACAGTTACCTGATTATATGACTTGCTTTTAAGTTACTCTACCAGAAATCGAACAGATTCTATCATTATCTTAAAATATGTAATATATTTAAAGGCTTTCGTAGTATCTTCGACACTTTTGTTTTCTTCTAGTGGGTTGAGTTTTAATCCAGCCAAACGCGAATATTTTCCGCAGTCACGACACTATATTCCAGATGGTAATGTATATGCATATGCCCATTAAAGGTTGAGTCAAATAGAGAAAACATATACGAAACATGTCCTAAACAGTTTCAGCAGTTACCGGATCCGCTTTAGTCTAGCATTTTTCATTAGCGCTTCAGGTCGCGTGCTCTTTCACATTACACAAATATATGCACAGTCGCCATTTTGGAAGCATTACTCAGCTGGTATTGACTCAAAGGTGAGCATAAACCGGCAAAATGGCGCCGACAGTGGCGCAACATGCTGGCGGCACTTGAAAAGCGCGCATTTAAGTGCTCGGGCACTTGGGCATTTGGTACTTTATAGACAATCACCTATCAGTTAAGCACTAATGAGTTAAAATGTGGGCAAAAAGAAGTAATTTCGTCAAGAATATAATTATCATAAACATTTGTACAGTAAAAAAGTGTGATAGACCTAGAGGCCAATTTTAAAGGAAGAAAGATTTTGGGAAAATATTTATGTTTTTGAAAATAAGAAGTTCTATAATTAGCATCTATGACTTAAGTATCAATCGATAAATGGTTATAAACACAAAAACCACTTTATAATTACACATTGAAACTTAAATGAACTTGAACTTGTTAGAATGATAAACCAAAATCGTACTAATATAACATATAACTATATTTTCAGATCTAGAATAGTTGGAACACAGACACATATAGGATTTCGGTTATATGACGAATTATACAAAATAAGGGTGTAAAAGTAAACAATTGGGTCGTAGTAAGCATTTAAATTTTACTTTTATTGAATTTTTACAAAATAGTTAACATACGTCGAATTATGCATCTAATAGTTTAGGAGCTCCCAGGTGTCAATCTTGAGAAACATCTATTTAGCTCCCCAATGTGAATGTTAAGCTGAAACTTTTTTAGGCAGTTGTTTGTTGTATAATAGTTGTTTTGGAACTTTCATAGCTAGAAAAGAAAACTTCAAAATACTATAAGGCAAATACAGCTATTTTTAACTTCCGATCTTGAAAAAAAAAACAGCTTTCCGTTAATTATTCTACCCTAGACAGAAATTTGTTGACAATGAAGTCCAAAAGGATAAAAACACACAGGAAAATTTTCATGTACTGTATATATAAATAAATACTTAAATTGGTTCAATATATACCATGTATTTTTAACTAACAATATAAAAATATAAATTTAACTACACTATGTCAGAGTAAGACGCCGGTACAACTGTGGGAGGAGACCAAAACTGGTTGTAGCTCAGGCAGGTACAGGATTAGTTAATGTCGACTCCATCGTTCCTTTTAATTACAAATCGTATAATTTGATTATCATATCCACATTTCTGGAAACACCAATGGCGGCCGGTCTCTTAATTAGGCAAGTGTTTCAGTTGGGTGGTCGACCTGGGAAACGGACAGAGGAGCGCAAGTCGTAAAACTGTCAACCCCTCGGCCGAAGAATTCGTCGGGGTAGGACCAAGGAGCGCAGAGGTGCTTGCGCTCCTTGGTCCTACCCGTGCAAGGAACTAATCCCCTACTTACGAGGGTTGAACAAGACAATGCTTGAGTCGGTCCTGTGGGTATATCCCATTAGTCGCGCCTCACTGACTACACCATTGATTCAAGGTATATTTGTCTATAGTGCGTTCAGACAGCCGTGGCACCTGAGGGATTAGGAGGCCCCAAGGGTTTCCATGGGGTGTCCTAATCCGTCAGGTGCCACGGCTGTCTGAACGGAGTATAGTGCAACTTATTACCAAACTAATGTATCAACAAATTACCAGGCCGTACACTTTCACTTTCGAATTTAAATTGCAATATAAAAGCTGATCCTTCAGTTGAATGTTAAACCACATTTAGATTTTATTTTATTTTATAAAAATGGATTTTAAATAAACTACTTTTTAATAATTGCGACTTGATTAAGGTAGGTGACTTTAGTCTTCATGGTGTGGATCTAAAATCAATGAATGGAAATTATTGCAAATTAGTAAGTTTATTCACTTTTAATAACTGCTTTAAACAAACATAATATTTGAAAATAAAGGGGTATTGCACCGTTAGTTTTACCTTAGAATAGGTGTTGAACCCTATTAAAATGTGCAAATTTGCAATGGGACCCCTCGCTATGAAATATAGGCTACTAATTTTTATGCAGGAATGGTTTGTAAAATCCTTAGCTAATTTAAATCCATGAATACAATTAAATGCTTTCAACGTGTACCCACCATTGTTAAAAACAACCTGAATTTTTAATCTTAGTTTTATAGGTAAATTCAACAGACAGAAACCATCTCTTCTTTATGATATGTAAAATGCGCATATCCATTGAAGTACTTTATTTTTCCATTGATTGATAAAAAGAAAAGGTAATACAAAACATACGTACCAATACAGTATATAGTTGATATACTTTGCAGTTTCTCAGGCTCGAGAGCAAGGATCGGAGTCAGAATTTTACTGTGTATATTGTATTTGTGTCAAAATGATGACTTTTTATGTGGGCAATTTTGTACTATTTCGAATCCCATATATTTTTTCCAAAAATACAATACGGGCCATTCTCAATTCATTTCACATTTCTTAGGAGGTAAGCTTTACTTTTTAATGCCAACAGTGATAACATAATATTACAAAAACAAGATTTTACAAAGGAACAATTTTTTAAAGTTACTTAGCCAACACTTTATATGGTAGCATGAATCAAATTCCATATAATTTTAAAGTTATTGCAATTCCAAATCATCTTCCTAATTTAAACTCAATTTGTATTACAGTACTTTCTTTTAGTTTTCGAATTATCATCTATATTTGGCGTTTATGTTGGCACCATGTAAAACGTTTGTTAAATGACACAAATGATGTATAATATAACATTGTCTTCACAATGTCTAAATAGCAACATGTCACAACGTCAAACAACATAATTCATTGTTACTAATGTTTGTATAGGCCTAAAAAATGTTTAAACTGTAGGCCTACGGTTTGATGTTTTTCGAAAATAACTTTGTTCTCGCTGGATAAATAAGTTTGATTATTTTGCCCTGAAATAATCAGTTAGCCTTATTTAGATGAAACAGTTATTGTTAATTTAAAGAAAAATCACAGTATATTACATTGTGGATGCTGACTAATGGTGCACTCTGATTAGGATTTATTTGCCCCAATGAAGTATTTTTACCCACGAATCTTTGACATTAGTTAGAAAATGTACCAATTGCACCGTTAACATTAACCGAGAATAGAACTTTCTTTAGGAATCTGCACCGGTAACGAATTTGTAAAATTGGTCACCTTATTAGATGTACAGCAAGAAATTAAAAAAACCCGTCACTGATTGTAAGTTACTCATTACTTATTATCTCTTATTTGATTCTAGACTCAAAAGTTTATTTTTTTTATAATAGATAATTTACTTTGTAACTGGTAACACTACTTGAATAAAGACAAGTTTTAATTTTTGTAGTTTACTCTTTTTTTAGAATTCCTTTTAGAGTATGTGCCGGTTATTGTTATTTGAATTTAGCATTAAAATAGAGTAATTGTGTTTATATTTATTGGCAATCCGGAGGCTATAAAATCTACTTAAACGATGCTTAAACCATTACTTTGGAAATAGCCAAGTAAATTCTGATTAAACAAATTTGTGCTTGTCTAAACAGTTGGGAATAATTATAGGATCTTGAGGAGTAAATGTTTTCATTAGATACAGTTTTTTGTCGGCAATACAACAGTTAAAAAAGTAAACGAAACAAAATAATCGATTTATTTTCAGATATTTCTAACTATATACTTTCAGAAAAACCTAAGTAATTCTTATTCAAAAAGTATTTTTAAATTTAAACAAAGCCTATGTAAACAACACTACTTTTTGAAGTAAATTTAGCCCAGGCACATTGTCATTTGGCAAATATCACTTTCAGCAGTAGGCTCACCCACCTAATCCGGAAATGCACAACATAATATAATGATGTTCTTAAGAATTAATTAGTTTCAAGAATGGTATGCGTTGCTCCTAAATAGTACGAACGTCCGGTAATATTAAGTCATTCAATATCCTAACCTCTATCGCGAGAGAAAATGTCAGGTGTTTCCACAGGACGGAGACGAAGGTTGAATCACGGGTCGATAATCAAAACAAATCACGTAGAATCATGCATGCTATAAGCAATTAATAGTCGTCATGCCTTCAAAGCTATTTCAAAATTGTATAAACTATACCTGCAAAACAAAATAATGTAAACATTTGATAGTTCTGAAACGCAGAGAGAAAGTTTAGCTGTCTCGAATAATCTAATATGATTTTAATTATAATAGAATAATGCAAATTTAGTTCCGTACTATTTAGTGATAAATATTTAATTTTTATTAAACTGCACTTAGAAAAATATGCAGTTTGTCTGCATTGAAAATGGGCTAATTAACGTAGGACAAAAACCAACTGTTTTTAAGATAACTACTTCAACTTCGAATGCATAATACAGTATCTTGCATTGTCTCTGTTAACATATTTATAGTTTCAAAATTACTCCTTACATTTTCATTTTAAAGTAGTGTATTCAATGAGGCACGACTAATGGGATTTACTTGCAGGGTTAACCCAGCCATTGTCTCTTTTAATCCGTATAATTAGGGGATTAGTTCCTTGCATGGGTAGGACCGAGGCGCGCAAGGTACCTCTGCGCTCCTTGGTCCTACCCCTACGGATTTTATTTATGACCTCCCATTAGAGCAGGTATTGTGCGCTCCTCGGTCTGCGAATCGGTCGACCTGCCTCTTGACCGATCTATCATTTTATCGATTTTCTGATTTACCAATAAGCTTTCTTACCGATCTACTATTTGAATTACCAATCTACTTTTAAGCTAGTTTTTTTATTCGCCAATACATCTATTGTTTTACTAGTCTATCCATCTATTTTCTTCGGTTTACACCAATCTACCGAACATTTCAAATAACATAGAAGTAATTCGGAAATCTCGAATGTTGAAAAAGTACCGATTAATTGTACCGATGCGCTAATTTACATATCTAACGATGTACCAATCTGTTGAAAACCTTCTAGGCCTACCAATGTATTGCTTTAATGATTTACCTATCTGATAAGGTTTGTGTTTATTGGCCAACAACCCAGATCACCTTCGTCATTTGAACAAACTGTATACAAATTTTCGATTAACGAATTTTTTACCCGTATAATTTTGAGATATTTGATAAAGTCGTTGTTTTACCAGACCATTCACATACTTTACTGATGCACCAAGTTATAATTTTGTCAGTCTAATTTAATTGAATATTCATATATGCATTCAACATTTTACCAATCTATGTGTTTCTAGATCAATACCGAGAATAGGTTGGGGTATTTCCATCCATGCCACTTTATCGATTTCCTGTTTTATACTTTTTCCGGTCTGGATATATATATATATATATATATATATATATATATATATATATTAATGATTTACCCCCACATTGAACTATTGTTTTACTTCATTGTGGATGTAGCCTCCGGATTGCCAAATAATATTAAAAAGGTTTAAATACCTGCTATCAAGCGATCCATTTAATTGCAGTTGCAACTAGTTTCGACTCCTATGTGGAGTCATCATCAGGCGGTACAAGGACTTCTTCTTTCTTCATATGAAGAGCGTCATATTTAACACGTAAAAATAAATAAACATCTACACACGACACAAAACACGTTACGTTAGTTTACGTTACGTTATGTTTACGTTAGTCTGGACTTAAACTCCGTCGGGTTAGCGTCGTCTGTTGTCGTAACTGATCAGTAAATGTTTCGTGTCCGTAACGTGTTTTGTGTCGTAAGTAAATGTTTATTTATTTTTACGTGTTAAATATGACGCTCTTCATATGAAGAAAGAAGAAGTCCTTGTACCGCCTGATGATGACTCCACAAACTAGTTGCAACTGCAATTAAATGGATTGCTTGATAGCAGGTATTTAAACCTTTTTAATATTGTTTTACCATTACATAACTACTGCCCTACTAATTTGCTAATGTAATGATCTATTGACCTATATAGATTTATTAATTAAAACGTTGTATAATTAATTGTAGCAATAACATAAATATACACAAGTTAACTGACACATAAACGAAATATATAACAATCTGGATATTTAGATAGTTGTTTTGGATCCAACCAAGTTTAATAAAACCATTGACTTTATAATTCATCTTGTTTGGCTTAATAGTTTATATTGTAAGTTAAAAGTTACCTTAGCAGTTAAATGTTAATCCAGACGTTAATTTATATCATCTATCTATTTACTTAATCTTAGACAACTTCTCATGTTGTAGTTATAATAAGCACCAAAACCCATTCTAATGACACACATTTTTTTTTAAACTGATAATTTAATGCTCGCAGTACTTCAACTTAATTGTCTTATTTTCATCAGAACTACATGACCATAGTATTCAACACGAATCGAACTTAATTTTCAACAATGTTTTCCCTTAATTAAAACACTCCTGTGATTTTAACGAGGATTAAAATACAAAGAAAACAAACACAGACGAATATTCAAAATAAATGAACTACCAGCGTGAAGATGTTATTGCTAGATAGATGAAACCAAATTAGTGCTATCCAAGGTCTATGCAAATGCAAGGCTCTGGCTAGCGTGTGTCTGTAGTTGTCAGTGGAATAAGTGGATAACTTGTATAATAGGTAAATATTACATTTCTAGAGTCAAATTATGGTATTAATTTGGTTTGATGTATTTTTTGTGTTATTAACTTTGTGGTGTTAAAGAAAAAATTGTAAATATTAAATAAAGCCTAATTAAAAAAGGAAACGTTATACGATTCTTTTGGGGCAATTTAAACTATGGAATGACTGATAGTGGAGGGATTTGTTTATATAGATTGAACTATAGTAGACTTAGAGATCCATACTTTTTGTTTTAAAAAAGGTGGAATCCACTGAAGGTGGGAGTCGTTTTGGATGTGTTAAAAGGTCATAAACATAATTTTACTACATGTGCAACAACTATTCACATTCACCTCAAAAGAAAAGTTGGAGAACATTTTGAAGAAAAACATAATAATAAATGTTTATTTACTTACAACTACTAATTGTATACAAACACTGTTCGGTATTTCAGCGACCCGTCACAAAAATACTAACTAAGCGTAAACGAGTAAAAACTTATATGAGTACAAAATGTCTAATAAGTCAAAAAATGAGTCTAATATGAGTAAAATGTACTATGCTATATTCAAAGTTTAAATAATGACTTGATTTTCATTTTTAACTTTTTATTAATTTTCCTATTAATTGTGTAGGTAGCAGAGTGGTTTTAGTGGCTGGATTTACATAAATGCATTGGCTATGCCAATGAATACATACGAATATTATTTGTCTATAAACTAGAAAATCTGTATCTAAATGGTCTTGTACTTAAATAGTAACTATGTAATGACGATTTTATTGTACCAAACACTAACAAATCAGTTGTTAAGACCTTCCCAATTATTGCCCTATTATATATTTTTTATAAAAATAATCCATTCTTTCAATTGGTCTTTTAATTCTAATCATTCGAGTTTCAACAATAAGTAAGACAGTGGGAAATGTTTTTTTCTTTTTACCCCTTAAACAATTCCTGTTACTAATTTACGTCACATTTCACTCATAAGGGTTTTAATTTATTTAAATTTCAACGCCTTAGCAAAAAACAAAAGCCCGCCTTGGAAGATGAACAAACAAGATTTAGGACGTTGAAAAGAAGTGTCTTCGTCTAAGGTTACCCTTCCCTCTTCGCCAGTTTAATTACCAATTACGACAAAAGTGCTACAGTAATTACATTTACGAAAGATCGGGTTTTTACCACTTAAACAATTAGGAAAACAAAAACACCTCGGAATCAAGTGTCGGGTTGCTTGTTTAATGGTGGTCCCCGGGTATTCTAGTCACATAATTATAAAGATAGTGTATTAACATAACACCTTTTATAAAAATACAAACATAGGTATTATGTTGTGGGTCCCTTTCCCTAAAATGACGTAATATTTTGCAGCTCTATTTTAACACTATTAATAACATAAATAGTTCTGGGAACTCGAATACCAAATTGAATCATCGTGAATATGCTGCTTCAATGATGCCATCAATCACAAAAATTAATTTTAAATTATGAACTAAATTCGCATTATTGGATTGCTCATAGCCATTATTGTAGAGTAATGGATTAATTAAATAAAGGTTATATTTTTTATCATGAATTAAAAAATTAGGTTTCATCATTTTTTTTTTTAATTACCAATATTAAACATTCAAGTTCAAAGTAAACATTTTTTTGCAGATGCTGTATGACTGGAAACTCTGATAAATTATTATATAAAACCAATTAACTTTATTAGTACTGTAAAGAGGATAAGTGAGTTATAAGAATTGAACTGCCAGCACCTACTAATGTGTGAACGAGTAATGGATATACAATATAGCCATGAAAATTGGATATTTATAAGTTTTGGAATTTTTTTTATTCAATAATACAAATTTTAATTACGAATCACTGTTTTGGACAAACCATATATAAAACGGTAAAGGCTTAGACTTCTGAACATGGCTTTGTAATCAAGCTTTTTTCATCAAAGATGAAATGAAAAGGGCAATATTGTTAACTGTCATAGGTCCTCTACTTCGTAACCCCTTTAATATCCCAAATTAACAAAATGACTAAGAAAAATCATCCCAATCTGTTGTTTGGAGTATCTTATTATAGTTATACATTAAGAAATCTGCTTGGTAAGGGCTGTCAAAGAGGTTAGGTTAGGTTAATGTATCTCATTTCAATAATGTGACGACGAAATTCTATACAACTTGTTTCTAGATACAAAATATATTTAATACACATCTTGATACATTTTTATTGAGCATAATCATCGAAGGATTCACGTTACATACGGAGTCTCATGATAATTATATTACTGATGGGAGCGCCGTGGTCAAGGCTAAATTAAAGAACATTAAAATTCGTAATGTATTAAAATTTGTTTTAATATTAGAATAGTCGGTGTCGAACCTTGTGTATAACACCTTTGTGCCGCTAATTGGATTAATATAATTACAGGAAGTCCGATATGTTTGGGCAATTACGTAATTCGGTAATTGTAGAAAATTAATTATTAATAGACAGTAGGCGAGAAACCTGCACGGCCATTATGTTGCATCGAGTCGAAAAGTTTGATTAGACAAACCATTGAATACAATGGTTATGTATGTAGGTTAGTTTAGGGTAAATTGGCGTATATTTAAACAATTCAGCTCAATGTTCAGCTTGAATTGTTTCTATGCAAAAATGATGGATATAAAAGAGGGTTTGTGTGTTTACCTTGAAGTTTTGCAGAACGTAGAATGTGTTGGACTTCAGAATGGAAACGTGATAAGTCTAGGGAGTGCAGAAAATATATTCAATTTTTAAAGTAATTATAAAATCTTCCTAATACTTGGTGGAGTTTTTAAGTTGAAATGTAAATCAAAATTCAAAACATACAACATACCACGTAATTACAATTGATAACAGAACGACGTAAAAGGTAAGCCGTCTCTTGGATTGTATGTGTCTCTTAATAGTTGATTTGTTTATTTATACAAATATACCAAGTAGATAACAATCATACGTTTAATACCTTCGCAGGACTAAAAATACACCTAAGTGACTTAGTATAAAAAGCAAAGAAAAAAGTTCAAAGGAAGCTTATTAGCTTATTTAATGAGCTCTTTTATTTTATTTTTTTAATTGCACACTTAAGTGATTTCATCGAAAGATGTTGAAAATGAATGAATTATCCTACGATATATATTTGAGAAACAATACGCTAAATGACAAAATAAAACATTGATATGAAATCAAACTTTAAAGTTAATGAATGCGTAAACCGAACATGTTCGAGTCTGTGGTATAAAAATACAATAATTTCTTTGACTATAAACCATACACCAATCAATTCATTGTAAACCAAGTTGTGCTGTTCATAGTCAATTAGTATTGCAATTTACTATACACAGTAAAACCTAGTTTACAATGACTTAGCGGATCCGAGCTGACAAACTTCTGTTCGTTTCAACTACTCGCAACATAATTTAGCAGCACGGACAACCTAATCCTTAAAAAATGCTTAAATATTATGATACTATCTTTTAAACTATTCAATACGTGTAACTGTACACTGATTTCAGAATTTCATGAATCACATAGTTGTTCAATATGCTGTAGAACAAATAATTGATATACTGTATATTACAACGACATCGCACCATCGATCTCTAATCGATGCATCGAACTTTTATGTATTATGCTAAATTGAATTGAGAGTGAGTGTGGAATGGATTGCACCACCTTATCACCTGTTTCTTAAGCTACAACCTTTATTGAAATCCTTACAATCAAGGAAAGTCGTGACAGTTGTAAACTACAATCGACAGTATTTTCGTACAATCAAAACAGAGACCTTAACTAAGACCAGAACAAAATCTTAATTACAAAGAAATCTTCTTGAATATTCTTTTAAGAAATAAAATCAAACCATTTTACCCCAATATCTTACTGACCCAGCCTGAAGATGTTATTGAGGGTTTATTAATTTCGAAATTCCTCTTTGTCCCAGTTATTGTGAGCGCATTTAACCACGTCCCATAACAATCGGTGCCAGCGGCGCATTCCACTGCGCTACAGACACAAGACTTGAGTCACTCATGATAATCTTCTAAACCCAAAGGAAACCTGTGGTCGTTTTGAACATAAGTTTTTATATTTATCTTTATTTTATGCCATCTCGGCGATTATGGCTACCGTGCTGGTTCAATTACCTATTTTTAACGATTGAACTCGTTTAGTTGGCCATGGGAGAATCCGGTGGAGTTATGTAAATTGAGGATGATTGAATTGAATTTTCGATGTGGTTTTGTTTTGTCTGTGAGAACGAGTTGAATGTTCGTAAACTTTAGGGAGTAATTTACCGATCAAGTTTCCCGTTTACATGATGACTTAGTTGTAGTAGACGAATGTTATGTCCGTATTTCTATTAATTTCAAATCTATACAACAAATGAGCTGAGCTTTACAGATATATTTTCACGGCCGAGTTTCTCGTACTAATTTTGTTGCAGCACCTTGCCATTGATTCGTGAATAAGGCATTCCATTAAATCTCCACCTTATGACTTTCCTCATTTGTAATCATTTTATTACACATTATATTGTATATTGAGGAGTGTTAATTACAAATGACAAAGTAATCTAAGAGAAAGAAAATGAATAAGTCATCTTAGAGGAACCAGAAAGAAATTTTTCTGCTTATTGTTAAAACACATGTTTGAATTATTAAACAATGTTCAGAGATGTTTTTTACCAACCATGTTTAAAGAAGTTGTAATTTAGAATCATAGTGTTCAGATCTCAGATTTTATCTGTTATGTAGTTTTTAGTATTTTAATTTTTTAGTATAGGCAAATACGTGGATTTCAATTGTATCGCCTAATTTCACATCATTTAAGTCCCAATTCACAAAAACAGTTATTCGATTACACCCCCTTCAACCAAAAAACACTTTGCGCGTTAAAAACTAATCTTTTAAACCCTAAACTCTCAAACAACCCCTTCCTCGAGGCCAATCTCAAGGCGTTAGACAATCACTGGAACAATAAACCGGAGTGTCGCAGTTTTGGAGGGAATCCCTGTCATTTTGGAGGGAGTCCTCCTCGTTTTTGGCTAATCACGTTGTCCAGAGGAGCACAGAACAACTTTGAGGTCACAACTCGATTGACGCTCTCTTGATTATCTTCAATTCCATCGTCGAGCAATTTGGAATCCTTTAGAGACGGCTTTGTGCCTAATTGGGTTCTGTAATGAACAAATAATGAAGCCGGGATGAACACTTGAAGTGTCAGGATTACTTAGACTTTTAGGTGAGATGGGATATTGAAGTGTGATGGTTGAATTTATTGTTGGTTTCTATGCTATAAATATAGTCTAATACGGATAGTGGACGAATAAGATGAAAGTGATGTATGTAATGATAAAAGATTTTGCAAGATTAATCATTTTTTTATTTTTTTTTGGGGGTGGGGTTCATTTTTTAAGGTTAATAAAATTGATATGGTACTTGTACATGTTTAGAGAAAACAGGAATATAGTATTGAGACTAATGACTGATAATTTGCTAGATTTCGAGCAACTGCTATAGTAGAATGTATTGCTTCTAAGGAAATGTGGGTTATATTGTTGTCCCTTGTTGTTGGGGGTTGTGATAAATCATTTTTTACACTGACATCTTCCATCTTGCATTGTAGGATATTTTCTATTTTTCACTAAGGTGGAATCTCGTCTCTATGAATTATTTCACATAACTACATTGAGAAAGTATTCAAGTCAGTACTGAGGTACTAGTCTTATTTTTATTTTCAGAGTTGTGTTATCAACAATATATTTATAATGCTTTTTTTCGTGTAGTACTATAGTTCTGATTGACAAAACTCATTGTTTTATTTATAAAGTAATATTGGACTGTTAATAAATTATACGTATCCAAACCAAACAAACCCTTTAAACACATATATAGAGACACTAAAGATATTAACAAAAGTAAAGATTTTATAACAATCCATTCAACTAAGCAGTTGAAAATTGTAAAGAAATTCCGATGGGTCACAACGAATTCTTTAATTATTGTGAATTGCCATTGTAATGGATAACTTTTACAATTTTAATCGGGCATCATTTATTAAATAAATATGGATAAAACCACACATTTCATTAAAATATGCATTACCATGACTGAATGAAAAGGGAGCGAGTGAACTATGAATGAAAAGTATTTCTAGTGGTTAGAGCGCAGGACTCCGGTTTCTCCCGGGGTCCCGGGTTCAAATTCCGCCAAATCACCAACGGATTTTATATAAGTTATAATGCTGTAACCCCTAGGTCTAGTCTGAAGTACTGTGAAAAACAATTCCGGGCTCGTGCCTAGAGTCCTGGGACAAAAAAAACCATGACTGAACCACTTTGTTGGAAGACAACTTTGATGAGTCGTAATAGTAGCTAGTAGTTATACATATAATATTTAAAACTAATCGAGCAGCCCTTAAATAACCAAGCCTTAGTTAATTTCTAGGTTAAGGTACAAATGTTCTCTGTTTTGATTATGCTGGGGGATTTTTTTTTACTAACTCTTGTAATAATTGAACTGTCAACTAAGCCAACAAACAGTTAAGACTTTATATAATGATATTGGCTCATCATAATGATAATGTATTTGGCACCAATACCACCCAATTTTTTAGGCTTTAGTGGTTCATTATTTCATGTGTTGTGTATGAAAATATTTGACTGGTCATGTTCTATTCTTAGTTGACAATTACAGTATAAATTGCAAGCAAACTTTAAGCCCGGATAGTGATTTTACTATTGGTTATCTATATGCGGGTAAAAATCACGAATTTATAATTTTCTTAGCTGCTTAGGTGTTTCTCGAGTAACATAAAAATTTCCTTTATAATGTAGCTTCCTTGGTTACATTATATTTCTATAATAATATAATTTAAACGTGTTTTGGAACATTCATTTCAATGGAAAAAATTTAAGATTGACAAATCAACTTTAAATAAGTACCTTATGTTATATTTTGAACGTTTTACAGTGCAATAAGAGATCAATATACAGATAAGTACATGTTTTCTTGGCTGAAAAATAAATATCCTCCAAACTTTCAGAAATATCCTAGTACAAGATTTGTTGGTGCTATGTTCATAGTGTTACATAATGGCCATGAAGGAAATAAAAAATAACCTACAATATCTTCTGAACTTGAAATCTGTATTTATGTAAAGAACAGGTTAAAATTGAAGACTACTAATAAAACTGATTGTTATTTCACACGATTGAAACAGTCAATTGATGGCAACCCTTTATATACCTATGTTTTTTACTGCTTTGTTAACGTAAACATTCTATTTGAAAGTTTCGGGTTCAAATCCTCCCAACAACCATAAGAATTTAGTTATGAATTACACCACGACCCTATCCAAAGCCCATCTCAAGCAGTAGTTACACCTATAAAATAAGAAGGAACTTTCTATTCTATTGAAGATCCCCCTTAACAAAAATCCACACGATAACTTAATATTTAATCCACACCCAGATCTCGTCGCACATTATCAGTTTTTCACCCTTCTGCGGTCAACAGATATTCCAATATGACATCCGACTCGAGTATCCGATTCTTGCGAATTCCTCGACAGAGTCGATATGTCAAGGAGTGTGTGGCATTCGTTAATTAATGGCGACCACATTGCTCAGAAATATGCGATTCCCGCCCTTACGTGTCGCCCTGCGGAATGTGCGGAGAATTGGCGGGAGTTATCTATGGGAGGATTACAATCAGTTTTACACTTTAGAGATTCTAACGGAAGATGTTTTAAATGAATTAGGGAAAGTATGAGCACTGGAATGAAAATGTGGGTACATTGGAGCTAATTATTAAAATAGAATAAGTAGTATATATTTGAAATAAAATCGTCATAAATATTTTCAGAATTTTCAATTTCATGAGGCCTTTGAGTTTTGTGTCTAATGATAGCTGGCGAAAGGCCAGTTTTTCTTGAAGATTAGAATCTGTATTAATACATTTCATAATCTTTAAAACATATTGTTTGGTAATGTTTTGATTAATTTACTAAAGTTTTTGCTTTTTTTGTATTGAGAATTTAGGGCCATTAAACGTTTTAGATTTACTTGATTTATCAGATTTTCCACATGTTTTGCATCTTAATAAGAATTTTACCATATCTCAGGTCCAATTTTTCGGAAACAGTTTTTGAACAGCAACTTTTTAACGGTGAATTTGGCTGGATCTAAAGAAATCGATGAATCCTAGGCACAGTAATTCGTGTTAGTTTTCATATGATTACTTTGAGGGCTTGGATGTCCCGGAAATCTCACAGGCCTTATGTGAAACCAAGGGGGTTTGGGTTTGTACTCATAATCATATATTCATGTTCTAACTCAAACTATAGTTTTTAGACAGATACTTTTTCCATTGTCTCCAAACAGCGCTTTATGATATACGTCGGAGTTCCTTTCTTTATAGTTGTACATTTCACGATAAAAACATTTGAAACAATCTTCTACCGTGTAATTCAATAATAATTGCCATTAACCTATTTTAACAATGATAATGATCCCAGAACTCGACGAACTACTATAAAAGGAATAATAGTAGTTTGATGAAACATATAACGCCCAAGTACACAAGGCTGTAAATAAAGAAACATTGTAGGACTCAATAATTAAAATAACCACATATTTACTCACTACTTATTACCTTTCCTTTTAGTATCAAAAAGTCAATTGTAATTCCTTGGTAGTTTAGCCTTGAATCGTAGGAAAAAACTTCAAAGTCATTACTCTTGGAGTACTGCAATAAGAACCAAACCATACAATGTCTTAAAGATGTTCAAGGGAAGGGATAACTGTCCAAATAACTAAGTACCAAACCAATCAACTACCAAATTGTCCAAGTACCATAATTCCTCAAATATTCTTCTTTGCAGATACCCAGCAATCCATGTAACCTAAAAGCAAAATGTCTTGACAATGTTCCATCTAAGTAACTAAGCATCTAGAGTTCCATGATATAATACACTATAGAACCTAAATCTTCAAATATCTAAATATCTGTGTACTGGAATACCTACGTACTCATGCACCTAAACCAAAGTACAACTCTCGGTACTACTTAACGCACTAGATGCAACTTCATACCCAAATACTGAATACTAATACCTAGTACCAAAACACTCAAGTTTCCAAGTGCTCAACAATACACTATAGAACCTAAATCCTCAAATACCAATAGATCTGTGTACTAGAATACCTACGTACTCATGCAACTTAACCAAAGTACAACCACTTCTCTGAGTACTACTTAACACACTAAATGCAACTTCATACCCAAATACTAAATACTAATACCTAGTGCCAAAACACTCAAGTTTCCAAGTGCTCAACAATACACTATAGAACCTAAATTCTCAAATACCTTTAGATCTGTTTACTAGAATACCTACGTACTCATGCAACTTAAACCAAGTACAACCACTTCTCTGAGTACTACTTAACGCACTAGATGCAACTTCATACCCAAATACTGAATACTAATACCCAGAAAACACTCAAGTTTCCAAGTGCCCATTACCCAGTGCGGCTCATTCCTACCCACACTGCAGACTACCTCCATTTACGACCCATTACTAGTGGCCCGCGGGTTTTCGTTCCTCCTTTATTTCAGTGCGTCTGTCCAAGTTTGATTCGCACACTCATATATCAATCTGACAGTTTGATTGGTTCGGCTATGAATAAAAGATGGAAGCAGTCGAGAGCCCGTCATTTGACCACACAAAAACTCACGGTAACTCACGATAAGTGGGGGTAAATGCTGACCAAATTGAGAGTACCTACCCGCATATATCATTGCTTCTTGCCACTCCTTGTTCTCGAATTCGCTCTTAGCCTTGGGACGTTTTTGTTTTAGACTTCTGTTTTTATCGAAGAAGAATAGGGTGGTTTCAACGAGTGCTGTAAAATGTTTGGGAAAAGTGTGTATGGTGGATGTACTATCACGCTTGTGAATTGTATAACTGTGCTTCCAGAATTTGAAAAGTAAGGATCGAGTAGCATGATGATCTTAGAGCTACGGTGCTGCAAATGCTGATAGTAAATTCGTGGATTTTAATCATGGTTGCGCATAACAACTTTTTAACCACGACCTATTCTTACAGTGGACAGGACGGTAATGAAGCAGTGAAGGTTTTGGAAAAAAGGTCGTCATAAAATATTTGTTGAAAGGTTAAGCGTACTTTGCTACATACGTCCCCTGTATAAGCCTGAGTATAACAAATACATTAAGCAACATTTAAGTTATGGCTTTGTATTTTTAAGTCCTATATACATTTTACATTCCTTTGAACTGTGTTGGAACCTCTGTATCCATAAAAACATTTGACAAACAACCTGTACCCATTGCAAACATACTTAAAAAGTACTTCTAGTCTCTTTTCAGCCGAAACAGCAATACCTTTCCTCTTCTTTTGTACTTTACAAAATATAATTAAATTGTGTCACTTCATTCACTGAATGTTTTGCCAATTGCCCGTCCATCACCTCAGGTTGTTTCGCACCCCGAGGCGATTTTCAATCACAACAACCCTTATGATATAATCACCCGAGGAAATCCCGTCTTAAATCTACAAGGTGCAAGATCGCTAGGTAATCTACCCAGGGTTCGGCCGTCGCCTAAGGCGCTGTGGACCTCGATAAGGCTTATATAAGATGTATTTAAGCCTTAGCTAAGCAGCCTGCATAATAATGTCCGTCGTGTACTTAGCAAGACAAACAAGTAGGGCAACGTCTTAGCCAGGGGACGTGCCGTATCGGTCGACAACTTGGCCATCTTCATCAATTATTAACACACATGCCCTCCCACATTAATTAGAGCTTGTTGCCAGATTAGGACAAGAAACCGTGGATCTTGGGGTTGAGATTAATTTAGTAAGATGTGTAGGTTGGCAAGTTTGAGAGGGTGTTTCAAAGATTGAATAGTGTTGAGTAAGTTTTTAATGGTGATGAATACGCTCACAAAATTGATTTATGGAAATTGTATTTTATTTGTTTTGTTTTTAATATGAGTTCTTTCAAATGTAACCACAACTTGATATCTTTATGTTTTTTTTTCAGAGTTGTAAAAGTATAAATGTTTCACTTACACGTTTATTTTTTTTACTGTCGTTGCTCAAATAGGGGAATAATTATGAGCAACGTGCAACGATTCTTTTATATTTTTAAAGAGGTGGATTTTTTTATAAAATTTACACGTTTTTGTGTGAAGTTTTATAGAGCCGATATGTCTAGTTGTTAAATTTGTTAGAATTTAATTTCCAAAATAGCAATTGTCAAAGAAATGGGTAACTTGGATTGTAAAATATGTAACCTGTAAGCTATAGAAACCTGTATGCAACAATGTAACTTCAGTTATGATTTTAGTCAAATGTTGGAAGAGTCTAACCTTAATCCCCTTTAGAAACGGTATTACCTTCATAATATTTGTTTTACCTTAGTACTTACGTAAAGAGTCTCTTAGTGAGGATTATAGAGATGTTCTAAGTTTATTTCTGCTCTTCCTTTTAAGTCGTATAGTAGCCTAATCAATGAGTTTGTTTAGGATGAATCGTAGTATAGAGATGAATTAGATATAATTGGATCATTTTTAGATGGTTTAATACTAACACAGTGCTCACACTATATTTAAACTGGTAATTTAGCTAACTAGTTTAACGAATACTAACATATTTTCGGGTCTTCACATCCAAAAAAACCAATAAAATTTAATTGGTATTTTTTTAAAGTTCACCAAACAAGGGGCGTGTAGTGTACAACCTAAACATTCTGCGATATTGCTTCTCGTCAGATATGTAAAGTAATCAAACATTTACTGCGTATCGTTAATGAGAAACATTAATATTCTCCAGAACATGAAACATAAATATCCACTCGTAAAATACACAATACCTGGAATATTCCACTCTCATACATATTCTCTTTTTATTTTTGGATGTGATTTTACGCCAGTGACATTTTTTACGTTTTGGAAAAAAACGGTTCAAACCCTGGTCTTATCTAACGTTGACCTTTTTGTTAGATAGTGTCATTAATTCATAGCCCAATGGCAAATGGCATCTGGGTCTGGAAACGATCTCGCTTGGATTCGAACCAGTGACCTTCAGATTTCAAGGCGAGCACTATAACCACTCGGCTACCCAGAAATTTGTTACAAAGTATGTGTACAAAAATATGCATTTTCTTCAATACAAACAGCTTGGTTAGAAAATTAAATGTAGGATATTAATAGGCCATAACTTGGGAAAGGGGAAACTTTGGGCTTTGGATAAGTCTGTACTTTATGTATATGAAGATACGAAGTTGGTATTGCATTACGTTTAATTCCATCTCAGGAATAAAAACTGTTGGATTCATCTACTTAAAGCTCTGCAACAATCTTAATCGTCTGATTATCTAAACATACAAAGGTTGATACATACTATAGTTTTGATCTAAAATAATATTTTTCAATTGTAGTAACTGATCTATTTGGCAAAAGTCTTGGAAAATTGCTTTTAAGATGAACTTTTAACTCGGAGATTGGCCCAGAGAATTAAGTCTCGTTGACCAAAATTCTTATTCTGTTCAAGAGTCTTCATAACATGACATAATTTATTATCTTTCACTATAATTTTATTTTTACTTCCAATAAGATCCATCATACAATTCTTTATTCTGACCTAGTCCATACTGACCAAACAAAAATATTATTTTGATTCTTAATGATACGGTTAAAAAGATATTTCTCTTCGTGGAAGGAAAGACCGGGCAAAAAATTAATATTGGAAAACGAGTTTTTTACAAGGTTTCCCGAATACAGACATCGCCAAAGAGAAAGACAAAGCAAGCAATTAGACCGCTAAGACCGAGTCATTGTCCAGCTGAGACAATGCCACGTCCCGGACACTTTGGCCAAACAATAACCCGAGGAGAAATTGCGAAATTCATCGGCTCAAAATTTCCAACTTCCTTTGTTACCGGTGGCTTCCATTCTTTTAAACCGAGATTATTATGTTTCAAAAATCCGGACAGCGGTTTAATGAAGTACTTTTACCTGGAAATTAAAACCCGTTTGTTTATCATCCTGTAGCATCGTCATTGGGGCGGTTTTGTCTTGGAAAGTAAAAATGTATCACTGTTTTCGTTTAAGATCGGCATCAAGCAATAATGCAAGGTGATGTTTGGTCGGCTTACATGGTTTTGTGACTGCAATTTTTTTGTTTTATATGGATGCGCCAAGCACAGCACAGTTTCATTATGGAAAGTCCAAACTAATGATACGTTTTGTGGTTGTGAGCAGGTGCTCAATCTATATATCACAAAGTCAATCAAATTTGTATAACTTATTTCCTTAAAGAATTGGTTGGTTTGCATAGCACAAGGGTGTCAGGACTTCAGTGGATCACCTTCTTGGATAAACCTTGTGAGCAAGATTTATTTTTCAGTGATAAATTTATTTTGTTATTTATTTACAACCATTTCGTAATTTTTCTCACTTTTGAGTTTTTTCATGTGCTTTTTACTATATAGACATAATATAAAAGAGATTTGAAGGGATATGTTTTTGTTTACAAGCTAAGTTACAGTTATTGATTGCACTTAGTTCACATTATAATTTCAGATTATAAGAACTAATTACAGTATAAATTACTAAGATAGTTTAAACATACATTTCACAAGTACACCTTTCAAAACCTTTCACTCTTAATCCCACGAATAAAATTAAAATCCATCCCCAAACCTTTCAACGGTAAACAAAGTATTTTTAACGCATGAGGTTTTTAAGGAGAACCCACTAAGGTTGAAAGTTTGTTGTACTAGTCAACCTAGGTAAACAGTACAATTTAAAATCAAGCTTATCGAAGCGAGCAGGGTCGTGTAAAATAAATTTTTAAATTATAAAGACAAGAAAACAGGAAAAAGAACAAACATGTGTTTAGGGAACGAAGCTTCAGCGATTACTGGCGTCTCCCCCATCTGCATATCGACTGCATACGAATGGTAATTTTAACTCGATTTTTATGAAGGGTTCTTTACTCTGCCTTTTTCCGAAGACAATTTTACTCCCCTGGCTCCTGTTAAAAGTTAATGCTATGTATTGTTAGGGGATGTTTGAACAAAAGCTTATTAATAAGGGTGGTTTCTCTGTGCGTATTAAAACATTAAGCCCCAATTAGTTGTGTGATATTGTACTTGTGTTTTGGATATTGTTGCGATAGTTGGTATTTATAGTTATAGGTTAGAGCTTCTTTGTGTAATCTAGAGGAAAGTACATACTGCATGGTAATATGTATAACAAAATTAAAATATCCTATGCAGCTTTCTTATCCCGAATCGATATCAATGAAGACTCATCATAAAAAAATTAAGTAATTTTACTGATGAACTTTCAGTTATCAAGGCTCTTTTTGGAGGACTTTATATTTTACATTCCTTTTAAACTATAACAGAAATGTTTAAATACAACCAGTGGACACGAACCAAAGAGACTTGGAACAGAGGAATGGAATGGTTGAAAGCGAGCAACGTACGTCTACAGCTTGTATTTGCTATGCCTAAAATACATTCATCAATCCTTCCAACGACCGGTCTAGTCTGGACCAGTGGACTCGGGCCATGCAAGACAAGGAACGGAGGAATGGAATGGTTGACAACGAGCCACGACTGTCTACAGCTTGTATTTGCTATGCCTGAAATACATTCGTCAATCCTTCCCACGACCGGTCTAGACTGAACTAGTGGATTCGGACCATGCAAGACAAGGAACGGAGGAATGGAATGGTTGACAACGAGCCACGACTGTCTACAGCTTGTATTTGCTATGCCTGAAATACATTCGTCAATCCTTCCAACGACCGGTATAGACTGAACCAGTGGATTCGGGCCATGCAAGACAAGGAACGGAGGAATGGAATGGTTGAAAACGAGCCACGACTGTCTACAGCTTGTATTTGCTATGCCTAAAATACATTCGTCAATCCTTCCAACGACCGGTATAGACTGAACCAGTGGATTCGGGCCATGCAAGACAAGGAACGGAGGAATGGAATGGTTGACAACGAGCCACGACTGTCTACAGCTTGTATTTGCTATGCCTGAAATACATTCGTCAATCCTTCCAACGACCGGTCTAGACTGAACTAGTGGATTCGGACCATGCAAGACAAGGAACGGAGGAATGGAATGGTTGACAACGAGCCACGACTGTCTACAGCTTGTATTTGCTATGCCTGAAATACATTCGTCAATCCTTCCGACGACCGGTCTAGACTGAACCAGTGGACTCGGGCCATGCAAGACAAGGAACGGAGGAATGGAATGGTTGACAACGAGCCACGACTGTCTACAGCTTGTATTTGCTATGCCTGAAATACATTCGTCAATCCTTCCAACGACCAGTCTAGACTGAACTAGTGGATTCGGACCATGCAAGACAAGGAACGGAGGAATGGAATGGTTGACAACGAGCCACGACTGTCTACAGCTTGTATTTGCTATGCCTGAAATACATTCGTCAATCCTTCCAACGACCGGTCTAGACTGAACTAGTGGATTCGGACCATGCAAGACAAGGAACGGAGGAATGGAATGGTTGACAACGAGCCACGACTGTCTACAGCTTGTATTTGCTATGCCTGAAATACATTCGTCAATCCTTCCAACGACCGGTCTAGACTGAACTAGTGGATTCGGACCATGCAAGACAAGGAACGGAGGAATGGAATGGTTGACAACGAGCCACGACTGTCTACAGCTTGTATTTGCTATGCCTGAAATACATTCGTCAATCCTTCCAACGACCGGTCTAGACTGAACTAGTGGATTCGGACCATGCAAGACAAGGAACGGAGGAATGGAATGGTTGACAACGAGCCACGACTGTCTACAGCTTGTATTTGCTATGCCTGAAATACATTCGTCAATCCTTCCGACGACCGGTATAGACTGAACCAGTGGATTCGGGCCATGCAAGACAAGGAACGGAGGAATGGAATGGTTGACAACGAGCCACGACTGTCTACAGCTTGTATTTGCTATGCCTGAAATACATTCGTCAATCCTTCCAACGACCGGTCTAGACTGAACTAGTGGATTCGGACCATGCAAGACAAGGAACGGAGGAATGGAATGGTTGACAACGAGCCACGACTGTCTACAGCTTGTATTTGCTATGCCTGAAATACATTCGTCAATCCTTCCGACGACCGGTCTAGACTGAACCAGTGGACTCGGGCCATGCAAGACAAGGAACGGAGGAATGGAATGGTTGACAACGAGCCACGACTGTCGACTGTCTACAGCTTGTATTTGCTATGCCTAAAATACATTCATAACAATCCTTCCAACGACCGGTCTAGACTGAACCAGTGGACTCGGGCCATGCAAGACAAGGAACGGAGGAATGGAATGGTTGACAACGAGCCACGACTGTATACAGCTTGTATTTGCTATGCCTGATATACATTCGTCAATCCTTCCGACGACCGGCATAGACTGAACCAGTGGACTCGGGCCATGCAAGACAAGGAACGGAGGAATGGAATGGTTGACAACGAGCCACGACTGTCGACTGTCTACAGCTTGTATTTGCTATGCCTAAAATACATTCATAACAATCCTTCCAACGACCGGTCTAGACTGAACCAGTGGACTCGGGCCATGCAAGACAAGGAACGGAGGAATGGAATGGTTGACAACGAGCCACGACTGTATACAGCTTGTATTTGCTATGCCTGATATACATTCGTCAATCCTTCCGACGACCGGCATAGACTGAACCAGTGGACTCGGGCCATGCAAGACAAGGAACGGAGGAATGGAATGGTTGACAACGAGCCACGACTGACTACAGCCCCGCCCAGATGGTGGGGGTAATCACCTGTAATAACCAAGTAGTTATTTTTCGAATCGTGCTCGCCCACAATTCAAATTTATTTCAATGTTGTTATTATCAAGATGTGTATCTGAAACAATGCCTCCATTGTGGACTGGGCGATCCCTCTTGTCGAAATGGGCAAAGAATCTGCATTTCGTTGGTCTTTGATATTTGGACTTTTTGTAGAATTGAGAGTGGGTGTGAATTATGAGACCAGTTCAGAATGTGTTTCAGAATGAAGTTGAACGATAGCGGCAAAATTTCTGAATTATTTTGTATCAAAACATGATATGACATAGTACATTATTTATATGTTGTAGGTAAGAAGTAATTTCTTTAATCGTCTGTTATGAAGAGTCAAGATAAATTAATGTTTCTTTAGAGCTCTCGAACCAACTGCCTTTTGGATAGTATTGACTATAAACCACATTGATATCCTGGGCCTTGTTTCGTAATAAAAAAGTACAAGTTACAAGTTGTAACCATCGATGTATAATAACTCGATGTAGAGTATTATACATCGATGGTTGTAACTTGTAACTTGTAATTTCCATTAGATTTGCATTGAGCGATCAGCTGATTTACAAATAATATTAGTTTGTTGTTTATTACTAAACAGGCCCCATGGCTAACTTCTATTGCTGTATTTTGCTTTCAAACTTGCCATCCAAGGAGTTTACGTCCTGTTGAAGACGTTATGCAGACGTCATGCAGAAGTCAGACTTATCACTATTTGAACCTTTGGTGTTAAATGGAAACAAATAATTAATGGTACACAATCAATACATACATTCTTTAAAAATCCAGATTAGGCCATACAAATCATCTTAAGAATCAAAGAATCGCTCTGACGACGAATTAGCTAAGAGGAGTAACACTAACCAATTTTCAACCTAATTAAAAAAAAATATTCCTTAACATTTTCCTTAGTTTCATATTCGGTATCAGAATCAAGGCTAGAAACAGACAAAGAATTCTAACCTCCAACTCTACTATGCGGTCGGCACTCGCGGCTAGATGGTCCATAAGCCACTTCTCTGCCATATCTAACCATCGCTGGCCGCTCAGATTTCATCGGCAGTTATGCAGATCCACCGACAGGTTCGTTGTGATCGTTTCCAGATCACCATTGAATATTTATGCCGCGTTCTCTGATCTCGGTTGTACACAATTAATACGCCGGCATGCCGCTGATGCTCACCGCCTTTTAATGACTCATTTCGCGGGTTGTAATTAATCAGAAGTGTCGTTGAGAATCGTCAATGGCTATTGGAACTTGATCATGCTTAAGATTGGAAATGTAGTCATGTTGGTGGATGCATGCAAGAACGGATACCCAAGATGGAATTATGAAGTTTAAGGTGGTTTGAGTCGTGATCTTCATAAGGCCCCACTTTGAACTGTTCGTCTTCCTATCTACGAAAAATTATCAGTGGATGTAAATCAAATCATGACTGTATAGAAGATGTACTTGCAACCAAGTTGTTGAATTGTTTATATATGCATATGAATCGGGTGAAACTGGGTAAGAGGAAAGTAGAATTTTACCACCTTTAATATTTTACTTTGGGATTGTATGCTAAATCAGTCAATGAAACAACACAACATGAAATTTGAAATCTAATCAGCAATAATATTGTGACACCTTAAACATTTGACTATGCAATGTGTAATAGAATTAGTCAATGAAACAACGGCATGCATTAAATTAAGATTACTTTGATGTTGTGGCCTGTAGTTCTTGTGCAGGTGAGGTATTCGTGTTACCGAAATGTTACTCAGGATATACAGGCTAAAACGACAAAAGTAATATCAACCTAATGTAATTCAAGTTCTTAAAACTGGGATGATAAATAGACATAATAGGAGAATCCGAATATAAATATGCCTACGATCACTACTTTTGAGTCGTCAGAAAATCTACAGCACAGTTGTTGCTAAAGAAAGTTTCATTACTCATATTTTACTACAAGATAGGCTAAAATTAGTCAATGAATCAACAACTACATCGTGTGACTATAAATTGACAGAGTTAATGGGGGCAGCTGACCACAACTTTGACCACAACCTTTGAGTCTCCCATTTCCATCTACGCCGCCGCCCACTTCTCAACGCCGCAGTCCGCAGCTTCCTTTGCCCCGGGGCTCAGGTAGTATTTTGGAAATTTACAACCTCAAAACTGCCCCTGCGGTCTGTCCGGGACGTATTGATTTCGTCACTCGTTTTTCAACTTGTTTCACTTTTGTTTGTTGCGTTGGTTTATTTCTAACACAGTAGGCCTATAGAGATAATATTTTTGTACAGGAGTAGTTTTCTACCTATGTTTTTATATTTGCACAAAATATCTTTTGGAAATAATGTTTACAAAAAATCGGACAGTAACATATCAAACTTTTAACTGCTCTGTGATCTTAAGGAATTAATTTAGTTCACTCATCTAATAAAATAACGTTTCCATTGTTGTATTTTGTTAGTTATTTTATATATATCTTGAACAAACAGTACTTAATAAATTATCAATTATTGAGATGGGTACGCCACCTAGGTGCGTATTTTAACCCAGATGTGAGTGAAGGATGGTTGTAGAATGGTGGGAGATGATCTGTGTATGGATAGGGAATGGAACGTTTTCGTTCATCTAATAAGATGAAATTATTTCATTGTTTCCCAAAACATACTAAATTTACATATCAAATTGTTAAGAATAAAAACCTCAAAACCTTCTGAGGTCATCATTCATTTTTCAACTTATTTTCCTTTTTTATTCATTTCGTGGGATACTTTTATTGCAGCCCAGTGACAATAATTTCGTGAAGTAGTGTTCTGGCTATATTGTTTTTCTTGGAATCGGACAAAGCAACTAATGGTTAAGGGATGAATTAAAATCTCAAAATATTTTCTAGGAAGTGACGTATTGATTATTACTAATTTTCTCCTATTCACCGCGGAATTGGATCGTTTGCAATTTTCTTTTAAAAAGCATACTGTTCTAAATGTTGATTATAAAAATGATGGATATGATGAATGAAAAATGATGATGAAAATAAGAATTTTTATGTTCATTTTGACGTATGGAAATAAGTACTTTATGAGGTAGATGAAAGTAGACAGTTTTTTTATTCTCTCATACGCAATAATGATTGTTTGACAGTTACCTGTTTGAAATCTAGTCGAACTCTATATCGAAGAAAATATTGCCGAAATATAACGATTTTTAGTTGTAAAATGGGGTAGAATAATGCTTAACAGTCAGGTTTGCCAAGCGATAGAGAATTTAAAATGCTAAATTAAAATGTTCTGTTAAAATGAATTTCTTTTCATAAAATCAGCCATATTTTAGTAATTTAAGTTTAAAGAATTTAAATGGCCGCTATTTTATTTATTTAAAAGAAAATTTATTTGTTAGTAATTACCTCTTGACACAATAAATGTACTGTATGTGCAAAGTTTGGTTTCCGTAGCTTGAATAATTCTTGAGGTACAAATTGTTGGCAAAACAAAATGGTGGCTAGCGGTTAAACGAATGTTCTTTCGACGTATGTTTACACGCACTTTTTTGTTTATCTTGATAAGTACTATCAGCCCCCGAAGTTTGTGACATCCCTTTATGAACATCCTGTATAGTAAGAAAATGAACTCTGTTCTGGCCTTGAATTTTGTTTGCAAGATATTTAGAGTGCTAATTCCAATAGTTTTTCTCCCGTCGTATCATAAAAAAGAACATATATTGTACAGTGCTAATAAAATTCCTCAAAAATGTGAGAAATTTATATTTACGTAAAAAGAAAGCTTTATAGCCAACATTTAATCGGCATTTTTTATACTCCTGCTTGCAGCAAACCGAAGTATTTATTATTCAATATTACTTTTTATCAGACATATATGGAAGGGTTGTTATTATTTTATTTTTAATCTGTTTGAATTTAACCATATAAAACTACCAGTGATTTGCTTGGATAACAGGATTGCTGCGATTGAGATGTATTTTCATTTAACGTTATGTTTTTTGTCATCCAATCGATTATTTCAATATTGAAAATATTTTGCTATAGGATTTACTAACCACCAAGAGCTACTTCCCATAATAGCTTACTTTATTAAAACGTATGATATAAATCGTTACCGTTTCCAAGACACAAGTTTATGTTTAATTTACTTAGTCAATGAAGCAACCCCCAAATTGATCTAATGGTGACATTTATAATAACTTATTTCACTACCTTTGACTTAGCTAACGTTCAAAACGTGTTACTACTAAGTTAAACTTAGTTGAATACTTTCAACTAAATTGTAATATCTCATTTAAATATAACTTACAAACAGTTCAGTCTAAATATCTTTCCAAAAAAGTGGTATCAATATATAGTAGGCCTATATAGGTCCTATATAGTCATAACTTAATCTTGATCTGCCTTAAAAATAAAAATTACTCAATTCAGAGAACTTTGTGGGAAGTTATTCGTTTTAACGGACGTGCATACAATATTTTTGTCAAAATACCTTGAAATATTAAAGTAGGTTTATTTTTATCATGTATTCATATAATTACCACCTCTGGTATTTTGTTCTTTATCCCTCCTTCATACTGAAGATTAGATTAATCATATCTTACTTTTTATATTTCCGTATTTTCTTATGAAACGGTGAACATACAAAGTAGGTATTTTTAGCCAGGTATGAATGGAGATGAGTGTAGGATGAGTGGCGCTATCTTGTAGTCTTGTTGGTGACTAGGCCAACTAGTTCCTTAAACACAGCTGTCAATTAATAGCCCATACAGCCAATGGCAACTAAGGGACCTACAGTTTATAGCAGAATCCGAACCACATTTTTGCCTTGTAATTTACGAATTGGTAAAATGTTTAGGATAGTACTGAGGATGGTCGCAGTACTCACTAGTGTGGACGTTAATCCACACCAGGGAGTATCGCATCCACAGTGCATGCCTATAAATATTCGCAATTCGTAACGTCCTAGTAGCTGGATTACAGGACAACGCCACCATCCCAGTCATATCCATCAAATAGCATATACTGTAATATTAGGATTGTTGTAATATCTTCTAAGATTTCGTATAGTTCAAGTATAATGATTACGCTTACATCCAGATTCACACAAACAACCAGAAGTACTGTGCTGAAATGCTAACTTCTTTTTCCACTCATTCACCAAACATGCTGATGGTCGTAATGCATGTGCATTTTTATTTTCGTTTACCTTATTTTTATTCATTTTTTATTTTTACACATTATTTACCTTTACCTTATCATAAACACAACTCGTTTATGTATTTGCTGCAATAAATCCTTTTTTGTGTTCATCTATTGTATCTTTTAGTATTGAGTTAACTGTTTCTTGGATGTTATTGAATTTCTTAGAATAAAAGGTGAACCCCTATTTCCCTCATTTTGTTTTTACACATATGGCAATACCTTTCTTTCAGCCTTCCATTAGTGATGCATTAACTTAATTTTGTGTGTATATCAAGTGTAAGCCTAATACCCTTTATACACTATGTAGATGTTGGATTATGCATTCACTCAAAATGTCAATTACGATACGATTTAGTTATGTGTATATAGAAAATAAACTTGTTTAAATCATATTGGAACATTTTTATATTTTGCTAAATAAGTATTCAACAGTTGAAGTGTACTAGAAGTTATTTTTATGTTTTTTTACAAAATCGATGTGACTGACTTCACAAGAATCAATATTTTGTGTGAAATTTGTTTGCAAGTAATAGTAGTTGATTATGGTTTTTCTTTTAATAAACTCAAATAAAGTTGACAAAAACTGTTCTTCCATTTTAATGAATCCATTTTTATTTGGCAATGTAATAATTTAAACACCACTGACTTGAGATGAGGATTAAATAAAAAGACCATTCTAAATACATTGGGTAGGTTTATTGATACATATATTTTCGGGGCCACTCATAGCTGCGCCTCGTGTACCCAAAAGAGTTGCCATCTGCTTAAGTACAGAGAGAAAAAATTTCATGAAAACCATACCTAAATAAAATAGTCAAACATGTTTGAAAAACTGTTGACAACTCTTTTGTGGAAATGCGGACACATTCGATAGATAGGTGAAAAATCGATGTACATAAGAGTCGGGCTATGTGCTAGTGAGTATTTACAATGTACAGAGATTTCGGACTTTTTAGAAAAACATTTGAATGTACATTCATTGCTACTGAGAAGGGGGCTATTGTATTTTACACCTCTATGAAAATAGCTTTTAAAGCACAACGAATATCGTTTGGAATGGTTCGACATCAACAAAACTAGGTCTTAAACATCGTTTGAGCACAAGAGCATTGGTTTGTTGAAGTTGTAAAGAAAGTAATCAAACTTGTGAAAAAAACTTCGTAACCAATTTTACAAACAGTATTACATATAGTAAAAAGAATAGTTAAACTAAATTTAACAATTATCACATTTTTATACAAGATCATTTTACCATACATTGATACTGAAAGATTGTTTGGAGCTTAATTAATTGAAAGAGCGAAATTTAAAGAACAGTTTGGATTTGACATAACTACATGGTGTACTTTATATTATGACAGGCTTCACAGTTTATTCATATCCAGCGAAACAAAACGCTCTGATACCTATATTGCTCATTGCTGGTAACATGTTTCTACTTTCAACAGTAAATTTAGTAGACTTATCTGAGTTGAATTTTTTTACAAATAAATTTTGAATCTAATTGGTTGAATCTGAAAACCATTGCACTTAGCACTCAAAACAACAAACTAAAATAAATCTAAAATTAATTTGTTGAAATAATTGTTAAATAAATTGTATAAGAACACATGCGCCTGGTTTTAAATAAGTCCAAACAGCACGAGAAATATGAAACCGTTCACAAGTATTACACCATGTATTTAGAGTAAATTTTCCTGTACCAACCGAATAGTTCACAAGTGATTTAGAAGAAATAACACTGCATAACATATACAAAAAACCTATGATTTAAATTAAAATAAATAATCATCGTAAAATTCATTTTAGAGTAGTGACAGCATATGTGTAAAACTGTACATAGTAATTTGTAAATCAAACACTAAAACTCTACAAAACATGTTAAGCCCGAAAATCTATAAACAATCAAATTGAAATATAACGACGAACTGTCAGTATTTATACAAAGGGTAGTTTAAAATGTTACATAACTGTAAAACCACATAATTTAACATTAAGCGGTTGAGAACATAATGAACGATGTATAACTTTAACTATATTAGACTATGTACACATTAAACTAAATTATAATAATAGATAATAAACACAATAACAGCGTTCTGTTATCCTATAAAGTCTACATGATCACTAATACAGCCTTACGGTACGACTACGGTCTCCTTCCAGAAAACTACGGTCTTCAGAATGCGGTCGACGAGAGTGCATGCAACTTAGCTTTACATTTAATAAATTAGACTAATTACACTCGAGTTTCGAGTCCCTTCGGAATGTAAGGCTCTTACACAGACACTGCTGTCGTTGGTGGAAAGAGTACAAAGTACAAACTGTCTAAACACACAGTAAACATCTAAGATGGCTACAAAGCTGAAATTTAAGCTTCGAATCACTCTTGATCGTCACTTTGTTTGTCACTCGGCGCTCGTTCACTCGTTTCACTTATGTTCTTGTCGCCTCAATGTTACTCATATTCTTGACTAGAATAGTCGAGTTCTCGAAACGCCTGGCGGATTGGAGTTATGAGATCTTGGGTTCGACGTTTGTCTGTATCTAGGTGGCACTACTGAACAACACGGAGTTCTTGTAGTAACCTGCCCTCGAATCTGAAACACAAATGAGACAGTTATATAAGGTGTTCACTTTAAAATTAGCAATACTTTTGTTCATCTGGGTTTACAACCAATGTCCTACAAACACCTCGTAGAAACCCTTAAAATATCAGCTAAAAAGGTTAAGTAATAACTGAAAGCATGGTTACATGGTTCACTCTACTCAGTGAAGTAAATAAATCTATTCTAGCTTATCATTATAGCCTTTATTTCAACATTAGAAAGAAAAATGCTACACTAGTCTATCTTTTACGAACTGTTAGTTTAACAACGAAGCTTGTCTAAGCGATTTGTAATCGCAGCCTCACCTTGAAGTGGTGGTTTGACGTCAACTTCTTGTTGTTGCTGTTGTTGCTGTTGCTGCTGTTGTTGTTGCCTTGATTTCCTCTCCAACTCTAGCTCCTGAGCGAGGGATTCTGAAACAAAACATGGGTTTTAGATATAAAGTTTTGAAACAATGAAGCTCAGTTCTAACTTGTCATTTACGATTATTGTACAACATTGGACTATTTCCCGCTACAAATATCATCAACGGCACAAACCCGAATCGTTTTTACACCCGATTACCATGTTATTGTGTGACAAAATCAAAGCGACACCGTTATTAAAGAAGCTCCCCCATATGGTTAACGAGAATTGTATGACGTCTAACCGCGTGTCGGGAGATTGAGAATAACACACCGAGACGAAGAAAGCAATTTGAATATCATCCGAGGGCTAAAAGGCGTGGGGAGGGACGCATCAGCAGTAGGCTTCCCCCTTCCAATTTTAAAAATATGAAACAAAATGGGACGTACAATCAAAAAATAACAGCGAAAGTTATTTTTCGTCAAGGGGAACTCTTCTTGACGCCCGCCGTTTATTTTCCGCTTTAGGTCTCTCTGGCGCGATCTTATTAAATTTTATTGGGAAGCGTTTCCGTGCCTAAGGTGTTCCTGGTCAAGGTAATGTCAAATGAGGTTTATACCTTACATGGTAAGTCGAGCAGTTTGCATCCATCTGGTTAATTTCGGGATTTCACCGTTTAACGTTAACTAGGTTAGTTTATGGAGTTCGCAATTAATTTTGAGTGTAGTGGTACAGGTTGACCGGTGTGGGTAGCAGGTATAATACATATACAATATTAAGGGATTTAATAGTAAAACTATGACCACTAATTTCATCATCTAAGGTCAGATAGAATGTCGAATATCTAAGAAAGCATCGTTAAATACAAAAAGATAAAAAAAATTGTGTTCCTGTTAAAAATCGCAGTTTTATATAAAAGGCTACACAACATTCAGTGAAGATTAAAATAATGTCATTATGATTATGAGGGTTGATTTGTATACGTGATAATCAAGCAGATCCCTTTTGTGTTCTCGATCTACAATGTAATTTTAAAGTGCTTTCGTTTCTGAATAGATTCATGCTGTATCATCAAACATTTATATAAAACCAGTACAAATCGTATAATCGACCTCTAACCTCTCCAAACATAGTTGAAACACAAATCAAACACGCATTTCAAATCATTACTGTATTACCAAAACAATTATCCCAACAAAACGCGAATTTTGAATCCTCCTTTTATAAACCTAGATGTTTTCAACCACACATAAGCCTAAAGCCAAAATTGAAAGTGTTTTCAAACGAATGTGTACGTGACATGTCATAAGCCGTAAAAATCTAAGTCGCAAACAAGAGTGTAAGCGTGGATGTGAGTTAAGGGTGGAGGGGGAGAGGGGGGGGGAGGAATTTGCAGAGCGTGAGACATAATCGGGTTGGAAGTGTCATTGTGAATATAATCCAAGAAAAGACAATTCGAGATTCAATTTCACGGCTCGCCTCGCCCCGCGCACCTCTCGGCCACTTTCGTCTTTGTGTTTTCCATTATTACTGCTTTTATTCTTTACTTCAAAGAGTTTTGTATGTTAGTGTCATGCGGAATAATCGCAGTGTAATTCAAATTGTTTCATATTTTTCTTAGAGACGAGAAGTTATTTTTTTCATGTAAATAAGTGTGTGTATTTTCCTAAAGTAAGGATAAAATTGTTCCATGACTATTGTTGTTTTTTTATTCTGTAATGTGTGTTGGGATATAAATAGTTACTAGATATTGCCAATCGGTAAACTTTTGTGAGAAATTTTCTCAAATGTAATAAAACAACTTAAAAATTTAAACAAGTCACTAAATTTTGAAATAACATTTTAATTTGAATCCTTAATGAAGAAAAATATAGAATACTGTTCCCTAAAATATTTTACCTACGACCGTTTTTTAAAGTAGCCATTTCAGTCCAGTTCTTAGAATTGAAAAGTTTCACTTTACAGCTGTTTACTTTCATATCCGCATAGTTTCATTTCATATCCGCATAGTTTTCTCATATCCACACAGGTAACGGACCAATGAGGTTCAAGTATTGAGAGAAAAGAATTAAAATTGTAATGCTTCGAACGTCAACTAATCAGCTGATCAGCTGATCAGTTGACCAATTTAATTGTTGATCCGACTTGTTCATGTTGATACTCGCGTATTCTTAATTAAGTTGGTGGAAGTCCAAAAATAAATGAAATATTTGCCGAATTGTACCTGATACATTATTATTTATGGTAAGAATGCTGCTAGCAATGTAATATTTAACGAAGTTTAACAAACACGTAATTACAGGAAATCAGCTGATTATACAACAAGTCATTGCATCACTTTCAGTGGCAATGACAATACACGAAAACATAACCTCTCTAAAAAGTTATCATTAGTGATTGTTAGTAATTAAATCCAGATTGATAGTAATTAAAAAACGGTCGAAGGTAAAGTAGTGAACGCAACTCGCGTTAATAGTCTTTACGACACTCGTAGAAGTTTTTAAGGCACTCGCCAAGGCTCGTGCCTTAAATTTTCTACTCGTGTCGTAAAGACTCACTTAACGCAATCGTTGCGTAAACTACTATTACAAACTAAGATATACTTCGTAATATCGTAAGGCATATTCGTAGTACAAAGCGAGTATAATTTTATCCCACATCTTCTCTGTTTGTACTGATATTGTAGTCACTTTTTCTGGACCATTGAAAACACCCACTTTCTTATAAATTTCCTTAATTTCCTGCAGTTTTCATTTGGGTAAACTATTAACAATTTTTTATGCATTTCCTAGTAAGATTATACATAATGTTCACGATGTAAAATAGATGGAATTGATAATGGACAGCTAAGTTTCATGTCTTAGAATGTACAGTAAATTAATAAACAAAATTTTTTAATTAAACTGTAGAATCTTTAATCGAAATTGTTCCAAAGTGTCACACAATTTAATCGTCTCTTTTCGCACGCTCTCGCCTTTAGTTTGTCCATAAATAAACCAGTCCGCCGGTCTGCGTTCGACGACGCCTTGAAATTAAAAATTTGTTTAATTAAAACGTTACAGCCGAGGTCGTCGCGTTTTAAAACGAGAATGTGTAAGTCGAAAATGATTATAAGCTCGGCGCATTCAATTAATACATAAATTAAAGTCACCGTCTTGATAGCAGATTTAATTATCAACTAAACAACAGTGTTATTACCAAGTGATTGGTTTGTGGTGATCATCCGATGCAAGTTTCTGCTGGGAAATGTGAAATTGATTAGTTGTACTAAACGAGGCATTAGAGCAGCCATAGGATTTGCTGGTTGTACGAAAATGGTATAAAAGAAAGATTGCTCTGTATTTCTATCTTCTTTCTACCTAAACAGTATTACTATTCATGTTAAAATTTTGGGTTTTTCACAACTGCTGCTAGTAAAAATTTCCCATATGCATTAACCCTCACTTGATCTTTTTTTCTAATTTTTCAAATAGTAAATGTTGTACATGAACCTCAGTCGACGCACAGGCTCATTGCCCACGCCAGCTTATTCTATAAACCTCCGCACTAATTTAATTAAAATACTTTGATAATTTACTGATTTTACACATTTTATGAATTAATTTTATCAAACATTTTTGGCACATTGTTTGTTACTTTATTGCTGTAATGAAACTACTAAGCTTTTCAACTAATAATCTTTAACAGCACTGCATCTACTTTTTATATCATTGCTCTAAATTTACCATTAAGGTAGTCTTAACTCTACTATCCTATTTAGTCCAAACCATAGTCTAATATGAGTCAAATAGAGTTATTTCATGAAAGGGGGAACGGTGCACTAAAATGCCTGCTGGTCTAGTGGTAGAGCACTGGTCTTCGGTCCCCAAGTTCACGAGTTCAAACCCCGACAGTTACCAATGGCTTGAAAACGGTTCCAGGCTGGAGCCTAGGGTCCTGAGATGAGAGAGTATACATTTAATGTATATAATATACTATTTAATGTATATATAAGTCTGTGATGCGTAAACCACGAGAACGCTCAGTGTTACCAACGCTGTAACGCCACAATGTCGTAACGCAATGTGGCGTTTATCACGTCACAATAGACAGTGAAATGTCGGTGTCTGCGCCATAAAGTGTTTATTGCTGCTGATTATGAGCCACCGTTCTACACTGTATTACTGGACAACATGGCCTACTTTGTACGTTTCTTGGTCGGTTTCCCACAGTCGGATGATAAACTGATTTACAGATTCAGTCACTACTTACTGTGTAGGTTGTGAGTTAACCCCTTTCAATATGATGAAAATAAGCCACATTTATTTCTGTAATTATTTTTGTCTTCCTCCTCGAGTCGTCGGTCTGTTTTATGACGGTTGTAGCTGTTCAATAGATTAATAATTAAACTGTGTCGGTTGTGCAACAATACCTGAGTTGCATTAGTTCTAAAAGGTTGGCCTGCGTAAAGTTGTAAAGTTGTGTAAAGTTGGCCTGTGTAGGATTGTTACTTTGCAAATAAAGCGAAATATTTTTCTCAAAGTTTTTAGCTTTATAGTTTGAAGATAGTAGTGTGTCTGGACGTGCACAACCCTTGGGTTTCAAATTTTAAAATCCACCCCTTAAAATATAAAACTTCACTTCAAACATTTCGAATGACCAGAACCGAGCGCTAATCGAATTGGTCAATACAAAGCAGCGGAAGTGTGATTTGTGTTCTTCCCGCCAAAAATTAGCTGTTGTCACGTGACCGGAAGTATATTGTACGATGGAGGCAGGCACTTGTTCATTGTGCACCAATGAAGCAGGCCATTTGATTATCACGGTCAACACGGGTCAAAGCCGGTTGCATCTGATGCACTTTGATTGTTTGATGCACTCTGTCCGATTAATGCAAACGCTGTATACTGTACATTACGATACATTAACTCTCCAAGTGTATGTCGTGCGTCATATTATATTAACTTTTTGGCTTTCTTAATTAATTTATTTTATTCACAGAAAGTTTCCTAACAATCTTCAATATACTATAAAAATAACTTTTCAGTATAATTATACATTGTATTTTTTTCAAATTCCGAGGTAAAAGCACATTTTCGTAAAAAGTTAATCAAAGAAAAATAAATTGTAAGGTAACATGAACCATTTGTATTGTTAAATACAAAAAAAGCACTTATAAAGAATACAACATGTTAAAGCACAGAGGTGATAAAAAAACCGCTATTATTAATCTAAAAGTCATAATTTTGCTAAGGTTGTGCAAAAATGCCCAGGAAACTATAAAACTATTTAAAATAACTGAACAATTTGACAACACCCCCGCCGCAGCAAACCTGCAGACTAAGCGAATTTCCATTTGCCTGATTGGATTTACACTGAAATGTCTACTTAAAAATATAACATTTATTCCCTATTCAAATAGAATTAGTTTAACAAGTACTTAGGTTTGCTGCATCAGGGAGGGTAAAACTGTTTTTTTTTTTTTTTTGTAAAATGTTAATAGTTAGTAAGAAATAAAAACATTTTCCAAATTTGATCAAAATATGTTCATAAACAAGCAAACTACAACAGTTTACTTATTCTCCATAAGAATAACATGGGAATTTTAAATTTACAAATTTTTGGAATTTTCTCCGTAACCATTAGGCGCATAATAACGCTTCAATATACTAAATTATTTGTTTTTTTAAGCTCTACAAAATGGTTTGGAAAGAAATTGCTTTATTTTATGTTTTTTGGGTCAAAAATGGGAAAAACCTATTTTTACCCCATAAAACCCCCCGTAAACCCCCGTTCCCATGGTCAGATCATGCTGGATCGCGAACTCGTTCAAATAAACGTAGGTTTACACGTTTGCACCAAATTTCATCAAAATCGGATCATTTTTGCTCGAGTTATCGTGCTAACGGACACATATATATATATAAATATATAAATATATAAATATATATATATATATATGAATTTGAACGGATGGTGTTTTTGGCCTCTAGGGACCTCAAAACGAAAAAAAAATCGGTCCCGCGTCCAGGTCTTACCATGAGTACTACGGTAATAGCTTATTCCCTATATGGGAAATTCGCTAAAACAGTAGGTATCACTCGATCAAGAAGTCTAGCACTCTAAATTGCAAAACATAGCCGATTTAGTAAACATCTGCTTTAAACATTCACTCTTTAGTGATTTGTCATCCCCAATCAAACTTCCCCTTGTTATTCCTTTTGAACAAGCTATTCAAGTCCAATTTATTTTCCTCTAGTGCAATCGCAAAAAGTAAACAGTTCCCGAACAAAGAGAAAGTTTTGTAGTCTCACCAGCACACTTAAATGCTACCTGGACATGAAATCTGCAAAAAAAACTGTTGTATTTTCCAGGACGAAAACTCGAGTATCCAAAGTCAATGACTAACACATTCTCGCAAGAGACTGCCCCGTGCGGTTTCTCCGGAAGTTTCAAGACGCTCGCTAAGCTCACATTCAATATGCACAATACGCTTACAAGATTACCTCGCTCCAAACAGCTTCATGTTAATTATTTCCTGTCTCATTTCAAACTGAACTTCCAAGATTCCCTTGCCACGTACGTATACAACGGTAGTTTGTGGATAGTATCATCATCATGTCGTTGTAACATTGAATAAGACAGTGGCGATGTTTTTGTTTATAATTAGGATAGCATTAGTTTCTTCAAAGGTTAGTTTCGTTTGGATTTGGCATTTTTTCTGATATAAGTCGTAAATGAAAAATTATATGTCGTATTGTAGAATACTTAGTTTTTCAACATCAACTGCGTCCTTAAAATCACGGAGTCTTTGCTGCCGTAAGAACTTGATGGATTCTTACAGCGACCGCGAAAGACAATGTATTAACATTGTTTAAAATACTTATTTTGCCACAAAATAAGGTGCGGCAGTTGATTCTATACGTAACCAACATTCAAGGACCAATTAGCAAGCTAGCTCGAATAATATGGCTTTACAGTTTTAACAAGGTAAATGTAAAATCACAGCTTGAAAATGTCCTAATTTTGGAAAAAATAATTGAAGATGTCGAGTTTACAGTGAACTTCTGTTAACTCAAAACCGATGGCAATTACAAACTAACATAACGAACAAGTTAGATAGACAACATAAAATGTCTTCAATTTAAAATTAACACGGAGGTAATAAATTCTAGCTTGTATTGCAGATTCAAATGTCATCGGAAGAGTTACCAATTAAACTAGTGAGTTACGCTTCTAGAGTCCGCCTCCTCTTACGACTTAATTGAATCTTCGACGGCGACATCTAATTGTCTATAAACATGTACTTCCTTATCGCTTCATTAATTTGAGACTCGAAACTTGTGGGAATATACGGTTGTGATGATACCACAGGTCCTCCTAGCAGGTTGTTGTGAATGGGTTATGAAGATGTGTGGAGAAGCATGGTCTGTCTGGGCTTTTGAGAGTAAGTTTTTGTTTGTAGGTAAGGTAAGGCCTACTGTATTGATAGCAACGTATTTGTCTCACTGCTAGAAATATTCCATTATACTTTATAAAAACGAGCAAACGTTTAAAATAACGTTGATTAATAGTTATTTTTTTCCCACAACCATCACTGCCGTTACTGTATACAACATGTATTTGTGGTGATTTAAAGGCAGAAAAACTCTACGGAGTCATTTGAATGGGACACCGATGGTGACCATCCAACAAAGGCTGGACTCGAACCTTCAAAATCTTGTCGGTCCCAAGATGCTACCACCTATCTCCCGGAAAGTGTAGTGCTGGTGCTGCAAAAATTTATTTTCGCTAGCAAGTTTTACCACATGTGTATGGGGTTAGATAGGAATTCTACCTATTAGCTTACATACACTATATTCGATAGGGAAGACAAATTTACAAAATCTTCAAAGAAATATTTTCGAGACCAACCCATTATTTTCCAAATGAAACAATACTAGGATCAAGGATTGAAATAAAACAATATTCGTTTAAAAGGGTGCATAACGATAATTGCATAGCAACAAAAAGTTGCTCACTCGATATTTCGCATTTGCAACCTGGAAAACCCCTTCACTCGACAAATTGAAACATCCAAACCTGATAGTCTTAACAGGTTGTAACGATACTCATAACCGGGAAAGATTACACAAATTAAAAATCGCAATTTCGGCATTACCGGATTTAGAAGGGGAATGAGAAGGGTCACTTGCTGAAGATTCAATCGGCTATTGCCGGATTGCCGTGAAATTGAGAGGAATTGGGTCCGTTTTTTATTCCGCGGTTTACCCGATCGGAAAAGAGAACAATTAAATGCGCTGTAGCGTGTGTGTACCTGTGTTAACGAAGTTCGAGACTCGAGGCTCGTGCAAATTTGGACTTTTATCGGTTCACGATTAACTTGCCGTCGACATGTGGTGGATTTAGACTCCAATTTCAGGGGTATTTGCAACTCTCGTTAGGGTCCGCGTAATTCATACCTTGATGGGGAAACGTTTGAACCATGTGTAGGAGATTTGATAAATATGATTTTGATTTGAGTAGTAGAAATTGTTGCGTGTGCCATCTAGGATTGTGGCACAAACGTAAGGATTGAACTCGATCGTTGGCTAGCAGATCTGAAATTCCACGTTTCACTAAAGAGGGTCATACAATAAAATTTGTTTGACCTACTGAAATTGGTTTGGCAAAATATCTTTGAGTTTTTTTATGTTGTCATCTCTCCTGGGTGCAAAACGTATTATTGAAGCGTATTTCCTGTAGAAAAACTACTGAGAGATATATAGTAAATTTATTGGTAATTTAGCAAAAAGATTTTTTTTTTAGATTTTTAGTTTGATAGCTATAACACATATTTTAGAGAAAACACAGAAGTAACTTCAATACCGTAATTGTTGAAAAATTGTTCATTTTACAATACCTTTTCAATATCCCACATTTTCCGTAAGTCGGCTAAAAATCAACATTGATCCCTGTAGTAATCAGAAACCGCAAACGACACATCTCCCCGAAAGTCACACAATCAACCACTCATATTTTTATCCTCCCCATCAGCTGTTCCGTCACTTTCCCGCCGGATTATCTGAGATTTTTCCCGCGATTGCCGACAGAGGGGGATTATTGGGCCGATCTGCATGCGAGGATCATGCATGTCGAGTGGATCATTTGCAATAACCTCGCAGATTTAACTGCGTATACATACGATATGGAGATGGGATAAGAGGGTTTCCCTGTCTTCATTGTCACCTCGCCGACTTGTAGTTTTATGGGGGCATTTAGTATTCATGGTTCTGCAGAAGCTAATACGGGTTTATAGGTCTTGCATTATTTTGAGTGCGATTATATAGGAACGACGTTGCAGCAGTGTTATTGGTAAGGGAAATTGAGTCTTATGTGGAGACGTTTTTAAAGCGATAAGAGATTGTGTTGAAAAAGGTCGTAGATTAACTGGTATTGTATTCATGTAGGTTTAAAATTGTTAAAATGGATGTCAGTTTCAAAATGCTTACCACAGTCATCATTACAATAAACATACGTAGTTTAGATTTATTTACCACTATGTTCTGGAAAAATTAACGTACACCTAAATATTTCTAAAGGTGCAGTAGGCTTGTAAGTTGTTAGAAATGTATTATGTTCGGTACAATAATTTTGCTAAGATAAAAATGTATACCAAAGAATTTAACCAAACCAAGCTGAACTATCGAACCTCTTCGGTTACCGTCAGTTAGATAACATCTTTCAATTGGGTGAATTAATTAGTCCCTTCAAATTCGTTAGTGTAATTCATTACACATAATCCTATATTCATATTGTATAAAGGAGACACTTGAGCATTCACAAGTGAGCGCTGGAGACCATCTTAGATCCGGGAGACAGTTGCCAACAAAAAGAGCACGATGCTCGGTGAAATACCGGCGCGGGATCGCCATGAGAAATGTAATTGTTCGGGAACGTAGACGATTTCCACGATACCATCTCGAATACACGTCCTGACATTACAGGCGGCACACGCGCCGACAATTTGAGCTGAACGCTCGGGAACGCCTCTATTATTAGAATTAAAAAGCAATTCGAACTCTAGCCGGGCGAGCAGGATCACGTCGCGGCAGTCGGCGTGCCGTACCGGTGCGGCTCGATTGTATCAGGCTATCATTACTGCGGTCCTGGGTCCTGTCATCCGGCTCGAAGGACCATCGACGACTTCACTTGCAAAACACCAGGAGGCACCGATTCGGTAATGTGGTCGAAAGTTGTTGAAGATTGCAGATAAACTGCGGTTTGGTGGAATTTACGTATCGGAGTACCATTACTGCGGTCCTGTCTTACGGCTCGAAGGACCATTGACATATATTTAATGAAATTTTATTCAATGCTATTTCATATAAATGGTTTAGCATTTATACAGATCGGTAGTACCTTGTAGAATATCTCTCCAACTTGTGCAATTGTGTCTAATCAATATCTCCTTACTATTAAGGTTAATGTTAACAGATGTTTTTAAAAATATAATTGTCTTTAGTTTTAAGGCTACCTAGCACATTGCACAATATGCAGTAGATAAATTAAGAAGAGTCAGTAAACATTGTGTGTTACTTGAATAGATCGAACTAATAAAAAAAGCTTACGGTTGAGTTTGATTACGGAATAAATGTCTTAAATGGACACAGATAACGTGGGGAATAATATTTAGGAAAAAATACCAACTTAAAAAAAATAAAAGCCAACAAAACTCTACAAAATTGGAAACTAACACACCAACGGAACCCCTAAAGCACATGATGCACAATGGACATTTATATACGTAAATAGCAGCTCCGCAACGTAAGAGGACCTATTACGTTCTATTTACCAATTAGAGTCGGAGACTTAATGACACTGAATGGTGCATAGAATTTCATCATGTGCACACTCGTGACCCGAGTAATAGCTCTTTGGAGCTCCAAAAACTGACATTTACAGTAACAACATTCCCAGGCGGGGGTCACGGTGTTTGACTTTCCAAAGCGTGACTGCTCACATCAGAGAAATATCCGAGTAAACACTATGATTGGATTACAGATTGTTTGCAATATTAAGTATAATTTAGCGCCGAGGCGGAGGTAGTTCACCGGTAAACAGGTAGGAAGATTTCCCAGCGGGACTGCGTTACTCCATGTCTCGTCGTTAATTAGATCTACAATGACTCGATGATCGACAAACATCGTTCACCGGACTCATCTATCGCTCGAGATGATCCTAGATTCGATACAATGATCGACAAACATCGTTCCCCGGACTCACTATCGCTCGAGATGATCCTAGATGCGATCCAATGATCGACAAAGATGCATTCCAATGATCGACAAACATCGTTCACCGGACTCATCTATCGCTCGAGATGATCCGAGATGCGAACCGATTATTGACGAGTATTAATACATTCGTCCGTCAAAACTAGGACTTGGAAGACTCAGAACTAGGAACTGATTATACTTCAGGAACTTATAAGATTCAGTAACTTGAAAATGTTAAAAAATATATTAAGATTTTAAGGTTTAAGGAGAACACAACAATGACTCAATAGACTGAAGAAGGTTGACGAAAAACATTCGAACGACGCAAATACTGGACAGATCCTTTAGACGAGTGGTGCACAGGAATCGTGGGAGATCGCAAATATGATTCGATTGTCAACATTATACTGTATAGCTGGTTCTATTAGCGATCGGAATGTTTAATAAGGTCGGAACAATCCTGGAATGCTTGGAAGAAATGAAGTATAGTTATGCACTAAATCCTATTGGAACGTATCGAAGATTGCCACAATTAGTCAAAGGCTCGATAATCTACAACTATCCAGGTAAGATAACTTAAGAGGGAGAGAACGTATAAAAGATTACCTCAATAAGTAAATAACTTGATGATTGATAAAGTTTGATCTCACTGAGTGAACATATGACTGGTGGTGGATGGAATTGTTTTAGAAGATCAATTTTTCGATAATATAATCATTATTCAGTTCTCCATACATCAAATACAATATTAAAAACATATCGGAACAATAAAACATTGTCTGAATCATTAACAATACAGCCAAAGTAGGTCATTCGTCGTGAATACAAAACACGGTTTGCAAATTCGTCTTTTATACATTTTACTGTAATGATTGAAAATATAGATTGGGTTGTTAATTGGAAATCTTTAAGAATATCGTGACAATGATTTAATGACTCGGCGACCCGTAAACGTTCTGCATACACCGGACTGTAACCAATGACCGGTGGCGGATTGGACGTTTACGGAGATCGCGTCGTCAATTTTAATTTTTCCCCGGGGTACCTTAGATATAGATTGGCTATTGTCTCGGAGTAATTGTGCTTCCTTGTTCTTGTAAACGACTCGAACTAGATTTATTAAACCTTATGGTTGAGTACATAATGACGTAATTGGCCGAGGGTAGTTTTAGTAAACGAGAATTATATAATAGTGGATGACAATAATGAAATCTTTACTCTTAAGGCTTTTATGTTTGTATATTGTGAAATCGCATTGGGAATCACCATACATTGCCCAATCAAACTCAAACATGAGTATAGTCTTCAGGAAACTCCTTAATAAAGGTTTTATCTATAGCTATAACTACTGTATGTTTAGTACGGTGAGTTACATGTGTATATGAAAACTAACAACGCAGAGCTGTTTCCTTTTCAGCGATTATTCCCAAAATATTTACTATGTATTCTGCCAATGTTCACCAAGTTGGTTAGCATTGAAAGATGTGAGGTTCTACTTGCACATCTCACTTATGTCACTTACCGTTGTTATAATAGCTACATAGGTTATAAGATTTCTCACCAGAATAGTTCTGCCAGAAGGCGGCGCCGGAGTTGATGAGGTCCAGACCCGAGTAGTTCCACTGTTTCTCGGCTGGTGGCGCCTCTGGTGGCGGGGGGCGCTGGGGCGGGTAGGCTGGTGGCGCCGTGGTCTCGGCCTCTGTCGTGGGGCGCTGCTGAGGTGTAGAGGGCGCCGTGCGAGGAGGCGGGGGCGCTGCGGGTTCTGCGGACGACTCTGAACAAAGATTTTCGTTAAAATGTTTTCTAAAATATTTTATTTTATGAACAACCTTTAATTTGTTGGTGTTTTCTAGCTTAAGTGGTTAGCATCTTGAACATCGGTGAGGAAGTGCCGCGTTTGAGCTCGAGCATTGCCATAACAATTTCATTTAGACCGCTTTCCCTCTAAAGTGTTGAGCAACTTTCAAAGAAAATACTAATGTCATAACCAGAAATTAAAAAATACCCAAAGAATAAATAGATTATACTTAACTAGTCTGTAAAAATAATTGACTATCGAAAATTGAGGTGATTTAAATATATCTGACAGTAATTGGGAAACTTGCAGCAGAGGTTAGGATTTGATTTGGAGATCAATATACAACTGAGGAAGGTACGATGTGCTTTGATTCCCAAATTTCTTATACCTTTGTAAACATTATGATATTGATTGTACTAGAATTGATACTATTAATACAACTGAAACTGAAAAATGTATTGGTGATAGTTATCAAGATAGCAAAAAGACTAAGAAACAACTCATGGATGATACTATGATGGTGATACATGGATAGATAACACGATGATACCTTGGATACACAATTGAGGATAAAATATTTAAAGCAAATAGTATGTAATTTTATTTAACAACTAGTGAGAGAAAAATGTAAACTTACTTTCAATACAGCAAAATTTTACACCCACAATTAAACGATAAATATGACTAAATTTAATCCTTCCGCGGTACCACCTCGCCGGAGCAAATATTTGAATAAACCGCCAAATATTAATCCGACTCTGTATTAAATAGCTTATTCCCCCGCGGGATGAATTCTGCCGTTTCATTCCTGTCTCCCCCGTAGAGTTAATAAGAACAGATTAAGAAGTAAATACAGATGATGAACTTAGACTTCCCCGTAGGCAGGGTAGCATTTAGCACCCCTGCCGAGCAAGGGGGGACGTCGGCCCCGATATTCTCAAGATTTGCAAGTTGCTGTTTTGGCAGTCCTGACAACTTCCAATTAGACTTGGCATTAGTGAAACGTCTTAAACAGTTGTGCCAACTTTCTTGATTGAGCGGGAATCAAACCTGTCATCGGAATTTTGTAATTACCAGGCTCGCATTGCATGTGACAATCTCGCAATCCGCGCTGGAGTCGATCACTTTGAGAATGCTCTTTAAGGGAGGGTTCTGTTCTGTTTTACATTTGCGGAGGTTTGCAAGATGCATTTCTTATGCGAGTACTTACAGCCACACTGCATATAGTTATTTATAAATATTGTTAGTACACCGTAACATAGTTAAAACAACTAGTCTTGATCAAAACAATGGCTCATCCTACAACAACAACAACAAAGAAGGTTATTTTTTCATACACCAATTAAAATGTTTACCAATTTATATTCATTTGTCAGGCAAATAGCTATTTATTCGTATAGTTTGTGTATATTTATGTATGAACATAAATAAGGAGTCGGACAACATAAGGGAATGAATTATTATTTCATCGCATCCACGTTTAATGCATTGTTTGAATTACAGAATTTTGAACTTAACCTGCTTTGTTCCAGAGGGAGCTTAAACTATTAATTTCTCATTCGGTTCCAAATTAAAACAATTAATACTCCAACAACAAAAGGATTTTCTGATGCTAGTCTGAGTCCAGGTTCGTGCTTTTCTTGCCCCCAAAGGCATTAACCTGCAGTGATTTCTGTTTCGTCAAGATTGCTAGGGTAATTGATTGAATTAATTCAACCACCTAAACATAAAAGCGAGTAACTCACATTCCCTGGAATGAGTTTGTTGGTTGAAAATTTTCCAATTCTTCAGAAATTGCTACTATCTAAAGATTTTTTTTCTGGACAACCCTAGTTAAATGATAATGTATTGTACCACCCAAATGGTCAACTTGTCGATTTTGGTGGTAGTGTGGCAGGTTCGAAAAAGAGAAGTTTGTTCCGCTTTCCATAAATCGATTTATCATCTCTTAACACACAGGTATAGATCGTAGACAAAGTAAGTAAAATAACGTTGACTTAGATAAATTCGTTCTTTTTTTAAAAGAGGTGCACAGCTCCTTTTAACCAATTACTCACCTTAATCCTTGCTTTAATCCTGTTGGCCTCGGTCTAGTGAGGTTTGCGCGGAACCCGGAACATATCCAGAACCAGCAAAGCAAGGGGTGAGCCGATATACTGTACTGATAAAAGTAGTTGTAGGTACCAGACTGGCGCTACCGACTGAACAACCGACTCTCCAGAATGATGTTGTAAGTTGAGAGTTTGACTATTAACAAATTTCAGTTACCGTTGAGGATGCGCAGAGCTTCAGGAGGGGCCCCGGAGTTCTTCAGCGCCTCCTCCAGCTGTTGTCTTCTCTTCATCTCCAACTCCAGCTGATCCTGCAGCCGCCGTCGAGCCTTCCTCTCCTTCTTCAGCCGCTTCTGGTACAGCACTGAAACAGGGACGGACCAACTGTAGCATACTGTAGGTGGAAATGATAAACGGCCAATTGTAGCATACTGTAGGAAACAGGGACAGACCAACTGTAGCATACTGTAGGAAACAGGAACAGACCAACTGTAGCATACTGTTACTGTAGATGGAAATGTTAAACGGTCAATTGTCAGCGCAAGTGTGTGTGGAAAGTGCAACTTGAATAAGGTATAACTGACTCAACCATGGAATGTAATTATTTTATGTAATGCAATCAATAACATTCAAACTGTGTTGTTTCAGGTGCTATTTCACGAGTCATTTTCTGTTATCATCCAAGTATTGCAAGGTAAGTTTTTGTCAAACAGTATTGATCAGTGCATGTATCATATTTACACAACTGAAAGAGTTATTGAAATCAGTTGCTGCATCTATTATGGACCTTTAGTACCAGTACTTGTTGATCATTATGATTTCAAATTTCTATTTCCCACCATTTTCCCCGAACGGTCCAAAAACTGTTGGTTTAATTACGTATTTCAACTTGTAGTAAACTTATCTGAACATACATTGTAAGAAGACTGTGGTATTTCAAAAGCTCATCCTCGTGGCATTTTGTCAGTTATTTTCCTTTATCAACGTTCTAGTTTGTTTATTTTATGTTAGTTTGTTTATGATTTTGAAATTTATCTTCACCCCAAGCGCAACCAAAACTGCAAAAATTAGCATGTATAATTCCCAAACTGCTAACATAATGGAGGTTATTCAACTTAATACATATGTTTAATTAAAACTAATGGATCTCGCGGAAACTCAAGTAATGAACAAACGTCTGTGCACTTGTGCGATAGTCATGCAGATAAATTAGCGCAAAACAGGAAACCGTTTGATAATGTGCGAAAACCCCGTTCGTTAGAGGATACTCTGTGCATACGAAGATTCGGATAAAGTTGATGAGTCGATCGGAGCTATTACAATTACACAAAACCACTCGGCGAAACGTCACAATTACCGCGTGAAACTATTAAACCAATTTGAATCACGAGAACAATTACGCCCAAAACGGTAATTTGAGGGACCATTCGGTGAAATATTTAGAATATAAATGGTTGTTTGTGGCGAACGTGTGATTTGCATAGGATCTCCATAGATGATTATAGCTCGTGATGATTGATGTAGGAATGGCAGACGCATTGTCCTCCATCAAAGAGGCCGCCAGGTCCCTCTTGTTTTCAAATTACTTTATTCAACAATCGACCAATGAGAGGTTGGCTTTTATTGTGTCCCGGGCCAATCAGACCGGCGATCGAAAATTGATATTTTTGACTCGGTCGCCCATTGTCTACCTTAATTAGGGACCACCTTGGAACGATTCTGACGCTTTCGTCATCGCCGACGTGGGCTGTGGGATTGTATTGTTTGTAGTCAAGGGTGATCAGTTACAGAGTTTGTACTCTTTACTAGTTTTACTTACGCATTTAACTTGTCATCGAATACTGCATCTCGTACAAGTGGTTTTGTTACATTGTACAGCAGACATTCGAGTTTAAAATGGGATCATCACGAAGTAAAATGTAAACAGGCCTTCACAAGAAACTGGACTCAACTTAACTTGGTCAGCAACAATCTTTATTCTGATTATCAACAGCAACACAAACGGTGGTAAAATGATGGGTGAAATACTGACATACCCCTACGATGAGAATCATTTGCCTGCATGCGTGAACAATCTTCGATCTCAAAAACGTGGGATAATACTTTAAACATAAACGGTTGTACACGTACTTTTAACACTTTCGAAAATGTAATATTTGCAGAACAACTTTCAATTACACTTTCAACGGCCATTATGTTCAATTTATATTCAAAGCACATACAACATCTGTGATAACATAGGACCATACACGCCCACCACCAAGGTGATCGGTGATCGCTACCGAAATATCACACAAGATGACTTTCGCTCAAAGCGTCGCCCTGTGACCTGCCACAAACAACCTTGAACCTTATCAGCCTTATCTAACATGACAGGAGGTAATGACAGAGCAGGTGACAGACAAAGGACTGTGACTATGACGTCACAGTGTTAGTTACCCGCCGTGACAACCTATCATCAGCTGACCAATCACACATTCCCGCCAAAGAGACCGCCCTTCACCCTGCCTTTACCTTGCAATTATCGGTTATAGGTAACCGATCAACACCCTTCACGGCAGATTTGGGAAACATGTGCACGGTCGAAAAGATACGGGGGCGTTTGAAGTTGGGTAAGGGTGTACAGTATAGGTAACTAGTAAAGGGTCCAAATTCATCAAGGGTGGTGAGTTTTAGAGTTGGTGTGACGAAAACTATGGATGTAGTGTTCATGTGGTACTGCATAAGTAAACCCTGAGAAATGAGCCATTTAAGAGAAAAACGCTGATCTGAATCATTTCCCTTTCCTCCTATGACTTTCAGACCAGCATCTGATTGTCAAAAGAAATATCAGTTAGTTAAATAATAGGTAGGAACAATCGGTTTGAGGAAGTAAGGCTTCCAGGCTTCATTTGTCTTTCTGGTTAGCAAACACACTTTTTAAACTACCAACTCTTTCTAATTTTTTACCGGAGACAATTTAGTAGCCAGTATCCCATTTTGATTTGCTGTCATTATATGACAATAATCTTCTCCTCATCAACAAATAAATCCAATGAGCCTGAACTTGATGAATGGAAGAAGTAAATAATTAGCTAAGCAGATCGGATGCGGAGCCGCACGCCGCTGACAGACTGGGGGGAAATTGTAAATGGTTTAGATAAAATCAGACGAAAGAGGGTCTAGAAACAAACATTGGTGGTAAATTGAAGATGACTTGCAATCTTGGAGGATCATTTACTTCTTCCACGGCAGCGGCGACGGGACGGTGAGGTATAGAACTGACAACATCACTAATCATCATACCACTCCCTCTGTGATATGTCTATCGCATTGATGGAGTACGAGTCAGTTGTGATTTAGTTACTTAAAGTAGTTCTTTAGGGCAATTATATTTTAGTTTACGTATTTAGAATATATTTCCTATTTTCTAGTACGAGATAGCAGTATTTATCACCTACATTAATTGTTTTCGACATGAGCCAAAAATTCTAGTGAGAATAACAATGTTGAAAAAATATAAACCTTGTGAATAACATTTTTCCGTCGCACTTCACGACACTAACTAAAACTAAAAACGATAATTGTTTATATTTTTTACCTCCATAATAACTGTTTTCAAACAACTCTCGGAATCAACTTGTAAAATATTTTAGGTGTGCGTATAAGGGCAGAAGTTGAACGTATCACTGGTTAAATATCCGAAGCAAATTTTGATATGCAAGCTATTTTTGCGTCTAGTCTATATGGGAGGAGACGCATGATACTAGGGCATGATACAAGGCCAACTTCGTTATTAGTCATGCATAGTTATGGAGGTATTTTGCCATGACCAATTCTTTTTTTGGACATAATATAATGTGTACCCAAGTAAAAATATAATCTCTTTAAAAACCTTTAATTTATTGGTGCTGCCTTTTAAGTGAGATTTTACTACAATTAAATTAAAAAATCTGATTCTTTCAACACAATCTTGACATCAACCAAAAGAAACCCAGAGACAATAAAGTTCCAAAAAAATCGTCCCTTAGACCGAAAACAAGAGTGTTTCTTATCTGGAACGGTAAAGTCGGTAACAGCCCCAGTCGGTCCCGGGGGGAGGCAATGTTAGGAGTTATTTCCATTTTTAAAAGACTCGATTCGACAGTCATAATGGAGTAGGATAAATTGGATCTGTGAGCGTTTTGCATTATTTAAATAGCATTCAGCCAGTTTGTCGCCCGGATGAATAAAATAACGTTGTGTTTGGAGGTGAGGGCGTGACGACTAGAGGGGTGGGAAAGGGGTGTCTTAGTAACCTACAGAGTAATAGGGTGATCTTCATCTGTATCATCTTCGGTATATCTTACATTAAAAGTGCGTATCTAAGTGTAAAGAAGTATTCATCTTAATAATAAAGTAATTTTTCGCCAAGGGGAAAAATTAATATATACTTCCAAGTGCTCTTCCCCGGAGTTTGGTCGTCCATGGGGCGTAGCCAGGGGCAATGGGACATGAAAAGTCTATGATTTAGCCTGCTTCTTAATCCAACATTGTGTAAAATTCAGCCAAGTAGATAAGGTATCTTTTCATGCACAAACACAGGGTACAAACACATACATAAGAAGGTAGTGCCAGAGACCACTCATTTTTATATATCAACACCAACAATAATTTACAGTCTTATCGCGAACGTTACCACCAAAACATCGAAACCCACAAAATACCAGCTGATAACGGCGAAACAAAACCGATCCAATTTCGGGCAAAGTGTAAATCGGAAAATCATTGTATTTGATGGCGGCGTATTATTAATGGGGGCACTAACAGCATTACCTTTGTAAGGCCGGAGTAATTGACCATTATTAATACAGGTGTACCAACATAAGCCGCATAAACAATGCAGTCCGGCCCGGCTACAGTGGACCCAATTATTGCTATTGTATCGCCCCTTTGTCCCTCCCTATATTGAATATACCCTTATCTAACGCTGCGCAATCTTGCCGGCCTATCTTCGATTATTGTGCATCCGCGATATCTGCCATATCGACTATTTATCGAATATCGATAAGTTCCCCCTCGAGTTCTTTACTTCTGCTGCATTGACCGTACATGAGCCGTGTGACGTCATCTCTGGCGCTGATAACAGCTGACGAGTTTGTTGGCTTAGGAAAGTTTACTCGGAAGTTGTGAACACATTTGTATAAATATTGGTTGGATTTATAAGAGATTTAAATTTAGATCTGTACTAATGGACAAGGGGTTGTTTAAAAAATGTTAATAATGAGTTTGAATGCTTCTTAAAAAATTTTGCTTTGCTTTGTAAAATTATTTAGTTTGCACCAGTTAAAAGCAGTTAAAATATGTGGTTTCTAAACAAGATATTTATAAAACATGTATTTTTTATTTTTTGATAAAAAAAAACATTTATTCTGTTATGTAATTTGTGGCCAGGAGTGGAACGAAATCTGTGCATAGGAATATAATCAATTTGTGTTTGACCTTTTTAGAAATAATATATTTTAATGGTATAAACAATCGTAGGGGATTTTTCCTTAAGTTCTAAAAAATCTGCTCTTTTGGAGAATATCGTCGTTAAGGGTTGTGATCATAATTTTCTTCTAAATTGTGTTAAACTAAATAAAATTCCACAGTAGTTACTTTTGTTGTTAATACTTAAATGTATTATTAAATAACACTTGTTACCACCAGTATTTTTAATCGTCATAGTTTATCCTTACGTTTTATGTGCAGTATCGTAACTTTTTAACATGAGCAATTTATTTTTTACCATTAAATACGCATTAGTATGGTTTCATTGGGGAGCGAGCTAGGGTTAGAGGGTGGACTTCAGTCCCTGAGGTCCCGGGTTCAAATCCCGCCATATCATTAATGGATTTTATCTAACTGATAATGCCACAACCCCAAGGTCTAGCCTGAAGTAATGTGAAATAAAATCCCGGGCTCGTGCCTAGCGTCCAAAAAAAGTATGGTTTGATTATTTCATCTCCCACATCTTTGTATAACAACTGGATACAGATTCGCTCAAAGATATTTCTGGAGGGTTTTCTTAGAGGAACCCCAAACAAGACACTTTGCAAAGCAAATTTAAATTGAGTTGTGAAAAGTTTTGGTCAAGATGTTGTCTTTTGATATCACCCTGCTACGGTCGCTGAAATTGCGGAAACACTTGAAAATGCAAATACTTGAAATGAAACAAACTTGGAAAATGTAAGGGTGGTTTTCGTGTGAGTTTTTAAGGCTACTTCCCTATCTTTGGATTTCATTATTATCAATACTTACTACTGCAGTGTTCATTACATTATAAAATGTTGAAACAATAAGCTTATATTTGAGAGGCAAAATAATATCCTCTCTTTCAAATTTTTAAAAATGTATTATTAGTATTGTTACACTACATGAAGGTGCTACCTTTAAACTTGCCAAAACATCGACTATGAAAACCCATTGATCGATTGATAAAAGAATATATAAATATTACAAAACTAAATTATACTACTTTCTACTTTTACCTAAAAAAAAACCTACAGCTTGATTGTCATATAAAGTTGTTTAAATATTATATCTACCTTCTTTAAGCTCCTATCATATATCGTTTGTATATCTATTACAGCATGTAAACGTTGTGTTTTGGATATTGAAGAAGTAGATATTGCATCTATATTACGTAGCCGATTGTTAATTATAAATACCGTATAACTTGGTTAAAGAACATCCTATTTACGCTGCTGCCAAACTTATAATTTCCATTGGTTTTTGGTCCTACAACATTTGATGTAAAAATAAAAAGTGTTCAGATTACAATAAGCTGCTCTTTCCGATTAGGCTTGATTAAAAGTCTTGGTAAAGGACATAATTGTGGAAATTAACACAATTCAAATGTGTTCATTACCACTAATCTCAGGAATGGGGTGATTACTAATCTCTATATAGTAAAACATTTAAACAACAAACCATTCATCTCATAGAAACTACTACAACTCTTAACTCTAAACTAGTTTAATTCGCGTCAAGTTAATTAGCACTTCGAACAAATAGTTAAGTAGGCCAACCAAACAAGCTGGATCGTAGCGGATAATCGTCCGATAGCGTTAATTTGGCCGAAACGGGCGATGATCGGGCCATTGTATGTTAATGGGGGAAAGTCATATCGATATATCGACGGTCCGATTACCCGATACGATTACGAGCTATAAATCTGATTTAAAGGTGTAGAACGAGTAATAAACCGCGTTGTATGTGGCTTTACTGCCAGCTCGAGGGGGGAATTAAATAGCGTAGTTGGGATTAGTTAAAGATACGTTTTGTAGTTGACCGCGTGGTTATTGGTGGCACTGATGTAAAAGGTGTGTTTTAACTAATTTGGTGTGTCTATGGTATTCAGGAACTTTTGGTAGTTCAAACACATGTGTCCTTGATAAGTGGACTCAATAAATGGTTCTCTACAGTAGGAAATCTACCAGAGCTCACGCTATACACTCTTGCCCAGTTGTGCCCCATCTTCATAACATAATAATAGTAGACGTAATTTAACAATGGAAAATAAAGAACATACAAATATTTGACTATACAGATGTTTGATTTGAAAATCTTAGCTATACAAATATATCCTGTGTAAGTTTCCCGCCAAAGCATACAACGTCCCACACACTACTTACGATACGCGTCAGAGCCTAAGCGTATCGTATCGGGGACTCCCCTCTAACTTATGATGATAACTTTCAACGCACATAAAAATAAATAGCCTAAACATATTTTCCTTTTTGCGCTGAGATCGCACGGCGACCCAATTGAATAACCGTAAAGCGCGGGGCGTCACCTCCGACGCCCGATTCAATTCAGAATCGGATTTTCCACTCCGATGCCCGATTCCAGTCTGACCTAGACTTTACTTTTACGGTTACTGTCGTCCGATCGAATTCCCAGCTCTTTTTATTGTGAAGGATTTTGTAGTGTATTGTGGATTGGTTTTAAAAGTTGATTTGGAGATCTAAAAAAAGATTACAAAATTTGTATAGGGTACTATTTTTGTCGATATATTTGCAATAATTTTGGTTATGATAGGATTAGAGTTGTTCATACATGGGACAAAGTAACAATTCCTTTTCTTACGATTTCTCTTTATACGAAAATGGATTGTTTACGACGAGTTTTAATTCGAATCTGAATAGAAATGTTTAACTATTTGGATTTTGACTCTAAAGAACTGTGCTTGGTTGCTAAATAGGTGTAATTGACACGTGATATGAACGGTAAGATTAATGTAATTACTACCATTGAAATTACTTAATTACTTAAATCAATTAATCAATGCAATTACTCCCATTGATTTTTTATACAACATGTAAATATCTACGTCGAAAACACGAAACAGTTGCGATTCTACTTGTGATTTTGGTACAACGAGAGCTAAAGTAAACAAAACATCAGCACCTATGGATTGTTTTTCGACCCGTATGTGGGTGTAGAGGTGGAAGGACTATTTTTTGCCTCAGCACGACAGGACCACCGCGCAGGACCCGCGCAGGATGTGGAGCTGATTGAGCCGGTGTCAAATGTCACGTGACAGATTGTGTGTCCTGATGCAGTGCGGTGCATCGTGTGCGAAACGTCACACAAACTGCACTTTGCGTAGCGTACAGTTGCATGTCGCAGTTGATTCAAGTCTTTATGTTCACGAAAAAGATGCGAATTACGTGGGGAAATATAAAAACGTAAGAAACGATGAAAGTTTGCTGTCGGTTGTGTAAAATGTCATCAAAGTCCACGCGCAATCCTCGTATAAACCCCCCTTGAAAACAATCACAATGCCGTTTCCTCTTTATGGAGGTCATTTACTAATCATTTATTACCTTCAATAACGCCTGGATTACTGCGAGGGCTGGGGAGCGAAATGACCGATACCCTCTGGCGATACAATCAGACTTTAGCGCCCGAAATAAAAAAATGTACGAGGGGAAGCGACATATTTTGTTTTATGAGATGTCCGATGATCTGACGGACAATAGGAAAGGGAGGCTCAGCAAAACACGGGACTCTCGGGACCTTCAGATAAGGGAATCGTAAACGTCTTAGGCATTGATAGAATTCACCGTTTATTGACTGGGGGGTTGTTTTGTTCTCATTTCGTCAAGGGAGCTGTCAAATGTTAAAGATTTCGTTGGAATGTTAATATTTTGTTGGAGGATTTCTCTTAGTTGTAAGGAGAATTGTTTACGTGGATTTAGAGATTCAAGGTTTTGTTTTCCAGGGAAAAATTAGTAACAAATATCTTCTTAAACTTATACCAAGAGTATAGTGGAATCTATGATTTTGGTAATTCATTGGTGACAAAGGCTTGTAAAGCTATTACAGCTATTTAAACAAAGACTTAAGAACCCATTCCAAAATTTGAGATCTGTCTTCGTAGGTTAATAACGAATACAGGATTGCATCAATTCATAACATTGATGAAAAAAGAACAATATTTGAACCTTGTACATTTGATAGGCTTGAACTGCAATGGAGATAACTCTTATGTTTGGGACACATGTTGTTGTCCTACTGTGACTTTTCCATAGTATCGATGGAACTGCAATGGAGATTAATTCTTATGTTTGGGACACTTGTTGTTGTCCTACTGTGACTTTTCCATAGTATCGATGGATTGAACTGCAATGGAGATTCACGTTTTTGTTTGGGACACTTGTTGTTGTCCTACTGTGACTTGTCCATAGTATCGATGGATTGAACTGCAATGGAGATCAACTCTTATGTTTGGGACACTTGTTGTTGTCCTACTGTGACTTTTCCATAGTATCGATGGATTGAACTGCAAGGGAGATTAACTCTTATGTTTGGGACACTGGTTGTTGTCCTACTGTGACTTTTCCATAGTATCGATGGATTGAACTGCAATAGAGATCAACTCTTATGTTTGGGACACTGGTTGTTGTCCTACTGTGACTTTTCCATAGAACCGATGGATTGGACTGCAAGCGATATTCACGTTTTTGTTTGGGACACTTGTTGTTGTCCTACTGTGACTTTTCCATAGTATCGATGGAACTGCAATGGAGATTAATTCTTATGTTTGGGACACTTGTTGTTGTCCTACTGTGACTTTTCCATAGTATCGATGGATTGAACTGCAATGGAGATTCACGTTTTTGTTTGGGACACTTGTTTGTTTGTTGTCCAAATGTAACATTTCCATAGGACCGATGGATTGAACTGCAAGGGAGATTAACTCTTATGTTTGGGACACTTGTTGTTGTCCTACTGTCACTATTCCATAGAACCGATGGATTGAACTGCAATGGAGATTAGCTCTTATGTTTGGCACACTTGTTGTTTTTCCTACTGTGACTTTTCCATAGTATCGATGGAACTGCAATGGAGATTCACGTTTTTGTTTGGGACACTTGTTTGCTGGCCGACTGTTGCTGTTGGAGGAAACCGTAGAAGGGTGGTCGGCTCAATGGGCCGCAGATAATAGCGATTGTCAGCCGTGCCGGATGTTAACTCGATCCTGACATATCGTATGTCGCGGATCTGACCTCGCGTCGCCAGCAAGTGTCGCACCGCGTTAGTGACTGTACGCGAGCAATGAGAGAGTAAATACATACAAAACAAAATAATCCAACACAACAAGTCAGATACGAGCAATTAGAGGACAAATACATAACAAGAAATCCAACAAAATAAGTACCAGACCGAACCCACAACAACAAACTCAAATTTAGACTACCCCAGTACGCGGCAAAAACCCAACCAAATAACCAAAAACGTACAAAATTTTAGCTAACTAGGTGTCTACTAGGCAGAGGAGAGAAAGACACAATAAAACAACATGAACCTGACACAGGAAAAAGATAAGTAACAGTAGCATACCCAATCAATATGTCAATAAGCTAAACTACACAAAAGTTAAGCAGCATACACATACTAGATCAAACGCAATCTAAATTCTGAATTCCGGAAAGGCAAACATAAAAAAAGAGCCCAAAAACTGTTCAACAAGAACCAAATCCATACAAAAATCATTCAACATAAGCAAAATGAAGGAAGCAACAAAAGCCGAGTATCAGCCTGTACTAACTCAATGACCGAATCAACCTAACCTTTACAAAAAGTGCAAAATGCAAACAAAATAAATAAACTCTAGTTAATAATATAAAAAACTAAATAAAAAAAAATAAATAAAAAACTAAAGTTAATTTATTATTGGTGTATAATGTCAATATACACAGGTTGTTTGGAATAAAAGATAATCCATCTAAAAAGCCAAACAAAGAGAAAAGTAACGAAAACCACCCAACGAATCTAAAACAAGCCAAAATGAGCGACTGCCAATACAGCTCAGCAACATAACCATCTATAAGGAATCCACGTAGTAATTACGAGAGGACCCTGAGGCTAATGGAAGATAAGGCCATTAAATGGCTTAGAGCTTAGATGACACCTGCGACTTGAGACGTAGTGGACCTCACGTCTGGCTCAGCTGTTCTCACTGTTACCAACTTAGTGGCCCTAAATAGACCATTAGCATTGCCAACCTAACGGCCGGAAACACGAAATTAACATATTTATCATATTAATTGTTCTTAGATCCTTGGCTCTCCGCATCCTCTACGTTTGATTTGCATTTCTAGCTTCTTTGTGGTGGAGGAACATCTTGTGACTACGTTTTATGGTGAAATTTGAAAAAAATAATACATTCTTGTACTCAGAGGTATACATTTAATAGCTGTCTATGGTATGAAAATAAATCTCAATGGTTGGATAAAAAACTATTTTCATTTTGTCATCATTAATTAACCATAAACTGTAAAATCGAATCACTGATCACATAGACAGCAACGTTTTAAATTCCTTTCGGCAATAATAAAAATTGAATGATCCAGAGCGTTTCTAACATAAAACTACAATCACAGAAAAAAAAGGTAAAACTATAAAAGAGGGCAATACTTGATCAGTAAAATAGCGGCGAAGTGAGAAAAAATATGTTAATAACAAAACCGCACAAGCGAAAATGAAGCAGTGGTATAAAATGCAGTTATTTTTCAAGGGAAGCCCCACAGTAATCGGCCAAGGGGTTGGGCTGGGGAAGAGGGTTTTTAATAAGGCCAATGTTTGCTTTTGGTCAAAGAATTCGCATTTCATTAAGGGGAGGTTTTATTAAGAACAGCTCCCTATCTGATTACAATGGCAGTGTCTATCGCGGCCCTTTAAACATTTTGCAAAAATGGCTAAACTTTATATGAGGTTCGACTTGCGAGAGTTGTGCAACGAGACTTTGTAGTTCAGAGTTCTTTGCAGTTCGCCTACTTCTTTGTAGTCAAGAACAAAACTGCTTTGCATTTCTGGACCATTACTTTATACCTTACTTCTTCTCGTTTCAAACACATGGAGTATTAGTAATCATTTATGGAAAATCGTTTAGTGTACATTTTCCTTTTAGTTTTGAAATAAATTAGTTTTTGAGCTATATCAAAACATTCAAACGACTAATTTTTTAGACAACTAAACTTTTACCTGGGTTCCGGGGGACAAATAATTGTTGTAATGGCGGTTAATACCTACGGGCACAGAAAACTACTACTATCTACGGGAGCATAAAGAAGATAAATGAGTGCATGAGCGAAATTGTCTAAAAGGAATGTGCAGGGCTTCAGCTCCCGAGGTCCCGAGTTCAAATCCCACTAACCACTGCTTTATGGTGATAATGTTTTTGACCTTCTAGGTCCAGCTTCCTTGGTTGTTAAAAGGACGAAAACGGTGAAAAGAATACAATCAATATTGAAGGCGACTACTAAACTATCGAAGTCACTTTGTGGTTCCCGGATCCCGGATCGCATTACAGAGGCAACATACATTTACAGCTGTTTAATTGTCGTTCATCGCGTTTTAAACTGCCTCCCATTCAGATCGTGGCTAATAAATGCTATCTAGCATCTGCGGTGGCGAGCGCTTGGCGCCTTTTTGGGAAATTTGCATACCCCCCCCCCCCCACCCGGGGGCAACAAGGACCAAAGACCCATCACCATTAACAGGCACGGTTTCTATTATCCAGTGTTGTTATTGTAAATCGACTTAACTTACCCCTTTCGTTTTCTCGCCCGCGCCGTCGGCGAAGCCTTATCTTCCGCCAAAATAAACTCTCTTAATGGCCCCTCTTTGATTTAATTTCGGCCGCCACTTTGACATCTTGTTTGAGGGTTTCTTAAGTAGGATTAGTTCCGAGTGAGTTTCTCGTGTTTTTAAGGCCGGTCTTGGGAGTTTGAAATGAATTGGTTAGTTGGTTATTGCCAGTTATGTTTTGTTTAATATGAATTAGTGACGTAATCTGTTCAAGTTTTTGTGGTGGGATGGTTTCAGTTAAATAGCAAACACAAGAAGTTAAAAACTTTACAAAATTATGAAAAAATGTAATAGATTTTTGTAAAATTTCTCAATCTATATTCTGAATAAATACTCGCCTAGATGGCGTTGCTGCCTCAGAATTGATTATATTAAGTTTATTGCCAGTAAACATTTTTATATTTGATTATTATACCACATAAAGCGAATGACCGGTCGTCGTCCACCCCGGCGCTTCGTAGGCGCCTCGAAGTTATTAACCGTCTACATAATAGCGAGAATCGCCTTACCTACACTCCAGCTCTAATTCAACTGGCATTTAGTCTAATTCAATTTACATAGACGCAGTCGGCCCAATCTATCCTAATTGAGAGCCTTGGAAGCAGTAATTGAACAAGCCTCATAAAGTTTACCTTAACTGTTTGAGAGCTTCAGTTTTGGTGAGGAAATTCTCTGTGAAACTGTTATAGTTGGTGTAATTGTGTGCGATGCGTTTGTAATTGGGGAAGCGTAGTCAATTTGGCAGCAATTGTGATTACAACACCTTTGTTTGTGGCTTGGATAATTGACTGATTAAACAAAACATGAATCGTCTGGAAGTGCAATGGATTTGAATTTAAACAACACTCCCATAAGAGTTAAAGGGTTAAGGGGTGATTGTTCGAGACTGGAACCAGCTGTTCTCGAACATTGGGCATTTAATAAACGATATTGGCAAAGAAACAGCTGATCTTAGTCAGCAACAAAGCTGAATGAGACATTTTACACATTAAACACCATCCTTAAACCCATTGATGGTTAACGCATTAGTAGCTTCCCCCTTTCAAAATAATTGTGTAGGACAATTTGGAAATATTTTACTGGATTGTATACCAATGTGTGGAATATTCTTAATACCACGGGACGAAAAAGAATTAATTACACACCCCAAATTCTTCACTATCACAATGTAAATTATTTCACAATTTAATGTTTGAGCATATTTTATTTTAAACTATTCTATTAGTAGAGCTACAATTAATTTGTAATACGGTCGTATCAATGGATTTAAACGTTTAACAATATGAACGTAATATTTTTCAATTTAATGTAGGATATTACTTCTCGGTGGTAGTATTTATGACTTATATGTAGCGGATTCCGAGGTCTGTATTGACGATTCGTTGCAGCCTGCAAGAATGAAAATGCAACAGTCACTCGTGTAGGTACAACTGACAGCGTATTCGAAGTACAGGAGCACACTTAATTTGCATACTGTCATGTAAAACACAAATAATAATAATCCAGCTTGACAAAAAAAATCTTTACCCATACACAAGTAGTTTAATGAACTAAACAAAATTAACTTTAATTGAAACAATAAATCGACCTTTATATCCCTGTTGTTTTACGATTGTGCGTTAATAATCAATGTGAATCTAACCAATGAAGTAATAAAGAAGATCATTTAGTTTTAATGAGGACTTTATCGAGTACAAGTATTGTAGGCAAAAAACACATACAGTACTTCCATTGTTGATGTATTGCACTCGTTAGGTGAATAACCTACTTTATGTGCGAGATGAATCAATTATATGTGAAAGATATAATTGGATTGTTATAAAATAATTTAGGTATTTAAACTATATGGATGTTGGTTGGAGTGATTTTAGTTTCATATAGTATTCAGTTTATATTAATAAAGAACATCACTGAAACAAAAATACAAATAATTGTTATATGAAACTAGATAAATAGTACGACTGAATCATAACAATCTTTTATTTGAGTTATTTTAGCATTTTTACTGTATTCAAGTAAAAAAAGATTAATCTAAAATACGTATAGAAAAATAAAATCATAACGGTATACAGTAGGAATTTGAATTGTAATAATAATTTTTTGTTTTTATTCTTAAGTTTTTATATTGACTTTATTTGAAATAAAACTAATGGGAAAACGCCCTTCTAAAAAAATTGGTTTGACATTGACCCAACCACTAAAACAATTGGAATAATGATTATATAATATTTATTGTAATCACATACAAGTTACGCTAAATTTACTATTTACAAGATACAATAACGATCTATTTGATCCATTAGTATGAAGGAAATGATTTTCAGCTAAATGTAACCAAAAACAACTTGGAAAACTTAGACACTGCGAAATTTTTAAGGAGTTAAATGAAATGACATATTGTAGATGGCTAATAAGGGGGAGGGGGAGGTAATAAAATTAGACCCGGGGCACCGCAACAATAAAACCCATAGAAACCGGGATAATCAGTTTTGGGTGGCAATAACAATAAAAAGTAAAGAAGACCCGGAGTCGCTTTTTGAATTTTGCATGGCGTATTTAACATCGGCTGTAAAACGAAATGATGACATTAAAAAGAGATTTTCATCTTTTTTCCCTTCTTTGTAAGGACCGGGGTCGGATCGCATTAAAGGCTAATTTTTTCTTGCACCCTTTTTGTTTAATTCGTCCTCTTGGGACAGTTTTCTTCACTTTCAACTTTTTCATTTACGCCAGTCGTTTTCTAACTTTCTTTTTGTTTAAGTTCAATATGGGTTGTTGTGGAAGTACTGTAATTTGAAATATTTGTATAGCTTATCTTAGTCAATTTCTTAAATAATTTTGGGTGTTCTAACTCATCAAAATCTCTCGTTAAGTTTTAATTGCCTTTGAATAAATGCTTACAGTTAAAGTCCGGCTAAATGTATCTTTTTAAGCCTTGCTGTACGTCTCTATGAAGCGCTGTTCTTCTTTGTACAAAAGAGACCTATAAAAACCTTTATACCTTTGTTAAATGTATATACCTTTATTATATTTATATACCTTTATTTTTTCATGTTTCACAACTGCAGAAGAAGGTAGGGTTTCAAGTAATAAAGTCTAGTATTTCCTTATTGTCGATAAAACTCAAATCCTAAAACAACGTTTCCACAAAATGAACAAGCAACATTTTACAAAAAGTATCATAGAGTGGACTACAGCACGTGATAATAAGGACCATATTATTCTATTAACTACAGTTTACATTTCTTTTCTCAAAATATGTAATATCTCTGACTATTGGATACTGGAGGTAGTACTGTATTTATTGCAATACTATCCCTCAATGACTCTTAAAATATTTTTTACGTGAGACTTTGTATCAAACAAACTGAGATATTGAGAGGGAAAGAATGACAATACATAGACCCAGGTAGTAGAGTTTAAACATTATGGTATTCCATGGTAAAAATCAAATATCCCCATCATTGACGAGCCGAGAGACATCTCGACATCGTAACCCTATCACGTAACTTCGATCAGTCCCGGCTCTAATACAGCACGAGGACTGAATGTGTTACCAACTTTCCACGTCGAAATTACCCGCAAAGGTTCCCGGTTAATGGCGACTGGCAAGCCTGCTCGGTGGGCAGTAAACGGGAAACAATAGACAGCCGCCATGATGGAAAGTGCCTTGAGGTTGAAGAAATTAAAGTGGACTGTACTGACTGTACACCAGTGGCCGGTGAAACTACAGTATATTGGTCAATAGAGTTAGCTGTATCCATCAAAAGTACCGTTAAATTGATTTTTTGGTGATATCATTGATATTGGGTAGTGCAAGTACACTTGTCATCCCCATCGATCTCTATTGATGGTCATCCCATAATATGAAGGCTTTGTCGATGTGAGTAATAGTCGTTGATATCAAAATATCTGTCTATATTTTATACTGTAGTCGATAAAGGTTACTTTATAAAGGATTACTCATGTCTAGTGAGGTGAAGTTAACATTAAATTTGTGAAACTCAATTAATATTACGTGACAACGTAATAATGACACCTCTACACTCACCCCTCCCTCCTTTTTACGTGAGCTAATCACAGCATATTTGTATATAGAACCTAAAGGCTTTTGGCTTTCTAACAGGAATGGACACTACTTTTATAGAATTAAATATTTTAAGATAGTCATTGGTCGTATTTGTTGATAAACTACGTCCTTTTGTAAATGTTTATAGACAATTTGTTTATAATCTTTAAATTTTACACACCTTAACATTGGGGTTTGTTCCAAATTATTTTTGTTGAGGTATATCATAAGCAAACAACTAAAATCTTAAGAACATTACATAAATATATTTAAACCAATAAACTGTATTCAATTTCTCAAATCCCCAACCTTGGAGTTCAACTATTCCACCTTCTTGCGACTTCACATGATCGTACATCATTGTAATCTCAAGCCAGATGCGCATAGACGGAGGAATCAGCATAAATTCAGTAATTGGAGCCAAGGGGTGAATAAGAACGGGGTAGTTACTTGGGGGGGGGGGGGCGCGGGGCGATATTAATAAATAATTACTGCTCAAATTACGCGGCTGGGAGCGACCGCAGCGGCGACTTAGGGACAAACATCGATACGTCTTCGATGTATCGATAATGTAGAGAAAAAACGATAAACATCGACATAGATGAACAAGTACTTTCCGTACCGAATACAACTGTAGTACGTTAGTTGACTACCGAATAGTGGTTTCTTTTCATCGTGAACTAGGGGGTGGTTATAGAAAATTAATGACTTGTAAGTGGCGTATTTTATACTGTAATTTTATTTTTGGATACTTATTCCCTGTTCCATAGTTCATGGTAATCATTCTGCGTTTGAGTACTTAACTTATAATGTAGATAAACAATTTGAGCAACACAATTAAATAGTTGGTTTACGCTTTTAAATTTCCATTTAGTTCAAATTTTGACAAAAGTTGTGTTTAAATAATCATAATCTATCACATTATTGGCTAAACTAACACGGTATAGTATACAAACATTCGTAAAGACTGCACCGAAAGACAAGTTGGACAATAACCGATGTTTATACAGCCCCAGGGATCCCATTGGTCGACGGCAACAATGGTCGCATTGTTGTCACCATTGTTGTGGTCACGTGATAAATCAGCGACATTGTTGGATCTGTCGCTTTGTGCAACCGTTCACTTTATGTTCCGACAAGAGTTAAGATTCATCGCCTGTTAAACAGGTTCCATTCCGGTCGGCTACTGCGGCCATAAAGTGCTTTCAACGTTTTGGAGTCACTAACTTTATCCACACGGTGTTGAGAATTGCTTCTCACAAATTTTAAATTTTATGTATTTCAATACATTTTAATATCATTTATTTTTGACTGTGAGAATGTTATTGTAAAATTATTACTGGATTAGATGTTTAATTTTTGTGATTACGATAATACTTTACCAATTTAATTCTACAAATTAATTACAATATAAGGTACTCGGTAAAAGGTAAAAGGCTGCTTGGTTTTGTTATATCGTATTGTTTTAATGGAATTAACTACTCCATTTTGGTAGAATACACTTTTGTTTGTGACATTTGCTCATATTTTTATAGCTGTAATCTTTTAGAAAAATCACGCGAATGAACTGTTGAGACTAATTAGTTAACATTTATTAGTTATTTATGAATGAGTCATAATACTTAAACTTCTTGTAGTAAAATTATCTCTTTGTGATGTTGGCGAATTGATTGGAATATTTCTGACCCTAAACTAGTGATCACGTCAAATACATTATGAATGAGTTAATAACAATAAAAATAGATGTTTTTTTACAGAATTGTTTTAACTAGAAACTTTTATCAAAACGACAAAATATACATAAATGTAATTAATACATATAAATTTGGAAAAAACATTAACTTGTAATAGGTATTCAACTATCTTCGTAACTATTGGTTTTATAAATGATGAGCCTAGCAATTTAAACATACTAATACGTACTTTGAAACCATACCCCACTAATTAGGGGACCCTCAAGTAAGTTTGTAAACCATATACAGAGGCAAAGGAGATACATGAAACCTCGAGTAGGTGGGAGTGGAAGATAAGATGTCAAAGTAGCCAAGACGGCTAGCTTTGTCCAAGGGCCGAAGGCTCGCCACAGCCGCAGCCACAGCCGCTGGACAGTCGGGTCCGGTGACAAAAGGACCTCTCAACTTAACATGAAACACCAGACTCCAACATTGCTCACTTTATTGTCGTGTGCTATTTTATTGTGAGGTGACTATGTGTTTGCGATACTATCCGTATATCGTTAAGCAATAAGTAAATGAGTAAAAATTCGTTATCTACTACATATTCAAGGAAATATTTCAATAGATTTAAAACGTAACACAACATTTTTTATTTCCAAATGTTTTAGATAAATTTAAACCCAATACATAGCACTAACTAATTCAGCACACACTAATTCAGTAGATTTTTTTGTATAAATATTTTGTTTTCACAAATTTAATTTAGCATGAAACGACATGAGAAAACAAAAGTAATTACTTACAGTATTGATATAAAAATTAATCATTTCTTGTGTAACACCCTGCTTAGACCAGATGATCATTTAAATATATTGCAACTATTGTAGCTGTCAAGATAAATTATCTATTAATATTTTATGTTGTTTCAAAATGTTTGTCGCGTCTGTATCAAAGAGTCAAGACATATCCTCCAGTAGCGAAACGAACAAATTTCTTTGGTCAACATCTCCCAAGAAAAGTCAAAATTGTCAGAAACACTTTTTCAAAGTAATCCGAAAAAAATTCACGACAACAAAAGCTACCTACGTAACCTATATCATATTGATATATGATACATCAATACGGTAAAAATTAATGAAAAATCTACAATCCAATCACACAAATTATCCTCGCACAATCCAAACTCCGGGTTTCGGAAGCCTCTAAAATCCATGCGGATCGGTGTTGCATTTAGTGAGTGTGCGAACGTCCGATGCGCCCTAAATTGCCTGTTTTGAGGCGTATAAAAACAGCCATAAACCAGCCCGAGTGGACACAGGCTTTATTAACCGCACAAGTGGTGTACGCGTAAACCTCGTCGTTAAATGGTTTGATTGTCTTTTTTAATTGTCTGCGAGATGTAAACAATTATGGAGGTATGCGTTGGCAGTTAATCTGGGGGTGGGACGATTGGGGTGTAAATTGTAATGTAAATACGTTTTGCAACATTCGGAGTGATTCGGCGAGTTTGTATGAAGGGGGTTGTGATTGCTGGTTGAAAATATGAGTGATTTGATAGAAGTATTTTTAGGAAAATATTCATCAGTAAAAATGACACTTAGTAAAAACCTGTTTTGTCTGAAAATGGGGTTTGTTAACGAAGTATTTCTGTCGTGCTATCAAAAGAATCAGTGGAACGAAAATCCTGACCAAATGGCGACAACTTTGTCAATGGGTATTCCCTAAATTTTAAACCGCAAGTGACGATTTAGGTGAATGTCTCCATCAAATGCTAAAAGATGTGTATATAAGCTAAAAGATAAACTAGGGCTTTTGAACCCCTCCCTGTGGCCTAGTTCTCTGAGTAAAAGCCTTGAACACGCTTCATGTAAGTGTACTGTTTACTTCATTCAGTATCTACAATAACTCAGAATTAACAGGCCTACTCATTAGGTCAACCAATGATAACCTTTACCTATCTCATTACACCTTTGGTATTACGATATTTTACTCATTCATAACTCAAAACATTGTCATTCGTATCACGTTCAGCCATTTAAGTTGAAAAGTTTCAGTAGGAATGAACGAAGGAAACGTTTGGCCGTTAAACCTCACATCCGTCAAAGACTTAGGCACTCGTCTGTGTGAATATAAAACACTACATTAGGGGAGGGGGAGGCGAATCAAATCCAAATTAGGGGGCTCCAGGCCGAGTTATGGGCACGGAATTGACTTGTTAATTCCGAATTTACATAAAAATGAAATAATTCACTTCAACCACTTTCGGAGTCTTTGAGTCGCTGTTAACATTTATGTCCAATTTCGAGGAGGGTGGCTCAAAAGACAACAACTGTAATCCTAACCGAGTTTGGGATTAATTTAAATGGAAATGCGAGAAAATGACGCAAGGTTATGTTTGTGTTGGGGTGTCTCAGGGTGTATTGCTGTTTGTCCGATGCTTCTTGAACAATAAGATTCTGAGATAACGTAGCGTAAAGGTTTGAAAATAAGTTTGAAGTTGGGTTGATTTTGTTTTTCCATAAGCTTTGCATCGAACAAAAAATAATTCAAACCGTCTTGCGCCATAATAACGAATGTATAACGCAGATCGCAGCAAATACTTATTATTTAAGTAATTTCCTTATATTTACTTAGAAATTGCATCAGTAAAAATTTCATTTCAGTTGCTACCTTACCAAATTTTGACGTTAGAGAGTAGCAATGCCAATGTTTGGACCATTCCCTTGCAAAAAATGTCAAACATTAACAATGATACAAATCAACACGATTAAAAATGATGTTAGTATGATCAACATTTTGCACAGAAACATAAATTGATATAGTATTAGTTATATGTGAATGAATAAAAAAAACATTAACTACGTCACAAGAAAATAAGTACAACTGAATCTTATTGAAGGGAAGAATATTGCTTGCATCAATGATTCTTTAATTGTTTAAGTTTATCGAGCAACGAAGTGCCTTTGCACAATTGCAATACGATACTAATATTAGTCAATAGTTACGGGATTGGTTCAGTGCACAAGGTGAACTGGATAGAGACAACTGAAGACAGCGACAGCTGAACACAGAGGGATAAAGTGACGAGGTGTTACATACTTGCTTGTCAACGTCTAGTGAAACACAAATAAACACTCGGTATAATTATCAAAATAGGCATTTCGTTGAGTTCAAACTTATAAAAAAATCCTATAGCAAAAAAAAAATAATAATTCTCTATATGTTTAATTCTTTCGTCTAATCACACACGTTATTATTTGCTGAAAATTATTTATAAGTTTACCTTAATAACAAAGTTTTCAATCTCCCCTTTGAGTTTGTAGGCATGATTGTAGGCTATTCTGAAGTGAGCATGAGGTTTTGTTTGTACTGTGTGTAAGTAATCTATTGCAAAGTACCTAGATAGTTTAGTTTCTTCTTTCTAAAAGAGAGCTAGAATTTTAAGAAGATAACATTTCATTGTAAAGTATCTAACAAGTATACAACGAAGATGCATGAATTCGGGAAAGCAAAACACATAGTATAATAATTTATTACAATTGAACTATCCAACATGTGAAGAAATAAATTTAAGGAATGGTTTATATTTGTCTAACCTACAATTTTACAAACTCAACAAAATTGCAAAGCACTTTTAATCTTTTCAACTGAAGTAGAGAAGCAACTCAAATTGAAAACGCTTTCCTTAAATTAGTTTCCGCTGGGGCAGTGAACAGTGTAAACCTTCAGCAGAATAAATTATCCCGCTGCCGGACATGAGAAAGCCTCAAATCCTTTTTGGGGTTGCATTCTTCTCCCGCCAGAACATTAAATAAGGCGGGTAAAGAGCGTGAAATCATAAATCCAGAGCCCCGGGTCACTCCAGGAGGGCTACATACACGAGTGACTGGGATAACTCACTTTCTGACCCTTCGCGCCGATTGGACTGTTGCAAATTGTGAATCGAGTTAGCTGGAGTGTCGTCAGTTGTGTGGAGTTAAGGTTATATTTTAAATTGAAGATGGGTGTCTAGAAAAATGTTTGGTTGGCGTAGTTACGTGTTGTATTGCGGTCTATAAGTTTACTTTGGTAATTTTTATGTGTTTTTAAGATCGTACAAAATCTTGATTGCTTGAATATCGGCTACATCTTGGGTGAACGAATGAGGACTTTTCTGAGGTTTAAAATGACGCAGCTATTAACGATCAGCAAATAGTAATTTATAGAAATAAAAGTAATACTGTAAACCACACTGCATCTTACAACCACTATTTCAAACTGTCTAATTTATTAGCAGGTAAAGCATTAAAATGACGTTTGTATTTTTGTTTACCCTTGGAAAATTTATCTACTCATTTAAATTGATTAATAGTAGTTTTGGCTGTAATGTTTGTACCACCCCTGATTGTAATAATTACACAGGTTAGTTGGTTAATTTGTTCGTCCCTTCTACTGTTTACTATTCTGATATAACCGAAAGATTTCGTTAGTAGGTCATCCAAATAAATCGTTGTAATTGATGCGAAACATTTAGATCTTTCAAAAACATAATTCTTATTAAGTTTCTTTAGTTAGTTTCTGTAGATTTTTCTGATAAGTGTTAACATACAAACTTATACTTCACTGTATGCATTTACCTCACATCTTTTACATGTCCAACAGTCAACTCATAATATTCAATAAACACTTTGAGAACCTAAACCTCTCTTGGACATCACCTACATTTCCATTGTACAAAACATTAGTTTCAAATATAACAAAACCGTTTCAGAACACACGACATTTTGTTTTCAAGTACTCACTTTACCCCTGTCATTACCCACAAGCAGGTGTGTGATATTGCAACGCACACTTTTCACTTTTCACTTCGCACTTCCGGCCGCCGTAACCTGTAATTTGTCCGATCAAGTAATCCAATCGGTTTCCGGTATGTCTAATTTAATTCACCGAACGCTTTGCGTAGTTGAAAACAATGGAGTTTATTAAATGGTTGACTTGATACCCGCTTTCCTGCAACGCTTGTCATGGTGTTGTGTAATAGTTTACCCTGCAATACAGGGTGTTGAAACAACTCAATTTTCATTTTTCTATGTGTTGTGATTTGTAAGTAAATTGTTGTATAGTTGTATAGGTTTCATAAAATTAGTCAAATTTCGTATTGTTTTTTATTAGAAGACTTTTTTAGTGTGTAGTAGAATAGAATTTGACGTATATGACATTTGGAATTTTTAAAAGTTAAAGTAACATTTATCGAATTCTTTATTCTTTATTTCTCTGAGTCTCATCTATCTTTTGAAAAATATATCCAGGCGCTAAATAGACAAATGCATTGTGTTTGAATCCAGAGTAAAACATTAATTTTTACTCCACCAAACAGAAATGTAATGTGTTCTTAACACTTTTCCCTAAAAAAAATCCAAACAAAAACAATAAATGTACAGAAACAAGTTAGAAACACTCAATTGATAATCAATAATCCAAGTAAATATGCAAGTTCAATCCAATTTTCAAAACTAATACAGCACACCTGCGTCAAAACGCAGAAGAAACCCCCAAAACGAGTAGAGATACTGATATGAAGGGGAGGTAATGACAACAATGAAATGTATCCCTCTCAACAATGAGCGGTTAGCATTGTTGCCCCCACAAGTATTGTTACAAGGAGGGGAGGGGGTGCTCCAAGATGACAATAAGATCTCAGATGAGGGAGCCTAGCCCCAGGTGAAACTGCCAACTTCCTGCGGATATTATGTGACGTCAGCGGCCGCGGCTTAATGCTAAGTGCTTATTACTCTGTGGAGATTGGTCTCTCCTGGTGTTACTCTATGTCCGCACTTTATGTCTGGGATTATTGACAGATGTGTATTGACGTGGCGATGGGGATTTAGTGAGGAGGGTTTGATTTGGAAATGGTAGTCTCTTGTTAATATGGTTGTGAGGATATTCAAGTTAACAAAGGTTGTCTGTGGGTAAACAAACACAGTTTTAAATACTTTTCAAACTTACGCCATACTTTACAATGCATTTTAACTCACCCAAAAAGGTTACTTCAACACAGTCGCTTGAACAAGACTTTATTTTTAAGACTATCATTATTATTATTTTCTTAGACACCAGTCAATTTTAAGTAAATATAGAATGGTTTATGAACACTTAAAAATTATTCATATGTGTTCAAAATGAACAAAATGTCCATTTATTGAAACAATGATGTTTTTTTACAGTACTGTATTATTTTTGTTTTATATGACATGTGTTTTTGTAACTTTACATAAATTATGATAGTACCTTGCTCATCATCACTCCCCACCAGAGGTCATTACAATGAATCATAAAAGGTTATAATTGTTATTTAATGATTTATCGATCATTTAGAACATTTTTTGGCAAATTCATTTTACCCCTCCAGATATGGTTAGTTGGGAGTATAAAGAAGTTTCTATATAAGGAAAAATAATAGAAAATGTAATTGACTAAAATCGGCTCAAGAGGAAATTTTAGAACACTATACTACATAATCAAACACCTCGTCCATGTGAACAATGTTCATCACACCCTACTACTAAGCCTAAGCCACCTATCCCCTAGTGGTCAACTACCTCTAATCCGATGGAACGATCGTCTGCTAAGCCCGCGACTACTGTGATTGCAACGGTAACGGTAAGTAATCGCAGCCTGGTCTGGTTTAAGGGCTGTTTTATTGTGCTATATTGCGCTCAGGTCTTATCCATCGTTAAGCCCCGCTGCAGTATTGCGATGCGAGGTATCGAATGGTGTTTCATCGATTGCTCATTATTTTGGCGTTTGAATAACTAGAAAATATCAGATTAGGAACGTGTAAGACATTAATCGAATTGGAAAGTGATTATATCATATTGCAATGTTGTGATGTGTAGTTATGTGTTAATCGACTGTTAATATTTTATTTACTAAATATTTAGAACAATTTGTGTGTGCGTGAAATAAATCGTTTGGTAGAGGAACGTATGATATTAAATTTGTAATTTAGCTTAATTAGATCTAACAAGATCTTTGTGACATTCTTCCATTCATTTTGACGATTATTTTTTCAAAACATTTAAATGGAAGCGTTAGAAAATCAAGACTATTAACCAGTAGTAATATATCCCTCCTTAATTATAATATGACCGTTAGTTTATATTATATGTTTTCTCTTTCCAACCTTAAAAAGCAATCATGTTATTTAACGATCAAATTTATTCTAAACTTAATTTGAAATTAAAACCTCTTCTCGCATTTTTTAATTAAAAATATTTAGGATAACAAATTCCAGCATAACTTTGACCCAAAATATCGGTTGGTGTCTTTGAGGTGGTGATTTTTGGCGGGAGGACTTGCTCTTTTGGCGGGTGGAGGGCGAACATCTTGGAATGTCTCGTCACCGTCACCGCACATGCTTAGACAACTATGCTTTGCGAGCGGTACGTTTGAACTGGCATAATATTGTACCTCAGCCGCTTAGATGTTATGTCTTATATGACGTAATCGGTGGGGGAGGGGGTGCATTGTTGTCTTAGGTATGTTTCATGTAGCTAAGATGTCTCAAGATCGACACATCCCTCACACTAACTTCGATTGGAATGTTGATGTGATAATTCTAAAGGAATTTGCACCGATCTTTGACGTTAAAATTTTGTTTAAACAGGAATTCGTATCATTAATTGAGGAAACGTTGTGTTTTACATTTAAGAAATGTTTAAATATCGCAGTAAACGGTTTAGGTTGAACGAGGAAATCATAATTTTTTGTTTTTTGTATATCGTATGCGGAACGGTCCTGACTCACTAATGTTTTAAGATTAATATGTTTGTTTATTGTATCATACAAACTATTTCGTCATGGAACATCTGTTTAGTTTTCCAAACGATTTTAATAATTTTTGTGCTGGTTGATTGCAACCTTTAGTAGTGTCCTCAAAACCTTTAAAGAGGTCCACCCTAATTAAGGCAAAAAGAACCTACAACATTAACTTGTCCCTGAGACAAAAACATAGATTAACTAGAATGGACTGTAAACCGACTAATAACTCAAACACAATTTGTCAGCTAATGTTTAAAACTAGAACCGCAACTGAATTCTCGAATCTATAACTTCTTGTCGCTATAAAACAACTTCGCTAAATTTCAAGTGGCAAAACATACTGTCTTACAAATTTCTAAAAATTACAAACACAAATTAGTCCTAACAATGTTTCGTACTCACTTCCACACGGATTGCCACACTTTACCAGCTGAGCATAATCGAAACGCATCAGGACCGAATCAAAATGTAAATCAGACAGAAGTCGTGTCAATAAAAATGCAAATGGTTGCAACCCTCAAAGCAGTGGTAGTTGACCGCCCAAATCCATTTACAAATTGGCCAAATATATGAGTGGATACTGAATGTGATTAATAACAGGGCATTATGGGATCAAAGGGGCGACAGTCAATAGTTGTGCCTAGACCAGAGTGGCATCAAACGATAAGCATCTCAGAGTATAGTTGATTAGTAGATGTAGAGGTGTAACAAACACTTATATTTGGTCAGGGCTTAAAACTAATATAAGGGTCGTAAAATAAAATGCAGCAAAGTAGTATGAAATAGAGCAATAGAGGGTAATGTTGACTGATAAAAATAGGTATAAGTGCAACTATTTATCATTTAACAACTCAATGTAAGAATTCACTTTTATGAAACATGAATCATTATCATTCTGAACGGTTGCATTGGCCCATTTTTTTGGTTATGATTAAAATGGATATTGTTCCATTGACGGAACAGTTTCGTATACTTACAAATTTCAGAAACAGTTCTTAAGAAAATGAAATTGCTGTGTTAGTTTGGAAACATACGGATATAATGTGAAGGGAAAAAATGAATGATTGTGGGTGTGTTTTTTTAATTAGTAAAGAAAGATTAATTGAGTACTAACTCCCTTATAATAAAAAACTATAGAAGTATACAAACACATCTTTATTATGTTGAACATGGATATAAATATTTAGAACTAAGCATAACAGGCATCAACAAAGCCAAGGTAATTATTCTTTCAAAGTAACTTATAATGTTTTCATGTACTTACAAACAAAATGTCAACCAAAGACTACGAAACGTTTCCAATATTTCAGTCTTTGTCGGGTGTCGAAGAAAGGGTCAAGTGAGGGGGGGGGGGTTGTGCATGAGCGAGTTTATTTGACCGGAAGTAGCGCTGTATGGAAAACCCATTAATTTGGAATTCCTGAAAAACAACCCTTTGATTACACAAGTGGAGCGGGCTGTTGAAAATGTTGAATGAGTGTAAAAAATTATTCCATGTCAAAATTGAAATCAATTGATGTTTAGAAACAAACTCGTTGCGTGTCGGGCACAATGAAGGGAGGGGGAAGGAGTGTTCACGGGGTAAATTGGATTTCCCTTTTTGTCGGTTGGCAACAATGCCAGTACAATGGCAAGTGTCAAGTCCATGTGTCTGCCTCCCGCTGAACAGCTGACCAGCTCGATGGCCGCCACCGTTCCCGCCAAGGCGCAATTAGAATGTTTAACGGCTGGTTAAGCTGCCGACGCTTGTTGTATTACGGGAAAGTATGGGAACAGCACTCGGAAGTGAGAAGGTTACACTCGTAGCTTAGAAATCTGCGTTCAGTAATTTTAGAATGTAATTGTCATCATTATAATCATCATTGCTATCAAAAGTTATAATTTACCCCCTATAACTTTCTAAAGCATTTTAACTTTTTTTTAAAGTAAGAAGCATTAACCGTTGCCGGAAAATAAGAGTTCAAAAGTTTTACTGAGGCTTTTAAACATTACGACCGCTCAACTAGATGTGCCCCAAAGTCCTGATACCTCTGTGGGTAAATTGAAGATATAACAGAATTGGTCACTTTTACATAATACATGATTTCATGTGAACAAAAATTAAAACGATTAAGTAAAGCTCAAAGTTTGAGTAAAAACGTTTCAAGGTTTGTTAATTGTTAAAAATTTGTGTATTCATTTTCTCAGACTCTAAATACACCTCCCGTGCCTAACCCAGTTGTCACGTTACAACTAAAATGTACAATTAGTATAACTATAGCACTCTCTTTCACACTTAGTGTCAATGAACATAGTACAAAGTTTATTCAGTGAAAACCCTCTGATCTCGCTACACTGTATCACTATTGTAAATTTTACTACTCACTCCCTTAGAGTAGATAGAAGCTCACTCATTTCTAACCCAGTTATCACATTACGACTAACATTTTGTATAATTGTACAGGAAGCCTTCTCCGTTACACTTAGTGTTGATGAACATACTACAAAGGCTCTGCAGGGGAGGTAGGATCGCCATCTCGCAAGATGTCACTGGCGCTGCTGTCGACATCAGCAATTAAACCCTTTGAAGTCGTCGGACCCTCAAAGGCGACATTTCAATCATTGTTATTTAATACTGGACGATAATCAGAGTAAGGTGCGAGAGGGTGCTTTTAATGGGGTTGAGTGGACAATGGATGAAGTTGTAGAGGTGAGTCAAGAATCGGAGACAAGGAAAAACTGTTAAAAAGAACTACTAATGAAACAAATAGTTGTGTCTAATGAAATCGGTAACAGGCATGTTTGAAGGAAAGATTAAATGTATCACAGACGTTCGGCACATCAAAACTCAGTTATGTGATTTAAAAGTAGAAAAATCTTACAAAAAGTGAATACAAATGTCACGGAAAAGCTCATTAAAAGTGTTTTTGGAGTATCAGCAAAGCAATGTGTTTTCAGTCAGTTTTAGGGTGAAAATGAACTTAGTTAAACTTATACACCGTAAGAGTGTCCATGTGTAAATTACTTTGAAAAAAACTTAAACCGTTTAACAATCCTGAATACAATCTTATTGTGAAGTATATAATTTGTGTGACACATTTTATTAGTGTTACTAAGGGTGAAATAGAGTTTAAGACCTTTCTGTGACTACCTCATCCACATGCGTTTTTGAAAGCAATCTATCTATCTATAAATTAATAGGCAAGCATGTTTCTTTAAAACCTTTTTTCTCAGCTCGTGTGCATCGTAGGGAAAATCTACGCATACTGTTAGAAAGCTATTTTCCTGTAGGTGTGCAGAATCCCTTTATAAATTAAAATAGGCTCAAAAATAAGCACAAAAAATGAATTTAAAATTTTGAAAAATTTAACATGGATATTATGAGTTGCCATGCTGGTGACGAAATAACAACGAAATATAAACAGAAAATCAAAACAAATGGAAGAAACTCCAATCACATGTTCTATTCAAAGTGTGGAATGAAAATAAAGAAGTCTGTACATTAAATATTTTTAGTCGAGTTTCGACCACTGGACGACCTCTAGTAATAATTTAAAAAATGAAACAGGAAAACGGTTGAGCAATAGGATTTTCTTTAGGTACACTATATAGTCAACGATACGTTCAGCTGGTCTAGTATACACAAGGACGAAACCCCTAAAACCACGAACCCGCAAAAAAATCTGCAAAGAAGTAAAAATTGATAGGCTTTCACCTACGCCAACAAAGATGACATCTCAGGTGGTTGAGGTGGTGACGTAGTGACCAGCGTTAAGACAGTGGTCAATAATGTTGGACATTAAGGTGTTGGGTTTCAGCGAGCCACTGCCTCTCTGCGTCCATTTACTGGATAAATACCGCCTTTGATGAATGGACGACATCGGATCACATCGTCTGTCTTGGTGACCAAGGGTGGACGGTAAATAACGGTCTTCCGGATAAATATCGGTGAGTGTTAGGTTGTACGCGTTGACCTTTAGATTGTAGACATCAATATGGACCAACCGTCGAACATAACCTAAAGGTGTACTCTGAAATTTCAGTTATATTTCAGTTTAGATTTGGATAAAGTAATTATTGTGTTTAAAGTTTACAAGGCTACTAACTTGGCTTGGTTAAAAGATATGCGTTTTTGACACAAAGCAATTTTTTACATCAACGCACATTGCTGGAGGCTGAATTTAACTACATCTAACCTAACCTCTAGCGTTCCAGCCTTTTAGCCTAACCTTACCTTACCTTACCTAATCTTATCTAACCTAACCTAACCTAACCTAACCTAACCAAACCTAAACAAACCTTACCTTACCTTACCTAATCTTATCTAACCTAACCTAACCTAACCTAACCTAACCTAACCTAACCTAAACAAACCTAACCTTACCTTACCTAATCTTATCTGACCTAACCTAACCTAACCTCTGGCGTTCTAGCCTGTAGAAGAACTCCACTATGCCTTAACCTAGCCTAATCTCTAGCGTTCTAGCCTTTAACTTAACCTTACCTAATCTTATCTGACCAAACCTAACCTAACCTCTGGCGTTCTAGCCTGTAGATCAACCCCACTATGCCTTAACCTAGCCTAACCTCTGGCGTTCTAGCCTGTAGACCAACCCCACTATGCCTTGGCGTTCTAGCCTGTAGACCAACCCCACTATGCCTTAACCTAGCCTAACCTCTAGCGTTCTAGCCTTTAACTTAACTTCACCTAATCTTATTCAACCCAACCTAACCTCACCTAACCTAACCTTATCTAACATAACCTAACCATTTACCAGGTAGGAGACTTCCATCCTCTGAAAAATCCTCCCTCAGTTTCAAGCCTACTATCCTCGAAAGGATTAAACAAAACGCATCAACTTTCGAATAAAAATCAACGGCCCTATGTCCCTTTCACGAAGTCCCTTAGAGCTGCAGTAGCTCCACCATCGAACATTCTCCAACCATCGAAACAACAAGAACCAATAGCGAAGAAGTGAGAGCAAGAAGAACCGCAGGCACGTGCACATCGAATGGCAGATTGGACTATGTTGAGTCATTCTGCTTTGTCAAGAAGCGAGGTGAGGTCTCGGGTTCAAATCTGTTGAAACCACCGACAATTATTATAACTGACATGTTTTTGTCGGTAACAAGGAGTACGTGCGCAAACCGAAGTATCATTGTCACCCGAGGTGGCAGATTAGGGGTTTTTGTAGATAAGATGACGACGAACTATGGGATTCATTATATTTTTTAGGATAAGAAGTTCAAATTGTGTTACGCTATGTACAGGGATATAGATTTTACGTAGGTTAGCGTTTTCATGTGTTTTATTACTGCCCATAAAGACATAACACGAATGTCATTTTAATTTCATTATTATTGGATTACGGACTGAATGGAACCTTTTCGAAGACGTGTTATTTTCTTGGTATACTCTTGTGGTATAAAAATATACATAACATTCAACCATTCTGAATTGGATTTGTTTCGGTCCTAGGTTATTTTACAAATAAGATGTGTAATTATATAAAATTACCAGCTTTACTGATATAATTTTTTTAATTATAAACTTAACCCTCAAATAAAATTAATGGAGAGAAGGTGAATCCTGTTGTCAACTTTCATACAATTACTAATAACTTTTTGAAACCATTGTCGTCACTTTTACAGAAACAAACTTTGGTCTGCTTATTTTAATAATTTAAAACATTGTACACAATATCTTCTTTAATCCACAATATTTTCTATGATCCACAATATTTCTATAATTGGCAACACTGGGTAAGGGACAATAATACGGTTTCCCGTGTACAGACAGATGACGTATCAAGTATCAGACAGACGGTCAGACAGACAAATGGCACGAGCTCGAGTATCGTGATAATTGAGTCCCATAGGATTGCTGGATTAATATCCTAATCCCGGGATCAACGTGTATATCCAGCAGGTCTGTTTGTTGAATAAATGTGTGAAACACGATTTTGTTTATTAAAAACGATTAGGGACATGCATATTGTTTTTAAATTGTTACTTTTCCCATTAGTTGTTTGAAATAGTTTAATGTTTTTTTTTTTTTTAGTTAAATACTAAATAGTAGATAAAACTGTTGAAAATTACAGTAAATAGCAGGAAATTATAGGTTGTAAACAAATTTGAATTTGTACGAAGAGAAATTAATAAAAAAATTGGATAGGATTTAACTAAGATAATCGTTTGTTATTTAATTAGGATTGAACAATTAATAAGTTTTTACAAACTAAAACTACGTGTATGTTTAAATCCATCCAAGATGTTAAGTGTTTTCAGAACTTTTAATATCGAAAACCAAGTCTATTTAATATTTGAATGCAGTTGTAGTGATTACTTAAATTTTAAAAGTGAAAATGTTATCAATAATAGTGCAATCGCCTATGGTAAAAAAAACTATCAATATGACAAAGTAATAAATCAAACCGAATCGCAAAAACATTATCGGACCCAACACCTACCCCTGAGGTACTCCTCGCTCTCAATACCCAATTAACCCGAGTGAAGCCCTCAAAAAAGATGAGCCTCGTAAAATAAGGGTTGCTGAGGTAAACAGGAAGTTTAAAATAATTCCGTCGGGATCTAATACCCCGTAGATTGTCGTTAATAACAGACCAGCCAACCCTTTGCTGCCTAATCATGTTATCGCCTGTTTAATGAAAGATGGCGATCGCCGGACCCTACCACGTGGTATCTGCTCCAAATACAATTTTCATTCATCCCCCAAACTTGTAATAACCCCTTTGCTACATCCGGACCGTTTTCATTAGATTTCTTCCATCAGACGCCTAAACGTCTACCGAGGGTTTGGTTTCGATCGAATTTTGATTTTATAATTTGAGATAGACTAGAGTTTTTTTAGTTACTATTACATAGTGATTGTCTTTTAATGATAATACTGTGGTCTTTGAGGTATCTTGCAACTTTTATTTGAGGATAAACCTACTGAAATTGAGCGGAATTATACATTTTTGGGACAAAAGTACATTTAATAATATTTTTGCAAAATTAAACCCTCTCCAACAATACATCTGATAACCTAGGAAAGCTCAATTCGATTCCTTGTTAACTATAATCTGTAGAACTTCATAATTTTTTCTTGGAAAACTTAAGAACTTAAAAGTTGAAACATAAATTAGTTGGAATGAAAAGTAAGAAAACGTCTCCCGTAACCTTTACAACAATACATCTGGAAAGAGATGCCGGCTCATTAATTCCGAGATCATTAACAGAAGGAAACCCTCTTGGCATTTGGAAAGGTCGGAACCGAAGATTTCCATTGACACCGAAAGGTCGTCTCTACGTTGGATTTACGTTATGTTTTGAGCCTTATTGGTGCTGACCGCAGCGCACGCTCCCCAAATGTCATCGTTTACAGCCTATTTGACCGGTGACAATGTACGTTCTATGTGACTAGAGATGTTGGGAAAAGACTATGAAAGATTGAGGACTTTATGTCACAAGTGGTAAAAACCATATAATATTTACATGGCAAAAAGCTTTTCTTGAACTTATAAAATGAGAGATTGATGAAAAAACTTAATTCGAACGCAACGTTGTTTCGTATACTTTAACATTTCTAAAACTCTTTGCTACTCGTTTTGAACACTTCAACACATTTTAAAAATGTCTACTTAATTTCCCACAAAACATTTTTTTAAACCTTTCTTTTTAAATTAGATATGCATTCTCAAATAAACGATCAACTAATTTATAAGTTCCTCATATATTTCCTACAGAATCAAATACTGCATATAAGATCCTCATATATTTCCCATAGATTCAACTATATTCTTTAAGTAAATAAATGGGTTTGTGGATACTGTTAGGCTGTTTTAACGTGTACACCAAACATTGGCGTTTAATTTTTTCAGGACCAGCTATAGTGTAAACTTTGACAAAATTAATTTATATACATAAGGAGAATTTTAAATATATACATTTTAAATAACTGTCAATCGATACAATCAAAAAAACTACCAATTGTTATCCTAAATATACCTATCAGTCAACTAGACATTACTAGATACCTAAAACGTCCTCCGTGTCAAACTGAATATCAAACAATTCTACCCACCTTTTAACGACCGCGTCCGGAGGTGGAAGTGGAGTGAATGGGGTTGATGTTGATATCCGAGCCGGTGTTTCAGTTTCAGACCGACTGAGGCCAATTTCCCGGTTCCGACGCCACGACAAACACACATTCATCATCATCAGCTCTATTTTTTGGCCAAACATACGTCTTCGTCTTGTTAATTGCGGGGCTCCTTTGTATGGACGTCCGCCCTTAAATCCCCCTCCCCTGTTGATAAGACTGATAGCGTTGGTTCAGTTGTGAATTTTAAATGCTATGCATTTGTGATGTTGTAATTGGTGAGAATGTGTATTAGTAAATTTTAGGCGTAATCCAATATTAGTGTGTTTATTCTTTATGATTTTTTAAATGGATTCAGCTATACTTCAGCGATATGATTTCAGCAGTATTTAGCAATATGCACAATAAGCTATATACGTGCCAAAAGTTCACCCGTTCCCGACATAAGACATACTGCTTGCGATTCTCGAAGTTGAATTATTGGAGTCTCTCTAGTTACGAAACTAACCAACTGTCACAAAGAGAATCTTTTATTACTTGTATATTTGTATTAAGTATTGTGTATAACGAAAATTGATTCAGGAGTCGAGGCAATATTATTCCACCCTACTTGAATTACCAACATGAATTGAACTTGAATTGGTAACATGAATGCATTTTAAATAATATATCCATTGATAGTTGGTCATGACAAAGTAATTGATGAAGTTTTCAGTGGTGATTTTGTTTTACGAAATATAATGCGTTAAAATGCAATTTCAGTAGATATAGATACTTAGTTTGCATGAATCAAAACATCCTATTGTAAACAAGAATATTTGAAATATTAAAATAATACATTTTATTTTTGGATATCAATGTTTTGAGTTTTCAGAGTTTCAGTCTTCATAGTTCAAACAATAAATCTTCAAAAACTCTTAGTCAGCAACGAATCAACATTTTCACAACGGTCGGTGAAACAACACAACACATTGTGTATTTTATAATGTAATCAAAAATCTTACCTCTGATCTTTTGTTCGTCCATTAGTTGCCGCTCCAGACTGTCTTTTACTTCTCGTTCGCGTAGAACGTCCATCTTCAACTCGGCTGTAAAAACAAAATCGAGTCACAAACATGGCAAAGGAATTGCTTATTCTAATGTTTTTGATAGATTTAAAACTAGAATGTAAGCTTCCACGGTTTAAGCAGACTGACCAACCTTTTCAAGAGATGAAAAGACACAGCGATGAACAGATGAAGATTACTGTAGGCGCTGAAGATTTCTTTAACTTACCCTAAACTTCGGTCAGACATTTTCTCAGTTAAGATTCAACAATGTTTACTCTATTGATATTTTAATCCGTAATAATTGATATCGAAACTGGTATAGAACTACAATAATATTTAACATATTTTTTTTCAAAAATGCAGGTAATTTGGCCCAATGTTCTATCCGTGACACAATACAGAAAGAGGGTGACAGAATTTTCAGACAATATGATACACTTCGAGATCTTTTCAGTCGACAGGGTTATCAGCTTCCTACGTAGTGGTGTGGACTGTGGAGGGCCCGATGAGACAGGGGATGTTTTTAATATAGGGGAGCAAAGACCTACTAACCTCGATCCTACCCTTCAGAAAACATCGATTTTCTCCACGTCGATATTAGTTCGTAATTACCCCACTTGGAAGCGTTGCTGTCTCGTCTTTTGTTTAAAGGGCTCAGAATAAGTAAAAAAACGATGTAAATATTTTTCCTAAAATATTAGATAGGGATATACGGGAAGCGAAGAGATGTCCCAAATTTTTCTAGGTAATAAAAAAAAATAGGTACGGTATTTCATTTTTAAATGGTTTGTGTTCATATTATTGTTTTTATTTTGGCAACCTTCTCTTGTGTGGGAGGTCTTGTTTATCGGTACTACCCACTCTTGTATTAAAGATGGTATTAAATTGTCTTAGCAATGTGTGTGTTACTTGTATTATGTCGCTGACTTTTCAGGTCTTTTAAAGTGATGAAATGTTTTCTATTTGAAGCAATTGTGTTTTAATTTTAATCGTAAAATCGGTAAAATTTAGAACATCACTGTTCTGCCCACTGAGGGGTTTCTTTTCAATATCTGTTGACATTTTTTTCATGACACCAAAATACTGAAAATATGTTCACCTGAAAATCAGGAGTCACCAAAAACCCTAGAGAATGAAAAACACATACACATCTCCATTAATGTTTCATCGATCAATTTATTGTTACAATTATCCTATATGTTTACAGTATTACCCAGAAAATTCTGTTTACTCACAAGATGAAAATTACAAAAGATAAACGATCAAGCCACGATATTTTTGACGATTTTTGATCCGTCATCAGGCGAAGAGGGAAACCTAAACCAATCAGTAAATTTTCTGTTGTCTGACGGCGACAAGACAAATGACCGAGGAAAGAGGGAGACGGAAAATTGAGAAAGACAAAGTCAACATCATTTTCATATCGCGGGACGGGAGCATAATTGAATACCTTGGTGACGATTACAACAAAGAAATACTGGCTTGAATTACTTTACAATGCGTACACTAGTTCTTTACATAGTTGATGTCGCACAGTAAATTTTAATACATTTTACAAGTAAACTTTTCCATTTTGTGTTTGGTAATTTGTAATAATATTTGAATGATCAGTGACATCGGATCAAATATAGGAGAAAACATTACTAGGTAAATTTTCTAGTGTTGTACCGAGATTGAAACATTTTTATGATAATGTGTCACTGATTATGACTATATCATAGATCATGATCATACCTTTAATGTATTAGAACGTATTACAGTGTAGTCCAGAGGTTATATGTTTAGTAAATGTATTAACTATTAATTATTACTCTATCCAACTCATCTACCGGTACTGCGATGTTATACTTATCGATTGTATTTATAAAAGCAATGCAGAATTTATTTTACTCGTTGTTTTTAAAGTGTGTTCGAACTAGATGCACTAGTAAGTACATATTATATATTCAATATTCCCTCCCGCAACATTGTATGAAATAATTTCATACAGGACGAACGAACAATAAAGTGAGAAAATAAGGAGTAAAGGTCTCTTCGTTACAGTTTGAGAAGAATTGAGGAATAATATTTAAAAATTTTCCAAACCCTCAACACTAAACAAACCGATCATACCACAACAAAATTAAAATTGAAAACGCCTCAAGTAATCCAAGGGACGTAACCAAACAGAGGAAAAAAAGCCGAAACGCGACACCGACCCTGAAAGGAAGAAGTGGGGCGTCTAAATGCAAGGAAAACAAAATAAAGAGATCTGAATAAGTCAGAGTCAACAGCGTGAGTGGCGGAGTATTTGGCGGGTGTCTTTGTGTTTTCGTTCCATCTGTGGCAAAGTGGCGGGAGTCTCAGGTGAACCCCAACCCCTGACTCACCCTCAGATTTGTCACCGCATCATTCAGTGGCACGGACGATTGAGATCTGTGACCCTTCAGGGAAACAAGAGCGGGGTTTTGAGTGTTTTGAGTAAGACTGTGCTCTTTTTTGGGAGGGAAATTGAATAGAATAGCTTTTTGTGTATTGCTTGGTGACTGTTGAAACATTTGGTGAAAGTGTCAGTTTCTCATTGTATAGAAAAGCGTGTTGATTAAAATAAGATTATATGTATTTTGGAAAATATTTTGTGAAATGTTTTTTGCTTTTAATTCCTGTCTGAGTCAGGACTATTTTGTATTTTCGTGAGGTCTTTTTCAGAAGAGGGCCACCACTATCGAAACAGTGCAAAACTCTCAGGGATGTAAAGCTATAAAGCTAACCTGTCCTAACCTAAACTTTGGTTTCCCACAATTTAAATAGTGGCGGCCCTACTCTGAAAAAGGCCTTTTTAGTGTATGCATGAAATGGAAACAAGGATATTTAAAGTATGTGATGGAGTGTTTTTTTTTATTTTTGGAAGATATATTACCTTTTTAGAATATATTCTATTCACTTATAATTTTTATCTGGTAAATCTTTTAAGAGACTATTCAACGTATTTTAACTGAAATGCAGGTGATCTAAATGTATTGCAATCGGGTGACTAGTCTAATATTACATTTTAAATCCTCTACAGAATCATCTCTCTAATCAATTAGACACTCCATTGTTGTCCATCAGGCAATACGTCTCCCCAGCATAATCTTCAACTCCCATATCTGCATCAAGACTCGCTGACGGCTCCCCCCGACCGCAAGACGTTATTGAAACTAATATCCGTGGATATAGACAGCAATGTACAAACCACGTCCTTCCCTTTGGATTGTTTGCTTCGACTTTCCTTTGCAACTTACTCGGACTTTGAACTTCCTTTTGGAACTTGGAGAATGTTCGAGAGTATCTTTGAGTGTTGAGAATTATTCTGGCATTCAGTGGAGTGTGGTGTGTAGGGCTGAAAGTTTGGTTAAGACATAATACGTAATGTAAAACTTTAGTTGCGTATCCACACCAGTTACTTCTATAATAAACGTTCAGGCTTTAGGTTTATTTTTCCGTTTGAAATGATCCTTACTAAAAAACAGCTGTTCTTAGTCAGTAACAAAGCTTCAAAGATCATCACACTCCATTCTAACGCTCATCCTTCATTCATATTTGTATTAAAATACGCACCTAGGTGGCGATTGATAATTAATAATTGATATCCACGCAATCTTCATGTCATTGTATACGTTTTTGTTAGAAATGGTCTTGTCTAAACGTAAACCCAAATGGTGTCTGGGCCAGAATCGTTTTTGCTTTGGAATCGAATCAGCGATCTTTAGGTTTGAAGGCAAGTCATATAAAAGACTCGAATACCCTGAAAATTGAAAAATTAACTTACAAAAACTAAGTTTGGTTCAAATACTTGACTATTTCTTGAAAACCAAACACAAGTTGGCTTAGAGACAGTTCAAAAATTCAAAACTTTTTTAAAAGGAAACGTTTAGCCTGAAATCAAGACAGAAGTAGCCGTAAATTATAGAGTACCAAAAATGCCTTTATCCAAATGTTGAGAACCTGGTTTCTCTGTGGAAGAAACAAGCGATAGAAAATCGTTTGGCTAGGTTATCTCAACTGATTTGAATCATCTGGTTTCCTACAGAATTATCACATTTCCCAATAGGTGTCAACAATATCACAATTACTTGCGTGTCAACTAAACTGTCAACCGGTTGAACAACCAAGCTATAAACACAACGAAGCACTCTGCGGTTGAATATTTCAGCGAGTAATGGAGCCGAGACGTATTGTACAGAATGTAATAATAATTAAGAGCGTGTTCGCAGTCCTCTATTATGAGGCATCTCTTATTCAGTGTCGCTTGTGCTCGTACGACGCCCGCAGTATCGCTAATTTAATGTACGTTTATTGTAACCAGAGCCTTAGAACATTCGGCTTCGTGGAACCCATTGTTGCCGTAGGCGATGTGAGCATCGTGATTGTTTCATTCTCAACTCGGTTTCAGCAGAACGTTAATGAGCCGTTGTGTTTTCCATTGTTGAGTTTGTTCGGTTTTTACGAAGGGTTTTTGTGTTTATTGTAAAAAAACTGTCTAATTTTGTTGATATCTTTTAGTATATACGTTTTTGAACGTTGGATAAACATGTTAGAACACATCAATGACAAGTGGAAATAATTATTTACTCTCTGATGGCGAACGCTTAAGACTATGTTTCAAATTAGTTATGTTTCATGATGTGTTGTGTTGGTTTATGTGTGTCAGTTTGTGTATTTGAAGTTAAGTTATGTGTGTTAGTTTGTGTATGTGTTATTTAACTGCATGTGTGTTGGGTTGTGGATATGGTAGTATATGTATATGTGTTCGTGGTCAATTTCAGTTAACTTCAAAAAATTTAGAACATTAGTTTGAAAATTTTCTCTGACTCATATTTATTATTTTAAAGTTTACTTTTCCCTTGTTTGTAGTTGTAGTCACCTTTTCCACGAATTGTTTCAAAGAGAATAAATATCGGACACACCCACTGATAATGATAATTTTTACGTCTGTCAAAAGTCAGCAAATGCTCTTATCCCAAAATAGCATTGAACACTCAACTCTCAAAGAGAATGTCTGGAGTTTGAAGATCTACTGCGGTAGAAATCTGATTGCCAACGATAGAATTGAATTGTGCTAATGCATCTCTACCAGGGGGGGGGAGATTATCACTAACTCGCTTAACGGTAAACATTGTGACATGGTATCTGAGATCCAATCTGCGCCATCTTACCTTCTCACCCCCCTCCCACCCCTGTACAGATTGATAAGGCTGTTATCACTGGTAGGAATGCTTTTAATTAACATGTGGAAGCTATGTGTCAGAGCTTCTGTGTGATTATGGATCGGCTAATTAGTTGTTTGTGTGGAGGTTGGATTGTCGTTTGTGGATTGGATTGTTAAATTATTATGCAATGGAATAATTAAATGTGAAGAGTCATTTTTTTTGTAATGTTTAATCTGTCTAGTATAAATCTACTTTTTTAGGAAATAGAAGCTACATTTCGGAATGGGAATACCTCAATTAATCAGTTAGTTTTATTTTTGTCTATGGTTTTATCTGTTTTGTAACCTGATGTTTACATTGTTCAACTATAGTGTTGAACTGAGTAGCCTGACTATAATTTTTTTTATGAACTTTTATACTGGAAAGCTAGTTACTTTTTGCTCTAAGAGTATTCGTAGCAGCTAAAACTATTGAATGATCATCAATTGTAAAATTCACATGCTGCAAGGTATCTTCTTCAGTGCTGCATTTCAGGATGCATACGAGTGTTGTTTTAGAAGAAATCGGCTGTTATGTCTTAAATAAGTATGTAGTTAAATACTACGAATCGCACGAAATATTTGAGATCTTAAAGCAAAGTACACTTTTCCCGCATCATTTATTTCCTCTTTCATTTCAACATGGATCGTATGCTTACCAAAGTAATGCGAGACCCAAAGAAGGTATTACAGTCCCAATTTCTCAGTTCATGTTGTTGTCTTATCATTGCGGGCAACATGAATCAAAATTTGATTCTCGGGGGTGGGCACCCCCCCCCCCCACACCCGGGGGCGTTTCTTTCAGTAAATCTCGCAAGCCGCATTACCATAACGATTGTACGTAAGTAGCGCTACACGCCGTCGGCTAATGTTTAAATCTCCCGCCAGGGTGCGTGCGAGATGCCTTTGTTTTACATTTTAATATTTAGCCGGATATGACACGTGGGGGCAGATAACATGGCTTTGTTAAGGATTGACTTAGCCTTTGGGAAATGAAAGTTTAAACGCGGCGAAAAGTGGTTTTCGGTTCCCTCGTTGAACGACATGTGGCTTAGGAGTTTATTTGCTGGGTGTAAGTGGTTGAGGGTTTGTTGGGCTGCTTGAATTGGATGTATGAAGAAGAGTTGAAGGAGGTATGATGAACTATACAGGGTGTCCCAGACCACCCGGTTAACTTCTGTACAGTAGCTCCAATATGAAAGCAAATAGAAACCTAATTAATTGCAACTGAAACCCCCTATTTTGACCCCAAGGAACTCAGCTAAATTATGTTCAAACCCAAAAAAGCACCCCAAAGAGCCTATTTTTGGGGATGAGGGTGTTTTTATTGGAAATGTTCAAATGTAAAGGGGGGTCGTGTAATAACTCATTTTAAAGGTCTTTTTGAGTCCTGAGAATGGAAAAATTAGTGGAAAAAGTTTAAAATTATTTTCATCCATATGTACAAGGTGTTCAAAAACGTAAAAAATAGACCTTTGAACTACTTTCCACTGCCAAGAGAAGGAATTTCGTGGGCGGCTCAAAATTTTAAAACACTTCAATTGCTAAATGAGCTTTAAAAGGACTTTAGTTTCAACCGTTTTCCTAACTTTTTACTTATGTTACACATATTCAAACTTTTTAGGTTTAAAAAAAATCCAATCTGCGCCATCTTACCTTCTCACCCCTTCCCACCCCTCTACAGATTGACAAGGCTGTTATCACTGGTATGAATGCTTTTAATTAACACGTTCAATCAACATTCAACACACACACATTCACATTTGTTTTTTTTTTTTTTTTTAGATTATTTATTAGTATTTCATATTATTTATTAGTATTTCATATTATTTATTAGTATTTCATACTTGTTAAAATATTTAATTATTGATCGCACTAACTATCAATATCAACTCAACTCTCCTGTAAAATGGCGTTTGCCGTGTATGCAATAAATAAATAAATAAATAAAAGCTGTTGTCTCAAAAATGTTAAATAGCAACATGGGTTTCATTGTTATATTATATTGTTATACAATATTATATTGTTAATATTTGGTTTAAACAACATGGGTGTATACTCCTCCATCAAAAATAGGATGTTACAAAATATGTTTAATATAATTTGAACTTTTTTTTTAAAATTTATAGCTAGATAGAAACCTAAAAACCACCTAAAACTGGAGAAACTTAACACACTCAATTAGTCACTACTTTATTACTTCATTGTACAGAGATCGTGTACCGATTTCGACAGTTCGCATGTACAGGGTTCACCCATAATCCCACACTGTACGCCGCGCTTCGGTCAATGTTTTCACATATGTTGCTCCACTTTTGCCCAAGTTCAATGGACACCATCGTTCATTATTCAAATGCAGTCGTTACTTGGATCATGAGAAACGTTTCCGTTTGCGTTCGCGACTCGTTTATTGCTTGTAATTGTGTAATTCCATCATTTGAATAACCGTTTTAATTGGCACACATGATCTGCATCACAGTTGGTTCTACTGACAGCTTTGAAAACACTTGTGATTTGTAAGACATTTACAGGTTGTTGTGATGATTATAATGAGAGTGAGTGAAGTGTAATTGAATTAGAGTTCTGCTATTTTTATTGATTTTCTTGACTTCTGTTTATGTTTCATTTTTTTTTTTATTTGTTTGTTTCATTTTTTATGTTCCATTGTTTCTTTTACACATTTTCAAACTCATTTGTTTTCATTATGTAAAAAAGGGAAAATATAGATCTTTGATAAAGCACAATTAATTTATTCTGACAACTTAAGTCCTAATCCTAAATGTGGAATTGAAATCATTTTACAAAAATGTAAAAAGAGAGCTTAAACTGTTGTTTTTCTTTATATTTCCTTACCTCATGTTTTGTCTACTGTTTAGCAACACTATTGTTAGAAAAAGTGTGTTTTCTTATGGGGAAGATGGGAAATTCTTAATCAAAGATGGGCTGAATGTTAGAACTATAGTTCGTAATACAATTAATATGTAATATAAATACTTTATACAGGGTGTTTCCAAATTGTCTGGACATATTCTGTGAACTTGTTCCTTGGGCTAAGACAAACATAAAATGCCATATAAGTATGGGTCTAAAATTCTAAAATGGGCCTAGATTTCTGTTTGTTGGTCTGTTTGTGATTTTTAAGAATTATTTCATAGGTACCTTGAACATTGTCCAAGATAAAAATTTTAAAATTGGCTTAAATGTGTATTTTAGTAGGTAAAAAGAGCTTAAAAAGTTTGGTTCCAATATCTCAAGCCGTTTAAAATCTTTAATGCCAAATTTCATGAAACCCGTAAATATAACCATAACACACAACCCAAACACCTAAGTAATTTTCTCGAGGTATACCGTAACTGTTTTGGCAAATCATACACCCATGAACATCGCGTACGTTGTTGATGTTACATTCGAATTTGATCCCGAATTATTCCCTACCCGGGGCTGTTTAGTTTTCAAGACACCCTCCGCTCCCCCTTGCCCCTAGGCGCGGCATGTTTAACCAACCCACCATTCAATGTTCGGATCTCCAGCAAGTCCCATGCAAATCTCATAGCCTCTTTATATAAGAGCGTTCTTTTCACAATTTGCCTACGGCATGTGTATTGTTGGGTTCCCATTCATGTTTCTGATCATACAATAGTCAAACTTTGTAGAAATTTTGCTACTTTATCTAGAATTTTAAGTACGGGTAGTTTGGGGACTATGCTTGCTTATTTTTATTTGAGGAGATTCCCACTAAAAGTGTCAAAAATTATTCATAGTAATTATCATTTTATTAAAGACATGTATTATTAATTAAAATACAAAAATTAAGATGGCACACAAATTCCGACAAAGAAACTTAGTTTTTCAGACACGTCAATAGGTTATAAAAAAAAACCCTTATATAATTTAAATTATAAGTTGCATTAATAGTTAACTAGGGGAAAAATGAACTACATTCGGTCTTTTCCTACATTCGGGTACACAAAAATATCAACTAAAATATCAAATATTTCAAAAATATCATCGGACGCAGGAGTGTTGTACAGTAGTATTATTGAGGAAAAAGGAACGTTTTAGAATTGAAACAATAAGATAGGGTTATTTGGTGCACTTTTCATACGTAACTCAGTCTGTACATCAGATAGAGAACAATTTTCCAGTTTTCAAAATGCAAGAAGCGTTTAATGAAATACAAATCTTTTGAAGACAATTTTACACTAATAAGTCAACATTACATCAACTGTTTGCGAACTGTAGGGTGTAACATATTATCAATAATTTACATTAAGACACCCCATCAAACATTAGAATTTCCCTTTTGTTGTATAACAACTATTCCTTGAAAATAAATTCGTGAATTTGTCTTAGTTGTTAGTGTTCACACCGGTGAGATTATCAAAAAAGAAAAACCCAAACCCTTCAAACCCCTGTTTTCTTTACATATTCAGGATCAAATCAGTTATTCCTACACAATCCAAGCATTCCACTATGTGTTAGCAAGAAGCACCCAATTTCACTGCCTAAAACAATGAACCAACAACAATTTTCCATTCACCACTAACTTTTACACATCTGAGATCTGGGGGTTGGAAACATAACCGTTGTCAAAACGACGTAAAGAAGCAGAACGACGTCATCTCCCGCCACTCTGGCTGATTGTGCCTTGATGGGGTGTCAAAAATGGCGGGAGGGAGGTTATGGTCTTAGACGATGTCTCTGCCGAATCTCCATATTTAATTAGATGGAGCCCACCTGATGTAAGATGGGGCTGGTCGCAGTTAGGCGCATATTAGGTGATATTAGACCTTTCCGGCCATCTGATCCAGTCCCTTCTTGGATTTGGATGACTTTTGTCTCCCCTAGGGCTGGGCTAATTGGTAGTAAAATTATACAAGGCAATAATTGGTACGTGGAAAATAAATGAGTGGTTTTAATTATTAATTATGTTTTATTTAAAAAGGTTGGTTAATTTGGGATTTTTGTAATTCAACAAATGAACGTGGTTTGTTCTATGAAAGACGGGACAATTAGAAGATTCAACGTTGAGAGGATTAAATAATAAAGATCAATTGATATCTAAATAGACAGTGGTGAATATCGGTACAAATTGAGAATAAGTCTACATAATATACAAGGTGGAGCTGATGGTTAATGGTAAACCAATAACACCCACCATGACGTTTGGAGAACACCTTTTCAAACTGCAGGACTTTGGTTGGGATTAAAGAAAAAATTCTTATTCAGGAACATTTTCAAACCAATTTCTCCACCCTTATTTGAACTGATTCGACAATCGAATAACTTAGTTTTTGTGATTTTCTATTTTCCGATGCATTTGTCTAGTGTGAATGGTCACAACATTTCAACAATATATCACACTCCTTAATTTTTTCCCCTGTTCTGACTGACGTTTCAGTTAAATCAGTCCCACCGGAGCTGTTCTACTCTTTTGACTCTCTTCAGAATTGATTTCCCCGAGTTCCTAAACCTTGTGTTCCCGTTTATAATATCAAATATCTAAACATATTCCTCGACCAGTTTTATTCCGTCATTCCACCGGGTAATTTTCTGATCTCACCATTTCCATACGATATCGAGCGTTTATTCATACGCGCCGACGGGGGCCGATGTAATCAATGTGAAATAATTTCAGAAATAAAAGACAGTCCACATTTAAATAAGGAATGGAAACAGTGTTGTCCGCGAGTTTAATATTCAGAAGCAGTAAAATAAACGTATAATTACGGCAGATTATAGGACAGGCCTAGGGACACGTCTCGACTCTGTGATTACCGATCATTATATTTTATGATTGATCCGACGTCGAGCGATCTTATTGGTCGGTTTTGATTTATTTTCCCCACTGTTAATTGAACAAGGCACCGTAGCGATTCTATTGGCCGTAGGAGTCTGCTACGGCTACACCTCGGTCGGGATCTATGGACTCTATTGATAATTTCAACGCGGTTTATAACCGACTCGGGTGGTTTACGAGCGCTAGCCTCGGTTCGGTCCCCTCGAGCTGGACCTGGGGCGAGGCTACGTCTGGATAATGTGAAGGGATGGTGCTCCAGACGTGACGGCGAAGAAAAACTGGAGCGAATCGTCTTATTCTGTATTTACTGAAATTATGGTGATTCTATGATGGATGTTGATTCTACGTAACATTAGAGGTGGTCCTTTTATACTGTATTGTCTGAAATTATACTGATTCTATGGTTGTACTTTGTGTTATTGTCGATGCCAGTGGAGGTCAATGGTATTTAGAAAGGATGTATGTTTCAATCCGAGATAATTCTGTATTCAATAATAAATTTGCGTTGGTTTACTGTGTATCAAAACAACACAGAAAGTAGAATCATTCCTTCGAATTAGGTACCTAAATATTAACGAATAGTAAAAATACCGGTTTACGCTTATCCACACTTGACTTGAAAACTAGTTGCGACTCCAAAGTATTCCCGTCCGAAAAAATTAAAGTCGGTGTAAAATCAGTTGATCGTTAATGTATACATATAAATGTCTACATCGGTGTAATTGTCAAGAGCAACAGTCTTCAGTATTAAAAAAAAACTGAAAATGTATTCGTTAAATATATCAGAAATTATCTCGAAACATGTACAGTATTACTATCTCCAATTATTTCTAGCAATTTAAACATACCATTTCTCTGGTTCCAGCAATCATTGCACATTTCGACCACTGCTCGTCTACATCCTCAGCCATGACGTACGCACCAACACCCCTTTACCACGCCGATGGTGTTTATGCAGTACAGCGATGCAGGACGCACACGACGCAGCTTATCTCGCCCAGAACTCATCCGTACACCAGTTTCACATTTGCTCGGTCACATAAACCCGCGGGTTTACCCTCGTGTCGATACAGTATCTACATACGCTGTTATCGAGGGTCTTGTACTCATCGTGGTTGTTTCCACCTTATAATCGTCCGTAAGTCAGATCACGGTCGATTTATACAATGGGAAAGGTAGCGCGTTGTGATATGATGCAAAATGTTTGAGACGTTCAAATGGTTGTAGCGTCTGAGTCCCAGGTTGAATTTGGCCAAGATAGAACAATTTGGGGTTAAACAACTACCACTCTTACCATTCCTTTGTGTTTATACTGTTTAATTAGCTAAGAGAAGAATTTAGTCGGTTATCTCGTAAACTCGTGTTTAAAACATTCATTGACTTTATTTGACTGAGTATCGAAGAACAAACAAGTGTTCTGAAAACTAGTAACTTTTTGCACTTGTGTTTCTGAAAGTGATTGCAACAAAATTAACTTTCTAATTTATTATTCTTCCCATTCGATAGTTGTCAGTGAGAACGACCTTCCAATGCACTATATTGCCTAACAGCAAAGCTGTAGGTAGTCAATGCCAAAGGACTATGTTCAACATTTATGCAAACTGCTGATAGAAAAATTTATGACCTCGATTTTAAATAAGTGCAAATGAATGTCCCAGTGAACATAAAAACTGTACTTGAAAAAGAGTTTAAACGAAACTACAACAGCAAAATAACTCTTAAAAGAATACAAAATAATGTTTCGAAAGGTTTACTATTTGTGATCACATAAGTAAACGGCCATCTGAAGAACAAAATTTGTTTGAAATCTAAGTTCAGGAGTTAACGTGCGATGATAATAGGCACACTTATGCAAAGGATCACAAGGCACTTCTATGGGTAAAAGTAAAAGTCCCCAGATTCAAATCCCACTAATCACCAAAAAGATCCATCTATTTAGTTCCGTAACCTTGTGGCTTGAAACATGTACCTCAAGCTGTTGGCTCCACCTAAAGAAACAAAAGGTGATTCTTATCTCAATCGAGAACTTTCTTCACACCGGAGTACACTCTCCCCAAAAATCCACGCGAGATATAACTCATGCACCAACATCATTCATTTATTTTCAGGTTTTACTCAGCAACCTTCTCTTTTCCAACACATTTTCCACTATCTACAATGACATTGCCTGGTTGTACCGCCCGCGCGCTATCGCGAGTTGTGGGTATTCCAATTGCAACAATGGTACATTAATCTGGCCTAAGTGGTACACGCGGCCCTGACCTGTAGATAGGCTATTTATTGGTCCGCTGCGACAAGGCATGAGCTTGGTGTTAATGCCTGATCTTTGTCGTACAAGATGGTGCGTGTGTGTGAGCGCGCCCGTCAAATACAACCATTCAGACAGTGGACACCCATTCAGACCATTCTTCGGGTGGGCTGTGAGAGAAGTATTTTAGAGAATTTTTGGAGTTCCTCAAGGATCAAGTTTGGGTCCGATGCTTTTTTATGACGTAATTGCGAAATAGTTGCGAAATCTTGATAAAAATGGGTTTTAGATTAAAGTACTCATATTAGTTTTTAAGAACACCATTGTAATTACATACGGTATGTAAAACCCATAGGATTCTAAAGTACAAAAAGTTATTTGAAGCTATGTCTTAGTGAGGAATGTGTAGAACAAAATCGTAATGAAATACAAACCAAAATTCAAGCTCTATATTTATTGTTAACATACAATAATGACACTATATTAAAATTATGAAGTCGCCGTAACAACACGACAATGACACTAAATTTTGAGTGTAGAAAGGTCGCAGCATTGATTAGAATAATGCAAATGATGTGTAATAGGGTATAAAATGTCGTAGGATCAAATGTCATACTATCTGACTCACGTATCTGACGTAGGCTTGGCTGTCGATGGAATGTCATAATAACTGGCTTCATGCACAGTGACTTTCTCACAGTAGAGGTTGAATAATTGTAATAGTGAGAGAATTGACATGAAGAAGTCGAAGAATCGTTAAAACGGAGTTTCCTCGAGTGTGGGAACTCTGATTTGTGTAATTAGAGGCAAAAGTTTGGATTGTTTGAAGGTGTTTTGTTATAATGAATGAGGGTATAAAGGATTTTACTTATTTTTGGAAGCAGAATAAACTACTTCTTTTGATTAGCATGTGTTGGTAATATTGTAAGCCTTTACTAATATAAGTTTTCAAATCTCTGTTACCATTAACAATTCAATTGAACCTGATGCGTGACCTGTATAAATCGATTGCTCGTCACACCTTTTATTTATACGAGTATATCGTTATATAAAATTTTACAATGTAAGAATAAACATATCAAACGGTGTTGGAAAATTCCCTTTACACTTTTTGTTATAGTAAACGAGTTCTTTAACTATCGTCCAAAATGCATGAAATGTACGGTTTTCATTTAAGGAACTAAATAAAACAATACGTATGTGAATAAAATTATATTTTATAATTCGAATTCGGTTTCATGATTCAAACACCTGTTATTTCGAAGCTACGTAACAAAAAGAACGTAATTCATATGTCAAAGACGCAAACTTCTTCGTTGCGAGTTGTGACAGCTACTTGAACGAAACTTGTTCAAGAGTAAAATTCTGTTACACTCTCTGTACAATCCATAAAAAATCACCTCATTGAAATAGATTTACAGCATATAAAACTTTCTCGAATTTTACACTACTTTAAACTAGTCATAAAACCCCGATGTACAATCACACATAAATCAGAATGATCCCCTATAACACTATAAACGTAAAATCCGAGTCACCAACACTTTGGCCAAAATGTAAGAAGTGAGCTGCGGTTGAGATACTAACTGTAATCCCGAGACGTAGCAATAACGCGGGTAAGTGGCGCATAAAGGCGGGAGTTACATTCTGATTTACTAGAAACACATGCAAATCTCCGGACGAGCGCGGACATTCGCGGGAAATTTACGGCGGGAGTTTTCGAGCGGTAATTAAATATGGGCGCCAAGGCGGATGGGCTACCAGGGTCAAGACTGGGCGTGGACTTGTAAATAAATAATAGAATCGGACAATACTGGAGTCTGCGGTTATTGACGAGGCGAATATAACATTGTTGAAAGCTATGGGATTGGATGTTTATGGAGATGGGTTTATATGTGCGTCCGCGGTCTGCGCAGGTTGTGCAGGTTGCGCAGTGTTTCCCACACTAACTAACTTCAATTTTCTCGTCTTTAATTGAGTTGTTTTCAAATTGGAACACAACTCTCTATTGGTGTATTTTTGTTGTTGTTTTTTTACTTACTTAAGGAATTTTCAGCGTTCGGTAATAGATTGTCAATTAGGGTTTCAAGCAATTGTTTAAGCTAAACAACCAAGTAATCTATGTCAGTAACAAAGCACTCATCACTCATCTATGCCTAATTAATTTCAAATTCATCCTTAAATCATATTTGTCTTAAAATACTAACCTTAGTGTGTCGATGTAGTAATTTAACCCAATAAGTACCTATCTAAAAAGTAAAAACCCAAAAATGTTACCCAAATCAAATCTTAGTACCTTCAGACAATTAGCATGCAAAAACACTTATTTAAAGTTTGTATATTGTACATATTGTAGAAGATAAGTGAAATACGTTTAACTTATGTACGAGAGCCAAATGAAGTAGTAAAACATACTCACAGTTAATATAAAGTTATATAAATGATAACTAGTTGATAAATTGTAAAGTAATAAAATTACCATGCAAATCTGACTAGGAATAAAGTTATTTATCAAGTGTCGAGAAAACAGATTGTAAAACACGTTTTAATTCAATAGCTTGAAAAAGTAGTACACACCTAAGATAAGAAAATATCACCAATAAACGGGATAGTTGCTAATATTCATTATTCATGAATCATTATGACAGTTAAATTCTAGTTTTATACTTCCCACACGTGATTCGTCATTAACTTTTATCGTCTGCATGTAAAAGGTCATGGTTTAATGAAATTATAACAGTTAGCAACCAAAAAACGTTAATTTGTCCGGTGATTCGAGGCGGTTTAACGGATATTATCGATTTAGAAGGTTCGGTACGTGATTAGCTTATGATTAATACATTCAGTTGATTGCAGTGAACGGATTTTTTCTGCACTGGTTAGTAGGAAAATCGAGTGAGTACATTATGAAGGTTAAGTCATAAGACATGTATGATATGTGTAAAAATATAATAGTACGTTTAAAGAGGATTTTTTTGTTTATTCGGTATTTTGACCACACGAGTACGGAAATATGTTTAATGATTTAAACTATAAAAATTCGCCAACAATTCGATTTAGTCCCATTGAATTAAACATTACTTTGAATACAGCAGAGCCACCTACGTGCATATTACTCCAAATATACACACATAATAGAATGAGTAATTGTGCAATTGGATGATCAGTGTAGTATTGTTGCGATCAGCTGTTTATCAAGCCAATACAACTTTCTAAAAGGCCAATGATCAAACTGATAGATCGACTTATTGATTGCCCAACATAGAACCACTCAACTAAGAATTATTATGCCAATAAATAGGTTTATTAAAGCTTAAAACACAATTCCCACAAAACCCCCAAAACAAACAAAAACACCCAATTTGACAGCCACAAAACAAACATTTCAACAGGTAGTTGTGAGAACGGAATGTACGCAGCGAGGCACACGTACAGTGATACCAACCATTTCCCACCGACCACTCCAAATTACCGGGTATTTGGTAAACCGTTTCATTTCGTATGTTGGCATCACGTTTTAAGTTGATTGTAATAATTTGTCGGCCGGACTCTATACTTACCAGTCCCATTGTAAGTGGCGGCGCCGCCCCTAGCAGAACAATTTGGACCACAACTGCTCAACCCTGCCCAGCTGTTTATTGATTATGGATCCTGGTGCCTTACTCTCCGATGATTGTGGCCGTTTTATTCCCCGATTATGGGAACCGTCTATTTTATCGCCTACGATCCGATTTCGAGGAACAAGGTGTGGAGATCTCTCTAGTGTGCAAGTTGTGTCTTTGTGTTGTTACTGGGGTTTTGTTGGACAATAGAAACTTATTTACCGGGACGAGACGTTTTGTTTTGATTGCTGTGGGTGTATTTTAACTGTCGAGTTCATAAGGGTTTCATAAGTTCAAAAACAATGGGTTTCATAAATATTTTTTCAATGCATTTTTGATCGAGTCCTATTTATTTGTTATCAATTTATTTCATCTTTAGGTGAATTGTTGTTCATTGGTTCACATTTTCCATCACCAGTCGATTGACATTTACTACAGTAATGCCAATACAGGTTGTTAGTGTTGTTTACATGCATATGAGAAGTTATAGACTTTGACATTATGATCATTTGGCTGGAAGTTAACAATTGTTCTAGACACAAACTACCTGTTTGATAATCATCATAAATTTCCTTCTACTGTATCAGCCTGAAGTGAAGTTCCCCTATATTAGGTCATGTAGTTTTTTACATGAAACTCTTTAAATTTGGTGAGGATTTGTGGTTCCCCTCTTTACCCTAGTTTCACCCTCTATCCTCTACACAGTGACCCTACGATCTCCAACCTCTTTTACACTTAGTTTACATTGTTCACCCAATCCAAGCTCCAATCCCAACTTGACACGATCTCAGCAACGGCCACCCAACCTCGTAGCAATTATCGAAACTCAATCTCCCAATAACTCATTACTGTAATATAAATGGCTGTCAATACTCCCGGGGGCGGGTCCGGCGTCTTTAATCAAATTACCAAAGTAAACATCGTCACGTACCCACAGTGATCGGTTTCGATTTCGACTCCATTGTTCCTGGTCGAAATTAAACGGTCAGTCGCAACCGTCTAAATTACAGCGGTTTCGACGAATGCCACAATTACGGGCGAATGTGGTGGAGATTATTTTAAACACTTAATGCGGCCTACGTGCCTCGGTCTTTTGGATTTTACTTCTCGAATCGTGACGCCCCGACACTGCGATTAGGCGATAACAGCTTTTCATTCTCGATTAATTCGGTTTGTTTCAAATTGCCTTCGAATCGCCCCGCTCCGGTTGGAAGATTTGAATGTGATGTAAGACTTGTTAGGTCGGATTTGGATTTTTATAAATAAAGAGTACATAATAGTGGTTTATTAAAAGATTGTTTGCGTTCATAATTGACTTTTGATATCTGTCAAAGAAGAGCCATTTTGTGATACTAATTACCTTAAATAATTAAGGATTCTGTTTATGATTATTCAGTTTTAATTCTGTAATGATGTTTGTTTAGGCTGCACGGTATTACTAGAAAAGATATTACTTCGAAATGTATTATTCCAAAAAGCATAACTGCGAAAGGTGTTTCTCCGAAATTCTCTGCTCCGAAAAAGACATTTTTGTGCATTTCGTTCATGCCGTTACGTTCTACAGCCTGTAAAAACACAGGTACGTTTGTACTGCTGAGGGAGAGGCATACCGATGCTTTAAGTATTATGTAAATTATTTTACCTACAACTGTTTTTTTTTTATTATTATTATTTTTTTTAAGTAACCGTTTCAGTTCAGTTCTTAGAATTGAAAAGTTTCACATAACAGCATTGTTTACTTTCATAACAGCACGGGTAACTGACCAATGAGGTTCAAGGATTGAGAGAGAAGAAGTGAAATTGTAAAGATTCGAACTTTAACTAATCAGCTTTTCAGACAAATTTAATTGTTGAGTGGTGCAATTAGTGTTTGATACAATGTTTCGTTGCATCTCTGTCAGTGGCAATGAAAGGTTATAAACCACAACATAACCTCTATTAGAAGATATGACTAGTGATTTTTAGTAATGAAAACGCTGTTGTAGGTAAAGTAGTGTACGCAACTCGAGTAAATAGTGTCAATGACACTCGTAGAAAGTTTAAGGTACCGGTACGAGTAGTAACAAGAATATAAATAGGACCAAAACAAGTTATTATTGAAATTTTAAGATTTTAAACTTAACACCCACACAAATCAAAGATCACAGAGTTTGTCACTTGTGATTCCTCCACTAACACATATTACAGGAATGTTTTGTCGTAGAAGGACATTCTTGTGCGGCCGTCCGTCGGATGTCGAGTCTAAAAAGAAGAATCGCAACATCTGTTTAAGATTCAGAGAGATTACACTCATGTTAGGCGCGGCTGTACGTACAGAGTCTGCGTGTGGGGTCGCATCTACTCTGACGCCCTGCAGTATAATATTGTAGTCAGTAACTGGAAAGAAATTCTCGCAAAAAACTCGAAATGTAGATTATAGGAAAAATCACGATTAAAGAAATCATGAGCACCCACATCGACTTTTGGGGGGGGGGGGGGCGATTTCTTCTTCCACGGAATTAAAGAAAAGCCATAATCAATTCAATTTAAATATCTTAACAAACCATTCTAAACAACTAAATATCAGAAACAATGTGTTCAATAATCTTTGTTGTCTGCTCAGTATAAAACCTCAAAGAGCAAACAAAGTTAATATTGACTTAGTATTTTGCACCCTCTTCCCCACCATTAATGAATATGATGATGCCGTGTTACCTAAAGAAATCTACGCGTTTTACGAGAAAGGGATAAGAATTGAATAAAGCAATAATTTAAATTACCAATTATAATACATCTAGATGACTCTAAAACAGTACATGGGCATTTTTGCAACTGTCATCTATGCTGTAATATTTGAAAATTAACACTTTCAATTTCTATTTCAGCACGGATAAACGCTAAAGAAAGTGTTTTTTCAGCTTTCCCTTTATCAGCAACAAAGTAGGCGCTGAATCTTCGCAGCTTCTTGTACCGCTGGCGACTAATAAAGCCACTCGCACGATAGGATCGGTGGACAGGTCTTGTTACATATAAGCTACCATAATAGATTTGTTCGGCTCGCCATTGTTATCTCTTATCAGTCATTTGGTATTCTGATCGCGATAGTTGCGTTCGTGCCCGCCAGGCCGCGCTGATTGCGATCGCCGTGTGCGGCTCCTGCCGTCTTGATCCCGAATCGCATCGCCGCCTCTTCTTCTTATTCTCCGCCACGACCCACTTGATCGTGTCGCCGGCCACAATTTACTAATGCGCACTTACCGGTTAGTTAGGGTTATTGTCAATTTATTTTATAACGCAGCAACATATCGCACGCTTATCTGCACATTTACAATTAACCGGGCGACGAGAAGAGGTTATGCAAATCAGGAGGTGTACACGGACCCGACAAGACCGAGGCGCCGCGATACAAGAGGCCGTGGCTTCACCGTGTTGACTGTCGAGCGGTGACGAGATTTAGGTGCCACAGCATGGCAATTTTACAATGTTCCTAAATCCTATCTACTTAAGAGAGGGAATCACGAACATTAAAATCTATGTTAGGATTACCATCAATCCTCAGCTTAACTTTGTTTTAGCTTGTTCAATATTGTTCTTCTTTATCGAGAGGTTTTAGTGGGTGATGATTCCACCGGGGCAGTCCTATGACTTTGTCCTTTTAGCTAAGTCCTAGAGTATTGTTTCAGCAACTCCTACCTTTCTCGTAGCTGATCTGCCGCTCCTGCTGCCTCGCGTTGTCCGCAGCCACCTTGAGCAGACCTTGGATGTTCCTCAGGAGCGTCTCTGTGCTGGAGAGCGCCGGGTCTCCGCCCTGGGTAGGCGTCGAGGCGCCGAGGGTGGAGTAGTTGAGAGCGTGAGGAGAGACACCGCCGACGCCGGCTTCTGCAGCGTCACTTAGGTCTAGGAGTAAAACAGAAAGGGTTACAGCTGTGAGAAAATGTGCACGATAAGCTTGGTGGATGTGCCATTCTTTCAATAAATTCTGTTTACGGGTTTGTTCATTGATACTGTAAAGGTATTTGGAAAATAGTGGAGTTTTGAGAAAAGGTACGGAAATTGCAGATAAATGAAAGAGAGTGGGGGAAAAGTTGTTGGAGGAAATTGGACTTTTAGACACACATGAAATCAAATAAAGATTGGGTTTTGTACAAATAAATGTTTAAAAGCGTTTATTTCAGACAATGTTGTAAGGAGCATGTTCCTTAAGACTCCAATCAGAATGTTTAAATTAGCGTAAACCTATTTATTTTCTAATGCGATCTTCTTGGCAAATAATGATCAATATTGCACAACAATTTCTAGAACTACCGCAGGAATCAAGGGGCTTAGAAACGTGGAATTACACTCAATAAATGGACGATGCGGCGCGGCGGAAGAGGAGGAACCCATCTTCACGTGCTCGACACCAATAAACCACCGCGGGATCGTGAATTTCGCAAACTATTATTTAGCAGTTGAATGTAATCGCTCTGCAGATGATGGCTTGGAAACCGGTTCCCCAGGAAAACCACTGCTGTGTCAATTAGACGAATTCGTCTGTTGGATTTGCTAACTTGGCTTGGTGGATCTAGAAAAGTCACGATTAGAACGCCAAGACATCAGTAAATTATAGTTCTATAATCGAGACACTGGAGAGCTGTGATTTTTTAGGATGATTTAAGCTGCAGAAAGTGAAGTTGGTGAGAATTTTAAGATAGGATGTATCGATAATGTCATAACTATATTTATTCTTTGGTGACAGTCCATTTAGGCATCTACGACCAATTGATTTTGAAGCCAACCCCTATCTCATTACAAGATCCCGCGAACAATAATTTTGCCGGAATGCAGGTGCACAGTCTCATCTGTATGCAATGCAATATTTTCCGCAAGTTATTGCAGCCCATTACGGTTACCAACAGAGCTTTTACGATCGCAGCACAAACCACGCACAACCGCTTCGTCAATTAGCAAATAAATCCGCTTCTTCGTAATTGGTCGACGGTATAAATTAGTTTCTGCCAGAAAACGACCTGTTAGACCAAAGTAGCCATTCAAAAGATTGTGAGCGATTAATGAGTGCCAATTTCGGCATTTAATTAATCTGCATAATTAGTCGGATATTGTTTGTGATGCAATGGAGATGAATGAGTTGCGAGGGTTTTAATTAAATATGATTTTCTCTATACCGGTCGGACGACAAACAAACATTCCGATAGTTGGCATGTCAGTCGGAGGTATCGGCTGGCGATTCCAATCACATTACGGATATGTCGTGCCGTTAGACCATCGACGCACGCCGTTTGCAATAAGCCCATACATAACGTTGTCCCATAGTATCGGAATAATCATAAAGCACTGTGTGCGTGTCCATAGCTCACTAGAGTAATTAGAGCCGTTCCCATACTGGCATGGGAGTGATGACTGTTGGAACGCGACAACCTGGCACATGGTATCCGTTGTGGGCGGCTGAAGGAGTTGGTGTATGACGCAGGAAGGATAGGTGTATGATAGCAAAAGGTTAGACTTTTCTTCCTAAGACCCACAAGTTAAATGACTGCACACCATTTCTGAGAGAGAGTAACAGTCGAAATACTGTATTACAACCTCTATGTGTGACACAAAGATAGTACTGTATAGTAGATACGATTTGCTATGAGTAAAATCGATTGATCTTTGCAGTCTGGAATAAACAGGCGGATAGCCCCAAAAACAGACTTTGGCATAAGCACACTCTATTATTAAATTGTACTACTTTCTTTGCTACAAAGGTTTCAACTGTATCATAGTAATTTAATTTCTCCTTCAGGTACTCAAAGAGGTTTTAAACCGACCCAATTTTACAACATCAGCTGTTTTCACAATTGCATTGTTGTCTTATCCACTAAGTTTGCCCATAAGGCGCTCCTAGTTATTCCTACCTTGGTCCTTATCGTCTTCGTCGTCGACGTCACTCACGTTGTCGTCATCCTCGTCATCCTCCAGCCCCGTGTGTCCCGCCTCGCTGCCACTCTGGTCTGCCCCTGACTTGCTCAGGTTCAACACCGGACTGTGGCCGTTGGACGACCCTGGGGACAGGCGGGACAGTGAACGATCTAGGGAGAAATCAGAATCTGCTTCAATGGGGGAAATTGGTTGGTTGAAACATAAAGAATGCTTAGTTATTTTTTCAAAAACGTTCATCGTCATTTATTGGCATGGACGAAGATGTTTTGGAAAATACAAAAGTAGCAACTGTTACTTAAAGCAAAACGCCATACTCAAGCTTTCTTCAAATTTGTAATAAGTTGGTGACACCTATCTTTGATATAACAGTAAAACCCCATAATAATAATTATTTTGCAAATCGGAAAACACTGAATATGATTTTGCTTGACAAACCAAATATTTTATTATATCTATTACGGAAGTTACCTGACATAACCTATTTTTAATTTTAGTCTCACAAAACTACCTTCTTCAAATATATCATAACATTTGTAAAAAGTAGTATTGTTTGTAAAAATACTGACCATTGTGCAAACTGAGATCTCGAACTTTGTGATCCAGGGCCAGCGCTCTTTCTGCGTCCCCCCTCTCCTCTCTTAACCTGAAATAAGACGAAATGATCAGTAAAAAAATACCAAAACATAATTCTCCTACATTGTTACCACCAAAAACCGAATCCCAAGTTGTTCATCGGCTACATTAGCAATTATACTTTTCCAAATGTTGTTAGGTAAATTTTAAGGCAAAATGTGAGATTTTGATGAGTTAGTCGCAGAGTAATCTAGTGAAGGTCTCGGATTTGGTGATAGAGTGACGGGTTCAATCACCGGCGTCTCCACAAACATTCCTAGATTGTGGTCGACTCAATCTTTTATATGCTTTTGCAAAAGCGAAAGTCCGATTTAGACGTGTAGTATTGCGAGTTATAATGTTGAAATTTCAAGTTTAAAAAAAATGTACACACTTGCCGTATGTAACGATAGCCATATCTCCCGGTCGATTTCCCCCCAAATGAAACATATGGAGAATCAATAACGTTGACTGTTATAACCCTGATAAAGACAAAAGTGACAGCTTCTACTACCGTGCGTTGATAACAGCGAGTGCTTAGTGATAAGGTAAACAACATATGTTTCCTAAAAGGGGTTCACTTTGGATTATTACAGGGATCAATCGTCTTTTGAAGGACTTCTGCGAAGATAATGACGGCAATGGAAATAAATACGTATTAGGAACTGAAGATTGTTATGGCTGTCATGACTTTGCAATCAATTAAACACATTCGTGAGGTGATAAACAATAATTTCAGATGATTGACGCAATTATGGTAAGGAGAAGAATATTTAAAAGTAGTCTGTAATCTGTGTAATACTCTGTGAATATGGTATCTAAATGTCCGACGATTCACTCGTTTTCTATAGTTATTAATTTCAAGAAAGTTCATGAATTTTCAGCGAGTAATTAATCTATTAATTTTGTAGAACCTACTGGATACATCTAAATTGAATTTGTAATGGGTAAACTTGGTAAGAAAAGAAGTTGTAGTTTGTAGTATTACTAAATCAAATTTAATAGAAAAACTTCGTATTTAATATATTAATTCAAGATTTTCTCTTTGTTTACCTTTTTTAACATTTGCTCTTCGCCAATCTCAAAATTGTTATGTATTATGAAAAATCCCATAAAAGATAGTCAACGTTTTAGGACCCAGCCTCATTTTTAATTCAATTAACGCTCCTGACAAGTATATCAGTTCATCTTTCTTGCAAATCTGAACGAATTCATCCCAACCAACCACAAATATTTCTTTTATTGGATTTATCTACACCTCCATTACCATCTAAAAAGTTCTATACGTCTCTTGATTGTGCCTTGTAATTACCTAAAATCTGCAACACCAACTTCAATGCTATGTTGGCTTCCTCCAAGGATTTACAACACGACGTATCTAATTATCCAAACAGTTACAAGGGAGAATCAACAGTCTAATACATCTTGCGACTTGCCAAGTCAGAAGTTACCTCTCCGATCCATCATCAGTTCGGATATAAAACAAAGGACTGCGATTAGACCCGACAATGGGGGCTAAGTAGTTTAGGCCGGGGTCTTGGGGGAGTTTGTATCTTGCGGTAATTAATAAACAACGGTCGCAAGACTGGTCGAAATTGGGGCCGAACTTATAATGGATCGACCGGACTTTGAGGGAGGAAATTAGGTTCGGGTTCCCGCGGGATCTCGCGAGATGCAATGGAGTGTTAAGACGAAGTGAATAGGCTGGAAATACAGGAGTCAAACTTTGTTTTTAGATCAGATGCTTAAACGGAGAAGGTTCTTTACGTCTAAGACGTTTTGGTACTTACGTATTATACCGTCGACACCTAATAATTATAGCTTAACCTAACTAAGCCTAAGGGTGGTTATGTTAGGTTAGCTTAAGTTAGGTTAGGAAGATTTTGTTATTTAACCTAGTTAAAATCTTATTTGGAAGTCGATTTATCGTTGTGGTACCGAGGTGGTAGTCATCTGGTAGGACAGACAGCCATAAGAAAGTGAAGTGAATATAAATAGATCTCCGGTCCGGGCTAATAGTATTCTATCACAATCGTAAGTGTTGTCCTCCCCTAAGAAAGACATATATATCAAAGACTAATTGATCTCACGGCTGCAGATATATATTTCTTCTTGCTTTAGGTAGCGGTGACAAGTCCCCATCTTATGTTTGATATAGTGTCCTCCTTCTGAAAAGTAAAAGTAATGGGGGTTTCTGTGACTTAAAAAAGCATAATCTATTTTATTAATGAGAAAACAAAATATTGAGATGTAAAAATTATTTAAAAAGTGATATTATTAGTTTTTAGTTAAAGTTGTCGGGCCAGCTAGCAAGTGTATAGTTTAAACTGTAGCGTTCACCTTGTCCATCTGTAATAATGTACGAAATTTACAAATTCAACCAACGAACACTTAAAATTTGTTATTTCAATATCGAGACAACACAACTATAACAGATCACAACAAATAGGTCTGAAGCATATTATTTTTGACAAACAAAATGTCGAAAACCTGAACCAACCCATTAATGTCCAGACGGATAAAATTTCCGAGTACATTAAATTATCGCCCTCACTAGGTTTCAAGGCCTCACAACACCTCCAGCGAACCAGAGACTATCACAGCGAATAAATCGCGACAGAAGTAAAGTGGAATCGATTATCGAACGTACCTCGGGCTGAGTGAAAACCCGCGCGGTTAATAAAGACGAGATAGCCACGATTTCTTGTTTCTGCTGTGACGTAGCCAAACCTGGCGCTAGCAATGGTGAATTTGTATTCATAAACAGGTGGTTGAATTTGTTCTAGCAAAGTTTTGGAAATTATGTAAAAAAGGTACCTAAAAAGAATCGTACGTACGGTTATTGTATGACAAAAATATTTTGGGTTTTTAATTTAGAGGAAAAAACATGTTTCATCAACGTAATTTTGTGTAAGTCTCTACTGTAAGCGAAATGAAAAAAAAAACCTAGCGGTGAGAAATGTATGTGAAATGGTCTGTATGGATTTGTTTTCGTAATTACATGTGTATGCAAAATTACATAGCTAAGAGCGTAAGTCAAAATATGGGAAGGAATTTGCGGAGTGAAAATTCATCTTTATAAAAATGTGAATAATTATATCTCTAAATTATTTTTATAACCAATATTTGTCTAGCATTTCTAGAAATGAGGAATTCGAGCTCTATGGAAGTTAACTAATTCGAGTTTCAAATAAGCACAAAGATTTTCCCAACTGACTCCGATTCCAAACTTCCGTTTTACTTTTCCATCAAACAATAAATCCCGGCAGCCATTAAGGCAGTGTACCGCGCGCGATAATTCTCTTATTACAAGAAAGAACATTATGTCTTCGCTAAAAGCATTTCCTCATTACAGAGGATCTCTTATTTTTCCCGTAATGGCCGCCATGTTTCTAAAGACGCCGCTCGCTGACACATGCTCGCCCTAGAGTATTTGAATAATTCTAATTTCTTTCACTTTTATTGCCCGGCTTAAGATATTGTTCTTGACTCGGGCCACCTGATGCGGTAATGTTCCCCTCGCATTGAGCTCGATGTCTTTCTAATTTAATTTTGCCCCTACGCAACGACAGTTTTTACCATTGTAAACTTTTCTGAGGGTCGTTCCAAAACTTCCAGCTACAATTAGCCGCGTTTATGGTCGCGGTGTCTTGTTTCCAACGAGGGTGGTTGGAGTTAAAAATCATACTGATATTTTTTCTTCTTGCTAGAGTGTACACCATTGGTAATTTGTCTCTAGGAATCATAAACGCTTTTGTGAAAGCTATACAAACCGCTCATATATTTTTGGTATTGTTCAGGAATCGAACCCGTCACTTTCTTACCAAAACCTGATACACTATTCATTAGGTACACGCCGGTTTCTTTTTAAAATTTTTGACATTATACATTTTTACTTGCAAACCTCTCATGGCACCTCGACCCAAATCGTATTGTAATCATTTGGCTACGCACCTAGGCAATTATCCCTCGCTCACAATCCCATCGAGAGTTGTGACAGATGAATTCGACCGGTGTGACGTCACTCGATCACTACAATAAGTATAACTAGGGCGGATTACACGCAACGTGGTTCTCCGCAACACCATTACGATTGTACAAAAGAATATTATAATGTGTTATGTATAGTGTGAGTTGATATTTGCAGGTGGAAATGAGAACTTTTCTGCCATAGAATATTCTGAAATAGTAATAAGTTTAGAAATTACTTAAAAAATGACAACGGTGATGTTTGAACTAGCTAGTAACCATTTTAGTGATAGTTTGCTACAAAACCAATAAATTATGGAAGGAATCCTTTTCCTTGAAAAAAAACCCCACAAAAACACAATTGTGTGTCAGAAAACATTGCTACATTAAAATTACATATCCTACAACTTGTTAAAGGATTAGGTTGATCACAGTTTTTACAACCCAGTTACTAATTACTAATTTCCACATCCATTCAGTTCTTCCAAGAGACATAACTAGTTTGATATCCTGTATCGAATGCGATGCATCTCGGGAAATAACGTCTGTTTCATTAGAAGATAAGAACAATAACAATTTCCACCGACAGTAATATTCCACAAGTCAATTATGTTTCGAGTTTAATTTGCTTTAGAACGTCAACGGGAGATAAGATCGTAGAATTTCTTCTCGTTTGGATCCGAGGATGTGAGTGCGATGGGTCGGTAAACATTCAGTTCGATTTGTCTCCCGACTGGTAATTGGAAGCAATGAAAACCGTTGTGACTCAGACGGGCTACAAAAGTCTAAACTAAAATATCAAGATGTTGACGTTAATTTAAACTCCCACTAAACCGGGCCCGGTCGAGGCCAGTTATTAATTGCTGCTTTGAATCGTGAATCAGATCCTTAGAACTTGGAGCGACCTCCGACAATCGTCGAATGCAATCGTGGTAAATTATTGCAGAAATATTCGTAATTCTATTACTTGCAAAGTTATAAGTTGAAAAAATAAATGTTTTAAAACTGGTGATTTTATGAAGTGCAAAATATTATCTGCTTAGGTACTGATTTACGTTAGTCACGCAATTTAATCTGCAGTAGAAAGTTTTTATTTTAAGAGAGAAGAATATCTTTTCACTGTGTTGACATAGTTTTGTAATTGTTTTGAAACAATTTTTGGAATTAAAAGAACAAAATCTGTATAAATAAATTCGCTTTTAATAACGTTACAAACCGTGTGTATTGTAGTATAATACATTTTACCCCACAAAATTATTTAAAGTTTACGTTCAGAACATTGAAGGAGAAAAGTTCAGGTAAAATAATACACATTACAGATTATTGAGGTAACATCGGTAACATTATTATTACTATCAACTCTACTTTGATTCAGCAGATGTACTTAAAAAACCCCGAATCGTAACCCAAGAAGCAACTCGCGTAAAAAAAGACATTAAAAAGGGTAATCCTATAACAAATCCACCAAGGAATAAGTCTTACCCCACGTCATCCGATTCGCCTAATGGGGCACGAGATGTAAAACAAGTAATGGGATTAGACAGAGAGGTATTGTGATTTGATAATGGGGGGAGAGAGATGGAAGATGTGTCTTGGGGATAGTCTGGGGCCAATCAAGAGTTGAAACTTGACCATCGAGAAGCGGGGAGCAACATGCAAAACAATCCCGCACCCTCTTTGTTTCTGGGGTGAATTCTTGTCCGAGTTTCCAGTGGTTGAGTTGCAAACAAGATGTAAAAATTTTGTTATGATGTTTGGTAGGTAACTTTCTTCTTTTGATGACAATAAGTTGTGAGTGTTGATCATATTATGGCATGCTATCTTGAGTAAATCTCATTTTATTGTGAAATAGTATTAAGTGTATTTATTTTATTTCGATGTCAACAAGACTTAAGAATTTATTGTATAAGCATCATAGGATGTAATGATGAGTTAGTAATGATATGAACACTTTTTATCGCGGAATTTCAGTTAAACAGAGTAAATTCTATTACTCTACTAATTGCAAAAATCTTCTACTTAATACCTGGAGGAAATTGACAGTGTGTGCATTTAGTTTAAGGGATATACAGGACTTTGTAAAGAAAAGTGAAACAGGTACTGAAAACATTAAAACAACTGAAAACGTTATTTTTACAGATTGTCTACGGTTACTTCGATAGCAAATTAGTGCAAGACTATTGGGCAATCGATATCAATTCTGAAATAGGTCCAGCTGACTGCTAAGAGGCATATTACAGCGAAGTGAAAGATTTTTCCCAAGCAGTGTTTTCAACTAGTGAACTTTTACGGACATTAAAATTAACCTCCCTCCCAAATACATTAGTCCATAGACTCTTCGTCAACCCAGCTTCATATAACACTTTGACAGTGTCTCCTTAGTCTCCAAATCAATACCGCTTTACCACCACTGGCCTGTTAACAGCTCATATCTCGCTTACGTTCACAATCATCGGAAGGGTTGACATATCCTAGCAACGCTGATGAATCTTCCGTTATTTCCACTCCATTACTTCAAACCCCGTATGTCTAATTGCCCTTCTTAGGCTCTAATTGAAATTTAATTAAACTCGAAAATTATAGAAAATATCAAGACGATGTTTCCGTTTCATCTTGTCTGTCAGCGCCACTACCCCCCCCCCCCCTACCGGAAGCGGAAGGGTTATTCCCTCTAAGTACTGCCGGCTTTACTTTTCACTCTCCTTGAGATTCGAATTATTATGTTATGGTAACCCTTTCCTCTTCCCCTTGGAAGTTATTTATGCCTAAACATTCGTAATGTTGTGTGATTATTTCTATTAACTTTTTTCTGGCTGGTAATGGCTGTTGGCTTTTAAGGCTATGGTTGAAGTAGAGGAGGGAGCGATATTATATAGGTTAGTGTAGAACCACTACTACTTAATTTGCAAACTGATGGAAAAATGGAACGTCTCCGAAGCGTTGGCAAACATACGACGACACGGTTCAGCCCAGAAGCCTACTAAGCACTTGTGATTACAACAGTTGGATCTAGATTCTACATGAAGGTAGTATGTTAATGTGGCTAAGCAATAATATGTTAATTTACATAAGAGTAAAATATCGATGTTTCCAACGGCAGTAGATTTGCTTAAAAAGATTCTATACAAATATAATTATGTTTATAATTCTGTATCAGCCCGATTTTTTGTTTTAAATGTGAAAAACATTTGTTTGTCCTTGAGTTCCCGGACATCCTAGAACACCTCCAAACAGAAGACAGTTTATTTACTATGACAAGTGAAACATAATAAAACCAAAACAAGCTATTGTTCACGGAGTTGATTTAACTAAACCTAATATACATGTCAGAATAATTACAGTATCTTTTGGATAATTTCCACACACCACTGTCACAATATTCACTTAATCCTCGCTAAATCCTTACAAAACAAGTTTAAAACACAGGAGCAAACAATCAACAGCAAAGCACATAATCAAAGTTGGTGAACGGATACCGGAAACTCAGATTCCCCGGCAAACCGAATCTTGGAGCATTATCAAATATCAATCTTCGCAAGGGTTGTGGAAGGGGCAAAGTTCGCTAATTCCTCGACGTTCCCATCCGTGTTACTTATGAGTTTTCGATTCGGAACAACGCAGCAAGACAAGCTCTCAGGGGAGAGGCGCAGAGGGTAGACTCGGTGGATGATTATTAATACACACGTATCGTATTTCTGCTGCGACTCGCAATTAAAACGCGGCGCGATCTTGTGAGATTAATTGAAACAAATTGGAGGAGAAGACGCCTTTGTCGCAATTAAGAAGGTGAACTTTTGGGAATTTCGATCGGGAGTCTGGAAACAAAGGATTGTGATGCTGTAGCAATATGGTAACTGATGAAGTACAATTGTAGTGGTTGTACTGCTGATTGAAAATGTTTAAATTGATGGCAAAATGTTTGTGATTTTCTTGATTTACGAACACGATTAATCGTCTTAATCACCATCATTCATCATTGATTGAGAATATCAAATCAAGGTAGGGCTACTTCCATTTTACCTATTAGCTTAAGCTTATCCGGTTTTATCGTAATTCAATCCAAGAAATAATATTTAACCCCGTTGATTTTCTTAATGTACGTATCATATTTAACTGTGCATGTTTAAACAGAATGACGAGACTCCATAAATAACTTAACACAAAACTATTTACAAGTTTATAAAAAGTTTATAAAGCCCTAGTACACTTCATAAATTGTTCAAATGCATCAGAGATTTTGGAGGTAAATCAATTCTTCGATAACTGTAAATTTCGATCAAATGAGTTTTGGCACCCCATTCGATTCCATGTTGTGGTTCAATTCATTAGAACAATAAGATTAGGTAATAGGATGCATTGCTACCATTGTATTAGTGTCCCCTATGACATACCCCCTCCCCCACACGCACACGAGCACACTCCCCTATGTGCTCTTAAACGTCCACCCCAATAATACAAACATTCCTATCATTGCCGACTGTCTTTTATGTGAGCTAATCAATATTATATTTGCGTTATTGATTGTGGCCACGAGAGTCAAGTAAGTATTTAGTTTATAACAAGTTTTCGGTTGAATTCTCTCCCGGAGTTCAAAGTTGAATAATTTGTATAAATAATTTTTTTGTTCCAGCACATCTTTTTCACTGGCAACATGCAGGTAAGGTAAATATGCTTTTGGGAACACAAGGTTAGTTAAGGTAATGTTAATTACCCCTAAACAATAACGGTTTTAACACAACATATTTGTCATTTACAACTGCACTGAACAATGAGCCTATAACCGTCTCTAAACACTTTTACAATGTTTTGAAACAGTTGGTAAACAAGAAATAGGTCGGTGGTTGAGATAATCGCACGCGTTCTGTTATCACACAAAAGCAGGTTGTTTGACTTCCGCTCCAGCACGTATCCGGCGATGCATCTGCTGCTGTAATATCAGCTGTTATCAGTCCTGCCAAGGTCAGCTGAGGATAAGGTCCTTGCACCTTCAAGGTGCAAAGCACACGTGGGTTTATGACCGGGGGGATGGTGATTTTGGTATGTTTTGCTACTGATTCTGCTAAGGTTTAGTGATAAACAAAAAAATGTACAACTGTGTTCTATAGCTGCCTGTGTAGTAGCTGAGCGGATACAGTGCTAGTCTAGTAATCGAAGGATTGTTGTGTTCGATCCAAATAAAAGTCAAAAGCTTTTTAGTAGTGCGAGATTGGGCTCAAGAAATCGTCCTAACTAAAGAACCGACAGATATAAGTCAGTTACAAAGCTGTAATTTAATCCATAAACCACTCTACCTTCACTCATCTTTGCCTTAAAATACATCTAATGTGTGTCGAAGTCGTAAAACTGAATCCAACAAAACATTCTTATTAACTAACCTATCAACGTTGGATTTTTATTTACTGTACGAATGTATTCCATTACTCCTGTACCACATCCAACTCAAAAATGTTTCACAATTTCCATTACGACATAGTCGGAGCAGAACGCAATAATTCCCGAAAAGCAAAGAGCAAAAGCGAATAAATTCCACTTAGAAAGAAAACATTAAAACGTAATGGTTCGAAACGGCGCAAAGTCCATTTAAGTTGAAAACTGCACAAAGCAAATAGGTCTGATAAGAGGGGCAAAGAAATAATCCCTAGAGAAGGGTAAGACTACTTAATACGCAAGGCGAAATTAAATCACACACAGACGGGGAACAGCCAACAATGGCGAATGAAATTCGGAATATGCATTCGTTCATTGATATTTATAGCTTTTACCGGGTAATTTGTCAGCTTTTATTATATTCCGAGTCGTTCTTTATGAGAAGGAAGGGAAGGTCCTTTGTGTGCCAGGTTTATGTGCTTTCTTCGCTTTATCCGGTAATTCGGAGGACAATGTAGACCGGCTTCTTGCAAGGGATTGGACGGATCAAACCACTGCTTTTGCGCGGGTTTAGGAAAATCATCTGCATTTTTCACATCTGCGGATCCGCGCGTTTCAATAAGCTTGAACAGTGTCTTGTGAAGTATGCGGAAATTTAAACGGTGGTGATAATATTTACGTAAGAATTGAAATGTAAGTGTGGATTTTTAAAAGTATAATTGATTAAACTATTAAATTTAATTATTTTTTAATAAGGAATAATTTTATATATTAAAAAAGATTTTCAATTGTTTTACGTAATATCATTGAGTTTTGGATACTGAGGTAGACATCCCATCTATATGGACCAGCTGTCTCAATTTTTTGAACGTACTGTAGTTGTATGAGCCAGTCACAGTATGGCGTTAGTGTCTAAAATCCTATTTTATCCCTTATTTTTTGTTGCTGGCCAGGTTGATGAATCATAGCACTTGCTATAGCTCACCATAAGTCTTTCCCTAAGTTTGATTTGGTAAAAAAGTGTTTGGATTTGACGTAATACCATTGACTTTTGGATACTGAAGGTAATACCTAAATAAATACTATCCAATGTCTCAAATTAAACTAAAACATATTTTTAATCCCAAGGTGTGGCTAAAAAGTTGAGTAGAGTGTTGTGTATGGTCTGTGTGATGGGAACCTGTCTCCTGAACCTTCGTCTACCTAACATTGGCCTGAACCTTTAGCCATCTTCCAGGAAGACGGTAGAAGATTTTTTAAATATCGCATAATTTTTATATACAAAAGTCCTAAGCTTGCATATGAGGTTTGTTTCCTGAATAATAATGGAAAAAAAGAACGCGGTAGGGTGTGAGGGTAATACCTTAAGCTTTCGAAATTTAATTATTATATGTTTTGTATCCACAATACACATTGGTGTCCAAAATACACTCAGCACATAACACATGTCTGTTTATACAAGATACGCTATCACTATTGACTATAATCGACTGACACGAAACCGCATGCTATCCTCTCTGATATGGTATCAATTATATTGACTTCAATTAACCGAATATACCAATGGAATAACGTGATTAGGTTTACAACTCGTTCTCAGAATCGGTGTGATAAATTGGAGGCAAAATGGATTTGAGTGAAATTTGTTATCAACCAATTAAATTTAACTTACATTGTAAAAGTGTGCGTTTTTAATTGAGGAAATTAATATAGTTTTTTATCTTTAATTTGTAGTCTGTGTATTCTGTTTACTAAAAGAGAAATTACAAAAAATTAAGAACTTTTTATACATTTGATGTTTAGTACCACTGAAAATCAGTTTTTTTCACCATTTGAATTTTTTAAAGTGTAGCACTTTTAATTTGTAAAATGCAATGATGTTTTTATTTCTTGGCAATAATATTCACGTTTTAATGTAATTAATAAATCATAAGTTGTTTTAACTATGTCTGGATGGAAATCATGATTATACCACCTAGTTAATAAAGCCATGTCGTAAATCAAAATTGATGTTAGTATTTTTTTTATCGCAGGGAATGTTCAATAACTTCACTGGTTTAACTATTCGCACTATTATCATAATATTTTAACTTAAACACAATTAATCGTCAAACTGTGTCACCAAAATGCAAAAACACCGGAATTCCCGGCGAATCAAAGGAGTCGGCTATTAAAATTCCTAAAATGGAATGATACACCGCAAAAACCAGATAGTTGGCGGAATTCCGCGGAGAGCGTTTTAACTTTGAATCACTAAAACCGCCACTATTGAAATATTTTCAATTTTCACAACCGATAAAGGGGTAAAAGTGTGCCTAGTGCATGCCGACACAAACTGTGCTTTGACAATGTCTGTCTGTCTGTCTCGCTCCAGGCAGGAATTCTCGATTAATTGTCAAATCCCACCCCCGGCTTCGAACCGCCTAACCGACTGCATTTAATAACGATTTATTAATAAAATTTATCACGATGCAACGCCCGTACGCTTTTATTGCAGTTGGAGAACGACTGAAAACTGCGATCAAACGCATCATAGTTTTGACGGATATTAAAACTGTCGCCTTCCCGACAAAGCTCCTCTTCGGGCCTTTTTGATGCGATTTTGCCGAGGTTTGGTGACAGCGTATCGCGCTTTTGAATATAAGTTAAAATAGCACGTCGCAATAAATATTTATGTAGGGTAAAACACAATTGTGAATCATGGGGATTTGAAAAGATATTGTTTAAGTTTCGTTATAATCAGTTTCCACATGTTACAATCAGTTTTCCCTTGGATCATCAGTCAGTTTCCAAATGCTACAGTCTCCACACTACCAATCAATTTCCACAAGCTAAAGTCAGTTTCCAAACGCTACAATCAGATGTTATTGTTACACGTGGTGGGCGGTATCCACATCTGGCCGTATCAATCCGTCGATCACTCAAACTACAACATTTCTAACAGTTATTACTGAAAAGCACCGAAACAAACGCGGCCAGAGCCCCAATAACCTACATTACCTCGCAGCCTTTGTAATTACAGATCTGCCTGTGAGAGATAACACTGATCTTTCTGTTTATCGATTGGAGGGTTCGTACTAGGGGAGCACATGTGCTACAAAACAGTAGTGTGCGGGGCCGAGCACTGCCGACGGCATGATGTTTCATAGTTCTGTAGAGTCGTTGACTTTGGATGCAGGTGGGGTTTAGATTTGTGTTTCGTGTCCAGTTGGGTTTGAGGGTGCTGACAACAACATTTTATTTTCTCTGGACAAATTTTATAGTGTTTTTTTCTATCTGGATATAACGCCAGATGAAAAGCAAGAATGTTTAATAGAAAGAAAATTTAACCTCTAATAATGGAAATCAATAGTAAATATCAAAACGTATTCTTCATACATTGGATGGAACATACTTGAACCTGTAATCAAATGATCCATGCAGATATCGACATCTCTGTTTCCCTTTTGAGCCATTAAGTGATTCAAACCCCAAATCATTCTACTACCAACATCGACATCGGAATTCCAAAGACTCCAAACCGTCAAAGCGGTCCAATTCATTCCTCCTGACACATTTGCAAATGAAACTGGTTTGTCCAAACAAAAGTTCGCGTGAGTTAAGTCCTCTAGTAGCCATCCTGCTGGGTTCAGACTGCTCTAGATTAATTAACACTGACAGAACGAGCCGAGGACACGCGAGTATGATCCCCGCACTGTCAGAGGTTATTGCAGAGGATGCATAAACGGAATGCTCGCCAAGTAGCATGCAACGTCTGCAAGGATGCACACATCACGTCCATTTCAAACTTCCTGAGAGGCGGAACTCGAATTTGCCATGTGACGAGGGTTCAGAAAAGGGTGGAGCCCTTAAAGAGGTGGACATTTTTTCTGGCAAAGACGGTGGTATGGAGAATGTATTGAGAATTAGAACAACCAAGTGATTTAGACATCCAAATGGATCAGGCCGAATCAGACACTGAGGGTTTCAAAGGAGAGTGCCCTCTTTGCTCAGTCATTTTGTCCTGTTTATATAATGATGTCCAATACGTATTCGGGAATTATTTAGGGCAAAAACCAACATCCTAATATAAACTAACTACTCTAAATAGAGCCTGGTAGTAAATTAGGGGAAAGAATAAAGTGACTATTTCTGTTAATGGTAAACAAATGGTTAATTCCACCGTAGAATCCGCACCAACACTCAATAATTAGAATCTAATGATTTAATCCCATACAATTCCACCTTTTTTCTCAACCACCTCGTTCGTTCAAAGTCCATGGACAAAAGAGCCGTAGAATCAACAACATAAACCTTTACTTAACGATACATGAGATTTACGCCCGCGGATAATTAAATTGTTCCAAACAGATATTGTTGCTTATTTGAGCAGAAACAAACTTGGCCGGTAGACGGTCGTATTTTATAAGACAAAGCCGGAGAATCGGCGCAACTTACGGTTGTAAACAAACCAGCATTGTAATTTTTGTTGAACATTTACGGCGGGTTTGAATCCTATGACGTGTTCAATGCCGCCCTCCAAGCCACGGCCAATAGAGGTTCGTGATATAGTAAACAATGTTCTTACAGGATATCTATATTCGAGTTGTTGAAAGAAGTTACACTTAATGAAAGCTTTGATTAAAGAAAGTCAGTAGCTTTTTACCGTCGAAAACTGGAATCCGCTGTCCATGGTAGGAAAAAACAAAAAAACTTATTTTTGTATTGAAATACGCAGCATTGAGTCTCAACTCGATCCCAATGAAATGATAGTGAAGTTAGGGAGTGTTTGAGGTTACAGCACGAAACTTCAGGTCTCGAAACTCGGATTCAAATCCTGCCAATCACTAATACTTGTTAGCTATGTTGTAACATTGGAGCCCAGTGGTTCGGAAACCATCTTGAGCTGCAGTTCTACCAACCTAGTGATCGAACAAGGATATAGGAATCTCAGAGGAGAATCGTCTTCGTATAGAAATCTCCCTCAACAAAAAGCTATATGACTTAAATTTTGACACTTTCTCAATCATTTGTATGCTATTTGACGATGTAGCAACGTCAATTGGACTCACGTTACAATTATATCGTCCCAATAACAAGCAAACGACGCCATTCCCCTGCCTGATTAGGTTGTAGGGTAAACAATGCACAAGTCATTACAATAAATGACATTTTGATTTGAAAGTTACATGATAACTTTATGCTTATGATAATAACTTTATTTATGGGCATACAAGAAAACTATAAGATATTGGCATTGTTGAAATTTTCCAGTTACCTTTCCTCTCCATTAAATATCAATTTCACTCTGAAAAAGTAAATTACAATTTTGGATTAATTTATATCAAGCAAAGAAAATTTAGGTAGTAAATTTGATATTTTTTAAATGGTGTTAGTGTAAATCTGTCCTACATTAAAGGACTACATCTCCTCTTAATCTAACAGTTTTAAGCTCAACAATACTATTGTTTCCCACCCCAAGTATTCCCTCAAGACCGCGAAAGCCTCAAGTGAAATTTGAACACCATGATGGATCTGTCGCCAGTTTTGTTTTTGCTGATGGTTTTTTGATTCTCGCAAGACGATTTGTCACAAGCACTTGTGTCTGTAATATCAACTTTGCTATCGATCTATCTGATGTCTGCAGTCTTCGCGCGTTGTTACAGTTATGAGATGTCACTGTTGGGGTTAGATTAACTTTATGTCACTAGCTCTATTTTTTTTTTATTTTTTTTTCTGGTCTGTGACATCAGGATCTTGTATTTGTATCAAAATTTATATAAAAAGTTAAATACTCAGGAGGTAAAATAGTATGTGTTTGAGGCTTTTAAGTAAAACTGGAATGTATTTTAGGTACAGTCGATTTTATGCGTAAATAGTAGATGTTGACGAAATTTTATTTCAGTTAATAAGTTCCCATAGAAACCCATCGCACATGGGTACATAGGATCGTAGAATATATTGTTGAACAAATTTATATAAAAGGTGTGTGGGATGAACGAGACGACATGAGAAGCTTTAACTTTGACTGTTTCTGCAGTAAAGTCTGAATGATCGAGGGCAACTGGGACCAGATTTGCGTCATGAAAATGTTAATGTGTCCTGGTGATGGTACCGATAAACCATTTATTCAGATTACTTAGGTAAATCCAGACAAAAGATCAATACAGTCCAAAAAACATACTTGCAAAGATCTTCTAGAAACCCCCACCCAACCCCAACATAATCAGTAAATTTGCCTATTCTAGAAGAACACGTTCTTGGTAGATGAGTAGTTAGTGCTTGCATTCAAATTTAAATATCGACTCCAAGCTCCATGTGATATTGATGCTAAACAAAGATTTCATCTGTCATTTTGTCTAAAAAAATCGTTAAAAAACTGGGTTTGGACCGTTCCCAAAATCCATTGACATATAAAAACGCAAATAAAACCTATGCAGAACTCTCAGACGAGTAAACCCCCACTTGTAAGCTAGATCACAATTTCAAACCACCACATTGCAGTACTACGCTAAGCCCGTGTCACAGTGATGCCCGGCACAGATTTGTCCTCATGTGACACAGTCTCCGCACCATAAACCATCACCAGCCCAACGTAAATCACGGTAACAGCAACCTGGCTTTGGTTGTCTGTCCCGGCTTAGGCTAAGCCACCGACACGGTAGCGTCGAATCCACTGCAAGGGCCACGTGAACTGCGCTTAATGTGTTTTTTTTGTTTTGGTAGTGACGTGTATTGAAAATTTGCTACAAGTATTGCAAACGTTTCAAAAGAGGCTAAGGACATTTTTTTTTATTTTGTATGCATGACGTATGCGTGATTTTGAAGGTTCAATGGTAAAGACATCTCGTAATTGGGGCCAGATTTGATTCTTCTCATAGTAGATTACTGTATCAATTAATTTTAATTATGAAAATAAATTAGGGAAATCTCCTATACATTTTAGTAAGTTTTTTTCTAAATAATTTTAAATGAAAAATATTATGTTTACTGAGAAAACTCAGGTCACTTAGCAGTACCAATAAAATAAATTAACTTTTTTAAAAAGACAAGCTTTATAAAAACAATACGAACCCAATTTTTGGTCCCAATGTTATAAAAATCTTACTAAAATTTAATTTAAGAAAATAGTTGACAAAGGAGTGAGTAACTAAACGATACTTACCACAAGGCTAAAAAATGTATCAAAAATAAACTAAAATACAAAGAACAAACGTTTTTAGTTTGAATCATATACATTTATTTGTTTTTCTACGTTATTGAGTTCACCTACTAAATAAAAATTATGAATTAACTTTTTGTGTCTTTTTGACAAGTTTGAAAAAGGTGTCACAATCAGTTAGAGTTTATAAATGATTTTACCAAATCCAATTGCGTATAATAAAATTTAGAAATCGATTGGAAAAATCCAAGTGGAATCAGTAATAATATCAAAACTAAAAACAACAAATCTAAAAAAACTTCCATAACCCCTTCAACCCTATACGAATCACAGAAGAAAATAAATTCAACAGTTCGCACAAAGAAGCAAGAACGAGGCAAGAGTTGCAAGGGTTAGATCAAAGAGAACTTTAAAATGCATAGAGTTGGCCTCATAAAGGGGGCTATCAGCGAGCAACCGAGAGCAAGCAGAGATAGTCACAGTTGAAACCCAATATGAATTATCAACGAGAAGCAGCCGCGCAATCGTGGACGTGTAATTTAAACTTGTGTTGATGAGTTTGTCAACATTGTGGTGGAAATGATCTCTGAATCTTTTAGCAAATTTTACTTGTTTGCGGAACACTTTTAAAGTGGTCGAGGTGAGTCTTTTCATTTCTGATTCTATTTGTGGTTTGTTGGATGAGTTTTACTTACAATGGAAGTACCTAGGTTGTACGTCGACGTTGTTTACTTGTGTTTAAAATGTATTCTTATGTTTAAGCCACCTTGTAATTTTTCTCAATTTAGTCCTCTGTGTAATTTTATTCCTAAGACTTACACTTACAATCAATCGTTAGTATTTTATGGATCAGTAAAATCTGTTGTTAACGGACATATAATGGTTTTAACAACTAACCATCCCATATACTATGCTGTATACCCTCAGCAACATGGGAGTGCCTCTGAACCTGCATCTGAACTGTATTTTACCTGGTGATCAGGGGCACTCCCATTTTGCTTGGTATAAGCAATAGTACTGAATCAATTTCCGAAAAAGAATGTGTGGTGATTTTACTACACGAAAACGAGCATATATTTATGGGTGTTATCACAATATAAAAATGTAATATGTTCGTAATTACAGACTGGGGTTCAAAATGCAACTCTGTAATTTTACAATTCTGTCAAATATTGTACAGGTACTTCAATCGGATCGATAAAACTAGATGAAATCCTCGGTTCCTAATTCTTCTTCCGCAAACTTTTTACCCCCAATCCATCACCGGGTTCCGAGTGACAGAATGATTTTCCCGCCAATTTGTACAGCGGAAGTACTTAGCGGTGCTAACTGCGATCATAGCGTCGCGATGCCATGTGGGATGAGGGGGGGAGGGGGGAGGGGGGTTAATTTTGTCCTCAGTAGATCAATCACAGCGCCACGACGCCTTCATAAAACTGCTCGTTAATCATTCAACGTCCCGATGTCAGGTCCCACATCATTACGTCTTGCGTCTGCGATTGTAGCAATTGTAGCGATTGTAGCGATTGCAATCGATGCGATTACGGTGGTTGTGATTTCGATTGTTGCGATTTAAATTGTTTCGATATCGATTGTTGCGCCTGCGATTGTTGCAATTCAAATTGTTGCGATTTCGATTGTTGCGATTGCGATTAATGCGATTTCGATTGTTGCGATTTCGATTGTTGCAATTTCGATTGTTACGATTCCCCCAGTGTCCTTTGTATCCCGGCTAAACGGAAATTTTCCCTGGATCGACTAAAATCACTAATATGCATGTTTGCCTCTGAATGTCTTCTGTGTTTACAAGTGTACCCTGTTTAATCCCAAGACTAGCTGAAGATTTGTTTGGTTGGTTGTTTCGAAGGTCTATTGTGATTGACACAACGTCGCCTATACCATTGTATCCCCCATGAAAGGGGGAATTTGTCCATGATTTTCTATATTCCAATATAATCCCGGTTGGCTTGAAAACATTCGGTGGAGTGAATAAAATTAGTATATTCTTATTAGTATTTTCTAACTAGTTTTAGCTAATTCTCAAAACGAGGCGAATAAGAATTTGCTAACCCTAGTTAGAATATACTTGGATCATTTGGCGAATTTTAGTATATTCTAACAGGTTAGAATAAACTAGGCCTAGAAAATACTAAGATGACACAACATTTCAATTCTGAACATATCAACCGCCTTGGCGCCCTTTGTTTCCATACACTACACAGGAATACATCAGTCTAGCTTGATCTTTCTGCAAGTGAAGATTACCCTCCATGTACTCAGAAGAATAGCTGGATGATCATGTAAATGAGGTAGGAAAGAACGTTGATCGGGCATTGCTGGTAAAAATCGTTAAAAATAGTTATATAGTCTCGGATAAATCAACAATACAATCTTGTCCTTATTAACAAAAAAGTTCTGCGTATTAGGGGCATCGACTGTTTCAGCTAATATCAACTAAGGCTTGAAAACGGCTTGAGAGCCGTCATGACAGTTTTTTTTAATTAATTGTGATACTACTTCAAATCTATAAGTGATATAAGTTATATCAATACCACAAACACTGTTAAGATGAAGAATATTGTAAACAAACTATATTGTAAACAAGTTTTTGAGTTATGACTAGCATTCCAAACTCTGTTGCATTATTATATTTATTTTCTTAATTTTTGAGTTTTAAAACGGTAAAAGATGCAGCATACAGATAAAAAATATTAAGTGTATATTAAAATATTAAATTTTTTATACGAAAACTTTATTTTGATTGATCAACTTTTACCAATTCACCTCACTGATGCAAAGTAAAATCACCCTTCTGGTGAAATTAAAAACCGTTTAATAACCGAGCAAGAAGATAAAACGATCAGTTAGTCTGAGAATTAATTGAGGTATCGTCCGACGTGCCCGGGCGACACGTTTTGGGATCTTCAATATCGGGAACAATTAATAATACAAATTTGAAAACCTCCCGGCGCCATGTGCCCGCCCTACCTGTCCGGAGCAATTCCGTTATATTGAAAAATGGAAGTTAAAAAGGAAAGCGCCGCGGGCGTTGAGGACATCAAACTTGAATTGTCATTTGTCAAAAGGGCGGCTTTTGGACGGGGGGGGGTTAATAATAATGGGGGCCACAGCTGTTGTAACTTGTTCTTTAAATCCACTTTACCCCCCCCCCCCCCACTTGAGTATTAAACATCTTAGACACTGCGTTTCGCCGACTAGGGACTTTTAAAACACACCATCCTCGTCTTTACATGGCAGTTCGCGATGTCCCGCGTTTTGATAAATGACCGGACGAGTATTTAGACTTTACAACGGATCCCCCTGTGTGGACGTCTACTTCAGTCTCCATTACTTTGCAAAATCTCGAGGTGTTTGGAAATAGCGTTACCCGCGACTGTGAAGAATCGCTTTTGGATTTGACACTTTGAAATATTTTACAGCGCTTGTCCCCTTGGTTTTACATTTATCTTGAAACGTGCGAATTGGACTTTTAAATTTGTTGATTTTCGGCTGTGTCACTTTCAGTAAATAATGTTGTTGATCAAGTCAGCTTCAGCTATTCTTATAAAAAGAATAACTGCAAACCTCATAATACGTGGATGTAAGATGATCTTTAAAAAATCATCCAAGTAAACTTAAAAAAAATGTTTTCTTTGATGATTACTATTACATTCACCTATACAATGCGCCACTTTACACCATTAGCATATGTCCATCATTATTATCTCGTTTCTAGAAAAAAAAATCATACAACATTCCAAGAACGACATCAATTTCATAGAACATTCAACCACGCAAACGGTACAATGTTCAAACTACTCGAATAACTATTAGAAATTATTCCACTTAAACTTTAGTAACCTCCAATAATAGCTCCAAGAATAAGAAAACCCCTAACAACCATTCTAAAAACGCGTGAGACTTACTTACTGCTAATCAATTAACAGCATGAAGAAATCGATTAATAATTGTTATAAATGAATAACGATTTGGAAAAGTCAAATAGAGTATTTTAGATTTATTGAATTTCAATAATCTCCCTTAGAACCTCAATCCACAAAGAACGCACCCTGCTGAGACTGTGGCATCCTTCTTTCACATTGACACTGACACGGTCTTATCATGGACGGTGCCACACGCCGGTCGCGCCTTTCTATTGAAAATCGTAAGTGTCGATTTTCATATCAATAGCGTCTGAGTTTAATATGTGAGCAAATCCGGGTTTATTTCACACGTCAAGTCGTTTCAAAAGATCACTTTTCTCCCTTGCAGGATTTTAATCGACTTTACAGTGGGGTGTTTGGAAATTTAAAGATTGCAAAGTAGTATTTAGTTAATTTGATTATGATAGTTTGAATTGTTGTGAAGTGGAAATGTTGAGTGTTGTTTTAAGCACCAAAGGAACATTACGTAGATAAAACAATACACATATTCCTATATAGGGAAAATTTAACTTGTATTAACTCCTGGTTCGGTTAGTTAGTAGCGTGGAGCACCGAAAAACTAAGGCAGCAATGTATTGGGGTTGTGCAACACTTAAAATGCATAATTACACTTAATTTCATTATTTGCTCAAAACATTCAATGCACATTCCTAAAGTCTGTTTGGGCGGAAATTCAAGGTTAAAAGAAGCCACAAAACATCTTGAAAAAAATAAAAATTGAACCAAGATAATAATAATATTATATTTATATACGACGAAAAAATCATGATCTATTTACCCACAGTTACAATGAACGAAACATATTTGAGAACAAACTAACATGGAAGTAAATATGTTAAACCACAACAAACCGGTCATAACTGAAAGTAATCAAAAAGTGCAACTCGTAGCGATGTCCAGTGGGTAGCATTTTAACACTTGAGGGTAATAAAAACTTTATGCTCCCGGCCGCATACGAATGGCTCATCCCGACCCATCACCTGTCGCATTGCTCTGAAATATTTTTGGAAATCCACCTCTTGCTCATAAAGGTACCTCGAGTTTTTTTACAAAAGCGAACATTATTGTGTAGGATCCGGAGATGAATTGTAGTAAATCAGAGTTTATTGAGCTCGGCCCGACGTTTCAAATTTGAGCTGAGACGGTTCTAATATAATTTCAAAATGCTAAACAGTCAGACGCTTCGAATCGCTCGGTTTACGACTTTTGAATTTCGACCGAATGTTACACAATCAGCTGATTCTGAGGGGTTCTGGGAAATGAGAAAATTCTGACAAACCTGGATGACTTGGAGGATGTTAGGAAATTGAGAAGAAAGAGTGGGGTGAAAGAAGGAAAAGGGTAGTACAGTGCAAGGGAAAAGATAGTACGGTAATTAAAATAGCAAAATTAGAAATTAGAGTAAAAACGTGATTTAGATTACGTGACACTACGTACGTGAGATTACGTTTACGTGTATGTTGAAACAATGATTATTAGACCTCTAAGTTTGATGAATGTGCATCGTTTACTAGACAAGGAAACAAATCAAATGACAACTAGCACGAGACTAAATAAATAAAATAGATTGACAGCGACAGTCAATACTATTGGCTCATTCGTGTGGCAGAAATCATTCCCTACCTTGACCAGGAATCAATCACACTTTGCCCCACTTAGGTGTTATTCGAAGAAGTTGTACAGATAAATCATAACACCGACCGTTCCCCTCAGTTTGCCCTTCCGTCCAAAATATTTCACTTTAAATGCATGAGTTTCTCGCCAAACGCGTCTTGATTGACCAGACGTTTTGAAGTCAGTAATTTAGATTTAGATTGACAATTTAAAATTGACTTATGTCGCGAAATGACGTCCATCCGATGGGCGAAAGTCAGTTAGGGGCTGTAAATAAAATTCTTACGCCTCGATGGAAAAAGTTGATGGAATGTCCAGTCGGTTATCGGTAGTTATCAAGTGATATTGTCGGCACCGAGGCGACAAACTGATCCGTGTTTTCGATTGTGAAGAAGTGAATCTTGTCGACGGTGTGCTTAGGTGAATAAATTGTATTTTGTATCAGAAATAAAATGATTGAGTACGTTTATTACCTGCCGACTAGTTCTTCGTAAATTTACTAGCAGTCAGTTACAAGACTGTTTCAATTATTTTAAGTGTTTAAATATATATTTTACTACAGATTCCTCCAATTTCTAATCAATTGCAGTAAGAATATACAGAATAGAATATTAGTTGTTCATAGAAGTTAATAGTTCAGCATATAACCCACTAACTGTATTAAAAACCACAAACCACTAACTACCACTGGTATTTGTATAAGTAAAAAAAAAACATAAAAGAAAAAAAATTCCTTTGAAAACAAAATAATCATCACGATCGATCGAAACGGCCATCTCTCTCATTGTATACATGTATACATTATGAATATTATAATCATTTTCTCCTGCTAAATATGTAATTCAATAAGTCAAAATCTACTCTATTCAAATTTGTCTACAAATGTAATTTCTATGTTTCCTACCTTTCCAAGTGTTTGACGATGTCTTCGTAGGCAGCTCGACAGTTCTCCCAAATTCCCGATCTGCGCAAAAACAAACAGTTTTATGCACAGATTGGCATTTTGTAATTTTGAAGCTCTCCTAAATACAAGGACTGAAAGAGAGATGGCCGTTTTATTTTCAAAAAGAAGCCATTCTGAGAATTTGTATGAATTAAATTAACAGTTGATATACAAATTAAAATTTTAAAAACATATTGGCCACAACACAATTTACTAACAAACACAAAACATAATTAAAACTACGACTGCATTTGGTAAGGTTACTTACCAACCGAAACCAGTTATAGAGAAAACTAAATACCTCTAGGTAATGATACAGTAACATCAGAATACAATTCAAACTCAAGAGGATTTTCAAAAAAAAATGAAAACAAAAGGTAAAATTCACTAAAGAAAGCCAACAAAACACATCGAGACATGAAGACACATCAAAAACTACCCTTAAAACATCCCTAAACACCCTTCAAAGTTACTCTTCCGCTGATCATTTCAGGACGGAATTAATAACTTTTTTACTTCTTTCCTCTTTTTCGTCTTTCGTTTAGTTGATAATCAGACGCTGTCTCGTTTTCAATCAGCAACCTTCTTTGATCGGTTCAAGAATAATTTGTCGAGAAGTTTTTCAAAGGCGATTCTGATTAAAGAGTAATTCTCGGGACAAACAGGCTGATTAAAGGTCACCTCCTGAAAAAAACGACTGCTACTGATGCTATTTACATTTAGTTTTCTATGAGCCAGGTCTTACTAAAGGTAAGCAAATTAATCTTCAAGAAATGAGAAAAAACTAAATGTAATTGTTTACACATGATAATCTTCAGGATGCTTCAGCATTAAATTTTTTTTATATTCAGATAAAGTTATTTTTTTTTATTTTCTTCAGTATATTTTGAGACAAATTGCATCAAATTCCAGCTTAAGACTTACAAAACTGTTTTTTGTCTATTTGATTTCTAAGGTCATCATATTTTTGGACATTAAGAATTTATTCATCACAATTTCACCTATTATTTTCATCAACAAGCAAAACCGATTACCAAACATTACGAATCATGCTAAGATCCTATGTTGTCTGTTCCCCATATTGGAAGCCTTGGTAAAATAAACACCCGCTATTACACAGCCATATCTTATACACGCATCAAATCATGCCATGGACGCTGGCCTAGTAAGGTGGTGTACGGCCGTAGTTAGCTAAGTGGCAGTAGTTAGCTAACTATGGCTAACATTAGCTGTTGCCGGTAACCTAGGTGTGAGCGATGGTCGGCGGCTGGTCGACGGAAGGAGCAATTCAACTGTAGATAGACCAAGTCAATTGTAGCTTGTTGGTAGCAATGGTTTATTGTTGCTAAACGTTTCTAGTTGTCTGAGAGGTCAGGGTAGAAGAAATGTAGTGGATTTAGACAGATATTGTAGAACATGATTGAGAAGTCTTGTATCACTTTTTTTAAAGATTACTATACCCTTAGCAATATGGGGGTATCCTTGGACAAATGCATTTTACCTGGCATTTAGAGGCACTCCCATATAAGAGTACACGCTTTATATTTTGTGTAAAACTGACCAAAACCTATTGAAATAGCATTTACCCCCAATCACGTATTTACATTATCTCGATTCGTTAAGTTGTAATAAAACGGAGTTCTCATCAAATTCTCATCAAATATTCATTTTTTACCTACCTTACCTAACTATATTTACAATGCTGAAATAGATCATGTTCGATGATCATCAAAGAACTAACTGAACGAGAAATTTCTTCGTTTTGAATTAATGTTTAATTTATCACAGAGGTGTTGCCTCTCTGAATTACATCAAGAACTTAGTTCTTCGAATGATTTGCATTTTAATTACAATAATCCTTTGATCTGAGTTGAGCGCAGGACGCCCTCTGATTGCGAATTGATGGATTATTCAATCATATTCGCTCCAAGGCTGTCATTAAAGTAATTTTGGATCAATACTTTAGGAAAGAACCTTGAGAAATGAGTTCACTAATATTTGAATGTTTTCTTTTACGCTTGGTTTTTATTGGTCTAAAATCTGCACTTGTGAAACTGAGAAAAACTTTGAAATTTATACTCAAGGAACACTTTTAAGGAAGATTCTACGGCGGAGTCATTAAACAAATGCAAAAGAGACAGTCAGGCTTATTTGTCAAGATAGGGGTGTAAGGAAAGGAAGACCTTCAACAGTAGAGACGTCCAAATGGTAATGGAGGCCTCGTAAGACGACCAATTGGATTGTCTAACGAGATTAGACAAAAGTTCTGGTGAAGCCATACGTAGGGTTAAGACAACAGACTTTCAGGTCGACTTGCTGAATCGACTGTTTCTACGGATCACGTTACGTCTTCCACGTGTCCATCACTAATTATTCACTAGGAAATGGGATGTAAATGGATCTTCTTATCAATAAAATGGAAAATGGTAATTATATAGATGTAATTTGCACCATCTAAACCACTTTGGAGGCGAATTAAATTTTAAAATGTATTTCCAATATATTTCTAAAATACCTAAACTAGGTGGTATCTTAAAGTATTTTAAAGATCAACTCATTTTGAAACCGTAGTTGGTATGTTGTGTTATGGTCGTCGAATGAATTATTCTTTTTGTGAACTTGCTTATTCCCTTTTGGAAAAGGATTTTACTTTCCTCTTTTTTCTTTTGTTGATTAAAATCAACATAAGAGAAATAAACCAAGGGACCAAATTTCACAATATTGTCCCTTTATCGAAATTCTTACCAGTCAATCCTCACTGGTTAAGTAGTACTAATCTCTCTATACTTTGCTCTAAATAACAAGATACAGAACATTTTAGACTCGTAACTTGAACATTTGCCACCAAGAATGCCTTACCTGGCTATCGCGTCCATGGCGGGTAAAGGTTGGTTCTTGATGATGGACCCGTCAGGTCGCGGCAGACCCGGGTGGTGACCAAGGGCTGGGTTGAGGATGGCCGTGTGGGGATGCTGACCCAGACCCATGAACTGCATGTGGTTCAGATGGGTCGGAGGGTGGTTGTACCCGTTGGCGAGCAGGGGTGACTTCTCCATCCTCGGTCCGTCTGGAAAAAAATTAATTGTCAGCCAGTGAAACAAGTTTGCAGAATATTTGAATCTTTGTTTCTACCTATTCAATTACCAGATTTAAATTTCAAGCCATGAAATTCCTCAAGAATATTCCCGCACCCCGCAGTTCACTTGAATACCAAGGTGGCCAGATCCATCACTGGTGACAAGTGCTGTGGGGTCCTTCACTCACACACGCACACTCACAATCGCGCTAACGAAGGGTCGCGTAATGCTGTGATAGCAGACAACGTGCGTATGCAAGGACACGTTCTGATTGATGAGGTTCTGCTAATCCCCCGCCGAAAACAGCAACCGCGCGCGGCGTCTTGCAAGGATCTTGCTTCGGTCCCTGCATGTTTCCTTAGCTGAATTTGTTACGGATTTGTTTGGATTTGGAATCCACTTTTGTTTCTGATTAAATTGAAGAATAATCAATCAACAAGAAGCATTGAGTGTTTAGGTCATTGATTTGGTGAACTCAGATGTAGTTTAATATTCTCGAAGATACTGTACTCGATAACTGAACTTGAAGTTTTGTAAAAATCATGATACATTTTCAATTTATTTTTACCTATACATATTGATATATATATTGGGAAACCGATAAAAAAAACTCGTTTCTTTCAACTATTGTTGTAAAAACGAATTCTTCACGTCAAGTCAGTTTAGAAGAACCCAACTGTAGGCGACTTAAAAAGCTTGCCAGACAATAATGACCATGTCACATTTAACCCTTAACAGCCACTATTCCCATTTATTTACTCGTTCACTGACAACTTTTTCATCCAGACCAATTAAAACCTCACACCTGGAGTGTTTAACGCAAAGATGACGTGCCATAAATGCCAGCGGACTCGAGCAGACATTAGTGACTCACGCACCCCGGGTTATTTTACTTGCACGGATCCAGACAAAACTAATTAAACAAATAAATTGGCAAGACATGCGCGGGCTATGGACATGTCTAGCCTAAAGTAGCTTGGCGTGGCTGTCAGCAAATCACGAAATGCTAAATAGCCAGTGATGTTGGACGGGTTCATCGTGCCTTATTTTGACTGGTGAAGGGGGCATCGTAGTCGTGGAGGGCGATATACTTGTACAACGTCGGAAAAGCATAATATCATAATATTTTTGGAAATTGAAACCAATCAACAAAATTACTATCAAATGATGAAGAATAGAAATGTTTAAAGTCATTAATTATCTTACATCTGTTCCCTTTTGGGAATCCAAATCTTTTGTATGACAAAATATTTTTTCAAAGAAAAGGAAGTGGTTTCAAAAATCAGAGATTTAGTGCTAAAAAGGAAAGAAAAAGATTTGTGAAAGAACTTTGTGTTAATGAATTTATTTTTCTATTTAAACAATATTTTTCTATTCAGTCTATTCATACAGTTGGTTATGATTTCAAGAATTCTTTTTCTAAAAGAACATCACATTTGGATCAAGGTTGTCAAGTTATCTGTGTCCCTTTGTCATTCTACTCCAATTTAAGCTATCTAAAGATCAATTAGTATCAAGCAAGCTGAAAATTGAGAAAAGAAATTTCTTTTTGATTTACATCAAATCTTACTCACACATTCAAAAGCAATACCATGTTCCCATAAGAGTCAATTTGTTGTATTATAAATACTTCACATAATCAATTGTTGTTGGAAAAGTCTACAGACACTTTGAGCAGCATTTAAACACACACTAAATCACAATGAAGTATTAACAATGATGCAAGATTTGTATCTAATGTTTACCATCTTTTACAACCCTTGTGAAGAAATAACAGTTCTCAAGGTCCTAACACCCATTGTAGAAGTCATAATACACAATGACAAGACAATAACCCATAATGACGTATTGGTGATATCATCTTTGTTTTGCAATCAATGCTTCGTCCATGCCTCTGGTTACAAGACGTTTTGATTGTTCGTTTGAATTATACTTTGTTCTCAATCTTGTTTTATTGTATGTCATTAGGCGATTGATTAATTGAAATGCATGATTGGTTTTGATTAGTTTGCCAAGACTATCAGACTCTACGGCTTTGTATGTTGAAGTATGTTTGGTAGATGGGCCTTTTTGTTTAAAATAATTCAAGAATCTTTGTGAAAATTAATCTGATTAATGACTTAATTTAGCTGTCTTTGTTGTAAGGAAACTATTTCAATGGTTACCAAATTTAACACAGATTACAGTAGGTCTTGAAACTTACCTAAATGCTAAAATAGGAAATTAAAGAATTGGGAAGAGGTGGGCAAAGATAAATAAATGAGTATCCATAATACTTTCAAGAAACTGACACATCAAATAACAGCTATCAATTAATATTGAAGTTGAAGCTTTCATTAATCTTAAGATTAAGAGACATTAATTTTGACAGCTCCAACTGGACTCCCTAGACTACACTACAGGAATTTCTATGAAAATTTTAGTTGGAAAAGTCAAAAGTGGTTTAGGTAAAGTTTGGCAACGGTAAGTCTAGCGCTCCTTTTAGAATGGGCTGTTGCACACAAAAGGGCTAAATGTTTCATGGGAAAAATATATTCAAACTACTTTCCATTCGAAACTGGGTTGGTAAACCCAATGGATTTGAGTTTGGAAAAGTATTTCAAGGTACTTTCAAAAACTCTTCAAAGTCCGTTACACATAAAAAGCAGACTCAAAAGCTGCACACATTCAAGCATTTATAACCATTTGTACTGTATTTGGAAAGATATTTCATTTTTTTTTACTTCATTTTTATTTTAAAAATCTCGCTAAGACCAATCATTAACCGTCTGTACGACGGATCTGTAAAGTCTCCGCGGGGTTTCTTGTTATGTGCCTCCTGCAGACAACCTTGATATACCTGACTGTTGTAAGTCACTGTCTGATGATTATTTTACTGTTATCGATGTACTTGTTTAGTTTTAATTGTGAGGGTGTTTTATTGTTATTATTGTTATGTTTGTTTTGTTTTGTGAGTGAATCCTTTTGGGAGAGTAGAGAAGACACTTCTATTCAGTGATGAGACAATTTAAAATTAGTCGTTATTAAGTGAATCGACTCTCAAAAGATTTAATCTATGCCTACACTGATTGAATTTTTGTTCTCAGCCATACGTTTATTTATATTTATTTTAGCAAAAGGTTTAGTAAAATTACTAGATTATTTATATACTTTTTTCATCCACAATGTGTTTCCTGACACTTAAAAATGCAGACTTCTGTCTTAATTTACTATGGTTTATCAATTTTTTTAAATTGAATTAGTATTAGGCATTGGTTAACGAGAACCAAATTTGGATTTCACTCAGAAACAATACATCACGATATTCATCATTTAATTTTTTAGTAAAGTCAAATATTTATTTACAATGTTGTACGTTTATTACGTTGTGTGTTTGAACATTTCGTGACGTAAATCGACTATACACCAGCTCACACTGTCCAAACCACAAACTGGAATATCGAATATGAACACATGCTAGCAACTTCCTTCTATTTTGTTGTCAGGGTAATATCCCATTAATGAAGACAACGTGTGGTTCAGGCGGAATGGACTGCTCGAATTATGAACAATTAAAACCGTCCCGAGCTCTTATTTGGTCTGACAGTACAACTGTTACAGCTAGGACGATAAATTGAAGTGAAAATATTGTAAGTCTGTCTGAGAGGGGGGAGGGGGAGGTTAAACGGCTGTGGCATTGCTGTGAACACTGTAATTTGGAAGAGGTTCTCACCTAGCGGTGCGCGGCGGTGTTTAGCGAGTTTGTAGACTAGACTGGAGGTCGGTTTTTTGTCCGTGGGCAACACTGGAGAATTGTTGGAAGTTGATATCTACAATTGCTTTTACCTCAATAGAAGTATCTGCGGTTTATTTTTTCTAGGTGAATAGTGAGTAGTATATTTTTATTTAGGGCGTTTTATTTAGGGAGAAACTCAAGCTCTAAAGGGTTGTCTTTATTCTTCATCATATCACACGCCGTAAAGTCGCTGTAAAGTCGCGTTTTAGTACGCTGACTACTAAGCTAGCAGCATATCCAATTGTTTCAACCAAAAATATTTGTGGAAATCGAGATTTGTGGCACAAGGCTGCGGTTTATTTTCAAAGATTTCTAGCAAATTCGTTGTTTCTTTCGTAAAAGTTTAGTTATGCGTAAAATTGTCTAGTCTACATATACAATCTACTATTAGCTGAGAAAAATCTGATGGCAGGGTTCGCATTTTGTTTCAGTTTTTTTTTTTAAGAGGGTTAATTGTGTGTTACAACTTTCTCTAAGCACAAGTTAATTGTACACTAGCTGCACATGTGCTTTCGTCTCATAACTATTGAGACCTCCGTACCAAATTATACACAGGTAATTATAGCAATGGTCTACGAATTCGTTAATTTTCTTTCAAATTCAGAGGGGTGAAAATAAATTAATTCTGTAGAATCTATAGTAATTTTATTCATACAGGACTATGGACAAGTATAATGAACAAAGTATAACTTTTGAAAAATAACAATTCACAGTTATTCTATGATGTTCTTTGTTAAGAAATCTAGTAACCAACCATTTAACACCAATTTCGAAATTATAAATAATCCATCTCAATGGAAGACGGTTGCAAAAGTTTTAAGAACCAATCCAACACACTGAGAATGTTTACGTATAACATTTCTACACTACCAAACGTTTTCAGACGCTCAAACATCGTGCTGATTGTGTACATTTATTGCACCGCTCTCACATAAAATAACAAATATTCATCTCTTAATTGTCACTATAACACTCGTATTAATAAATTACGCCTTATAATTGGTCGTAAGTTGAGTCAATCGCGCGGGTGAAATAGCACACGTGAACGCAATACCTGTAAATTTGCCGGGCTTTTAATCGCCCGTGTCGGCCGTCCTAAGTATGTTCCTTATTACAATCGCGAACCTAATTTGTCTAAATTATTATCATCGCGGTTCATTATCTTTTTTACCATTGATTGCTTCATTTTCTCTCCACGTTTATTGTTTGATGCGCTTCAAATTCGTGAATTGCTGCGAGTAATAGACTGATTATAGGGAATGGAACTCGTTTTGGACAAGTTGCTTGAATTGTGTGTTACGTTGAATGTAGGTGAATGTAGGTGTAAGTTGTTAATAATAAGGGGACAGCTACAACCATATGACATACATGCTTAGATTTTCCAAATGAAATAAGCAAAGGCTTGAGTATCAACATCTTCTCAAGACTTACTATTTAGAAACTAACTTTGAGTGCAACTAGATTTAAATACCATCAAAACCCGTACGTGTAGTCAGTCAAAAATCTCATGGGTCGCTCGTATGACGCTTTAATCAAGTATATTTATTTGTCGAGGGAACAATAGTGTCGAAACGCGTAGACCAATAGAGTTGTAATGGTTTTAACCATTAACAGCTACAGAGATATTTAAGACAATGTTTTGACCACAACTTAAGTTTGGAAATTTCCTTAACTTTTTGATCCCATTACCCTACTGCAGTTAAAAACTTATAATTGTTTCAGAAACCATTTTAAGCACGTAGAAGTTGTTTTTAGCCACGTATCTGATGGAGCCATAGCGCGAGGACTAGCCGCAGTAGACGGGCAGTTATGCATTGCATCGGCATTGACATTATAAGACATTGGGGCACGTACCAGAAGCTAATAGTCTAATAGCCTAATGGTCTTGGCCAGAGATGAGTATTTATGGGCTCAACTGACCTTGGCAGTCCCCCAAGCGACCTTTAACCTACACTCGTCTGTCTGTCGTGTGTTAGGACACCTCCGTCTGACAGAGAAATTAGGGGTTTAGGGATTTGTGAAAAGATTTTGCAAACAAGACCTAAATAAATAGTAGATACACATGAAGATATGTAACTATATGGCTTTGGATACTAGTGTGACGTAAGCTAGACGAACCTCATTAGAATTATTCGATAAGATTGATTACGAAGTTTAAAAGTTTGAAATAATCAATCAGTCACATTTTTGTTAGGATGCACCAGGAAGATACAATTCGATATTTGTATATAATCGGGGTTACACTTTGAAGTATCTATGCTTCTTAAAAGTAAAAAAAATTCAAAAAAAAACTATTAATGAGAGAAAATGTTGTTGAAATTTTAATGGAGGGTAGTTAGGCTAAATGTTTTGTTGTCTGACTAAGTCTTGTTAATAATTTGCGTAATAGTTAATGTACGTCAAACAATCACTACAAGGCAATTGCGATTTACGTCTACTTACACTAGCTTTTATAGTTTAAAAAGTTTATGGGAAAATTTATAACGATTTCGTCACTAAGTAATAGCAAAAACCTGTACAAATATTTGCCAAGTTTCTTGACAAAGGCTAACAATTTCACCAAGATTATCCGTAATGAGAAGTTTCTCACTCCTAACCATCAGTTCTAAAAAGTGTGTAATTATTTTGAAACGATGATATTACTCACAATCCTAATTAACAAGCGCAATTAATCCCACTGTGAAGTGGGTTGGAGTTTTCAAATAATTACAATTTACTGTCTACAATCGCGATTTGTTCTCCATGATTAATTGGATTGTAAAAGAAACAAGAGAACAAAAGACTTTCTATGTTTACTGCTGTATTGTTCAGCGCTATAATGAAGACGCGTTGCTAAAACTACTGATTTACAGCGCGGTTGCTACCGGGTCGCTATCAGCAACAATGGATATCACCTTCACTTAATTAACTATCGACCAATAAGTCTTCTACAGTTTTTTACAAAACCTTCACAAATGACTTTACAGATCACACGGATGAAGGGGTGCGGTGTCGAACGGTCAATCGGACTGGTTGTGACATTTGAAAATCAAAATCGGTTTTATTTTTCAGCCCGACGACCTCACAGGGACCGGGGACACTCGATCTCGGGACTCGGATTTCGCTGCGACGAAGCGGAAGAGATGTCAGCACGATAAGTAACCACACCCAAATGTTGTGGACAATTGGATGGGGATGACTTTATAATCAGTCGACCACCTGAGCGGCGAAACCAGTCCGATTGTGGACATCGTCTGGCGCGAAAATCGTATCGAGGAATATGTTTTGGAAACCGGTTCACCTCGAGAGTTACATGGATTTAGTACATCCTTAATGTTCCTAAACTCATTCTTTCGGATTTTCGGTTTCCTTAAGGTTAAAAAATGAACACCAAAAGAATTGAGTTTTTTCTATTATCTGCCTAGATTATTTTTTTCGTAAAACACACAGGCAACTATAACTACAGAAGTGACTCAGTGCACTTTAAAATATTAAATAATTTATACAGTACACACGTATTCAAACAAACATTAATTACTACATGTGTTGCTAATGCATTAATAAAATGAAAAACCATAGTTAATAAGTCCACAATTCCAACAGGCTTAATAGTTATCATACCTTTACACTTTTAAATCTCCAAAAGCTTGGCTTAGTAATTCACGAGATTCCCCTATTTTTCCTCGCTAAGTGAATGTTTTAACTTTTTACTATGATCACGACAACAAAAAGCTTAAAGTAGAAGAGCGATGCGTCTACACCTAAAAACAATCTGCCCCTCCCAACCCACAAAAACTCCTAGAACCATACTTCAACTATACATTGTTTCTCGTACCAGTGTTTCGAACCGGAACAGTTGCAAGAGAGTTGACCGAGTGTCAAACAAACAACTTGGCGTCCCCGTCGCACCAATGATGGACTAATGAAAAGCAAACTATGGCATAAACTGATCAAGCTGCATGGTACGTCAACATTTGTGTTATTGCTAATGATCGGTTCGATATGTCTGGTCGCCAGAGAACTCTGTAGGGCCTGGGGGATCGCCCTTGGCCATACATGGCTAGTATAGTGGTAATGTTTGACATTACAGTATTACCATTCGAATGAAGTTTAGATGTGCATTGTTCCTGGTTCTCGTCCCGTATTCCCTCCTCAAATGTTTCTTTTGCTGTATTTTATCCGATAAAGAAAATGTAAACTATTAAGGAGTCTGTTAACATGAACTTCAATGTTTACGACCATCAAAACTGTTCACTAATCCTTTACCCAAAAGTAATGAAAGAAAGAAAGAAAATAAATAAGAAAAAGATAAAGGGAAGAAAGAAAGAACAGGAACAAATGTTACAATTTTATCGTTACTTTTTTAGATTTGTAGATATTCAGAACTGTCTTTCTTATGCACTGTCTAGTTTAGTTTGTTACATTCAAAATAATTATCTGAGCAAAAATCGATTCGAAAATCATTCGATTCCCTAATCAACAGAACTCAAGAATATAAACCATCCAAATTACCTCTTGCTCCCAAGATCACCGTTCACACCCAAGGGATCTACCGTTTTCCCCTTCCATCAAAATTACTTCAGTCCTAGAAAAACTCACCATTATCACCTGTTTAGTCATTGGAGGCTGTCGGGATTCACCCGTGAATTTGCGAACCGAAACCCTCCGCTCTACCACTAGACCAGATAGCTTTCTCACAAGACTAATGAGTCAAATTAAACAAACGCCACCACAGTCTTTTGCCCAACAAACATGATTCAGTTGCAATTGAGGTAATGTATTGGCGCAAAGCAAACTTGTTCTCCAGTCATATATACACGTCAGCATAACGCAGCATGAGTACATGTGCGTGTTGGTGAATGGACCTCTGCACGCCAGTATTTCCCCGCATCCCCGGCCTCGGGTATTAGGTTACTCGACGACTGTTTTTGTCGAGTTTCTGGGATTGGCCGTCCCGCTTCGTTAGACCGATTTTTCCGCCAACTGTTATCTTTTGAATATCGACTTTATCTGTCGAGTATCTTCTGTCTTGTCCTCTCGGACTGTAGATGTTGATCTTGTGGTCGAGTCACACATAACGCTGTTGATGTTGGTGTAGTTATACTTATACAGGTATTTAGGAACAGTGTGTATTTTAAAACTATTATTTTTATGGGAACTTTCTCTGCGTTGGTTAACTATGGTGGTGTAACCAGAAAAATTATTTGGATGGTTTTGGTGTTGTTATAGGTTACACCTTATGCCATAAGATACAATCCTTAAAAGGGAGAGTATCAGTGAAAATATGGTTGACTTTGATTTAAAAATAATATAAATAGTTGAGTGGTCGTAGTGCTTATCGTCAGAGACACTGGTTCGTTACTGAGAACTTTGTACCATTCGGAAGATTGCACCTGAGCTGCTCTCCCTATTTCGTTTCATAAAATGAACCGTTGTAGAAAAAATCAAATTGTAATCAAACCACCTTGGGCTTTCATCAATATTGGACTCGTATTCCATTCAAATTTAGGTTAACATACTCTCAAGTCATTCCATATTGAAAAGAAAAATACGGGCTGCAACAGACATATTACTAATTTTTTGATACGGTAACGTCAGTGAGCTTCAAATCAATAGAACATAGGAAAGGAATCAACTGTTTGCTTCATTTCAAGACATTTAGAGCCGGAAATCAAAGTGATTTCACTTTCCAGACTCGTTTCCCGCCAGAACGGGTCTATGTAAACCACCAGGAAAGGTGTCGACATTCAAATCAGCTGATCATGTTAACAAGAACAATTCACATCTCTACTTCCCACGGTGGCTACTTTCTACCAATCAGGCGCAGTTTCGATCGTTTCCTACCGCAATTATCGAAGCAAATACCGGCTAACAAACAGGAAAGGCGTATGTTAATGGGTTCGTTCCCATCTTGGAGAGGAATTGCCAATTATATGTGGACGAGATGCGGGTATGGATACTGGAGTTGGATGACAACGAGATGAACGTGACGAGTAGGAACAACAATTGCATAGTAGGGCAATACTTGCGGGGAAGTCTGATAAGATTTGTATAAAGTATAGTACTTTGAATGCTCTGATTGTAGTGCATTGGATACAATAAATCGACAACCATCACCCAAATGCTTCTCAATTTGATGGCGGGACTTTGTTTCATAAAATACTTTCATCATTGTAAAAATATTACTATACCGAAATGCTTTGTTAGTCTGGGGATAAATAGTGTTGCTGAAAATTAATAGTTTGTAAGAAATAGTTTCACCTTCGTATGATCATAACTTATAAAACTGATTTAATTTTAATTTAAGAAAAATTGCAATATTGTAATTAATGAAGATATTTTGGAATTACCTCCTATAGCATAGAATAGAAGTGCTCTTTTCTGTGCTGAGGATTTTTTCCTATAGTAAGCTAACTTTTTCCCTCCGACACAGTAAACGAAAGTAAAACTATTGTTACAGCTTGTACTGTATACTAAGAGGAACCTCAATCAGGAGTGGATCGCCGTATCAAATTATTGCACAAGTTCACAATGAGTAAATGTGAATTCGCAAAAAACATTCTCTTCTGATAATTATTGGTAATCCCTACACACTGAACAAACATTTTCGGATCCATTGTACCCTCTACGATATACAGTTTTGTCACATTGAGGACGAGAACAGTTAGGATTTGCAATGTGGCTCGTTGCAGCGGGGAGGAGGAAACGGGGCAGCAGAATCAGGACTATTAGAGTTAACTACGAACTTCCTCCCCCTGTACATTCTGCTGGGACCCTACCTGTTGTACGACTGACTGCGACAAACTGCCGGTTGATAGATAGGTCAATCGTCACTCATAGTGATTGTAGCTTATTGCCACGCTGAAAAAGTATACGTTTCGTAATACTTCTGGTTTACTAGTTGTGTAAAAATGTTTATAGGTTGGTAGGAGAGCTCGCCCCGTGGTCGAAAACGCGACCAAAAGTATGTGAAATTCTCTATTTGTCATCCCACTCTGTACATAAAACATGTGATTGGAATTTCTTCCATTTGTTTTGATTTTCCCTTAAAATGTTGTTGATAATTCGTCACCCTCATGGCAACCCATAGGGCCCATGTTATTTTTTTTTAGTTTAAAATTCATTTTTTGAGCTTATTTTTGAGACTATTTTAATTTATTTCATTTGATATCAACCGTGTGTAATTCGGTCCAGTAGTATAGTCAGGCTAGCTGTCATAAGTTTTGCAAAAGTGTTTATAAGATAGATCATATGGGACGGCGATACAACAGGGTGTATGGAGTGCATTTTTAGGTGAAAATGAGCAATAAACGAGTGTTGGATGACTAAGCATACAGTTCTTCTGCTGACTAAGATCAGCTGTTTCATCAGCCTGGACAATTTATCAGCACAATGATATAGAAGCATCAAAAAGCTCTCAAGTTTACCATCAAACCAACCATTATTATGCGTACCCTATATCAACTCAACTACCCAGAAAACTTATAGAAACGTAACATATTTGATCGTGTTTGATCATTTCATAACCATTTTGAATCTAAAATTCCCTTTGTCAGAGAAGAATGGGACTTGTCAGTTCAAGAGGTGGAATGGAAGGGCTCGGTCGATATAACACACGTCCTATTGACCTACTGAGCTTGATACACTCGTCCCTTACTGAATCGTACATCAACAGTTGCAATAGGTACTTGCGTATTTATAACTGTCAGCCACCGTGCATGTTCACAGCTACTCTCTTAATTAATTAACTCCAGATAGACACCCATTAATTATAATCTGTACCGTGTGTGGAAATAGGCACAATTAGACTAAATTGAAGTGAAAGAAACAATACTTCGGCTTGAGAATTCCGCTGGGAACGACGATGAGGAATAAAAACAGAGACACCTACGGCATTCCGGACGCGTCCGTGACTTAATTGGAGATTAATTAATTTGTTTCATTTCAAAGCTGTTCACAAATTGGACTGGTTTGGAGGTTTGTTTATGTGTGTGACTTTGCTGATTTGCTGTTCACACTGAGATTTACACACACAAACATCACTTCTTGCCTTCGTGCTTACCAAAGAGGTTAATATAGAGGTATAATTGAATTTTATACATTTTTCATTTATATTTTTGTTTATTTTAGTTAAAGTGTTATAAAACAAGTATAACCGAAATAGATGGCGTACATTTTTGATTGTGCTTTGAGAAGCTAGTTAGTGCTAATAATTTAGCTCTTTCAGCTACAAATTAAACATATTACTGCCATTATCTTCCTATGTAAATCAATTAAGCCACTAGTTAAAATAAAACCAACATTCTTTCACCATGTCTTGTATTTTTTTTCAGCACTCCCTGAGGATTTTAAGTCTGGTCTCGCGGCAAAGATAGCAAACACACCAAGTAAGCAAACATTCTCAACAAACATTGGTACCCAACACGCTAATCTCTGGTTTGATTGTGCTTTTATTTAGTTCGTACACCAATAAATCACGGGGGTAATTTATGCTGGAAAACAACATGTGAATTATAACACTCGTTGTGTTTGGCGAATGAACTAAAAACCGGTTTACTTTACAAGCCTTTGGGTGTTTGCAGTTTCGTAAAATAGCTCATAGATAAGGAGAGTATGGGAATAGTACTAATGTGTGCATTATGAGCGAATGTATGCACATTTGTGTGTAATCTACAGGTATATAAGGAGACTAAGCTTATTTTAATGTGACCAATAACAACCATAATTTGAATGAATTTAAAATGTTCATAGTACACCTCTATACACAGGAGATGGACAGTTTGGCTTTTAATTTCTCCTTTCTTCGTCAAGCTTCCTTTAATATCGAGTTATCAGGGTTTTCCTATTTTGCCAAATCATTAGACTTTAGATAACGATTGACACATATCGATCTAAACAAACGTGGTTGTTTTCTGGCCACCAAAAAAGTTAAAGGTTCAATGGACAAAGTTTTACTATGAATACAAGTATTGTAACTACTTATCTATTAAATAGTAAATACCATTAAATATTATGTAGGTAGTGTTTAAGTATCCACATTTAAAAAACGTTACCCATGTCAACAATCATGTCCAATGTCATATCACCTACGACAAAATTACTACTTTATTTCGTTACATGCACCGTTTATTTATTATAAATTGTTACTTCTACTTCCAGCTGGATTTCTAATAATCATAATCGTAAGCGAAACTCACCCCCAACGCACAAAACTACCCCGTCCGCATTAGACCGCTATTAATTCGGACTAAGGTCTGATTTAGATAGACCACGTTTGTTTGTTTGGTGTCGGTTTTTATAAGCCCCGCCGCGTCTCTGGGACAGTTGGTTTAATATTTAGTTCTCTCTGCCCCTGCTTACTCTGTCTCTGCTCAATATTAGTTTTGTATTACATTTCCTTGAGTGAATCACGATTAAAATAAAAATGTATAAAATGTTTTGATTCGACTATATTGTACAGATTCTTTAAACGATGTAATTTACAACTTAATATTTAATTACAGATTTTCACTAAATTCACATTGTTATTGTATTTACTTTTAGTGTATGATTCTTGAGTAGTTGTATCAATTTTCCGCCTGCTTTACAGATTTACTACATATTATTCCCTTTACGATGTCTCGATTTGATTTACAAACTGTGACTTTTTTTCCCTACACATCCATCCATTTAAAATTCATTGATTCCTTCCTCTGAGCCTAAAGTTTTTGAAAATAACCTACATACTTCATATTAAGTATCCTTAGAGCATCCTTGAAGCTAGAAAACTATTTTATTCCTACGGTTACAACATTATATTATACACATTTACACATAATAATACCACAACATTCAAATTATACACACAAGAGATAAAGCCGTAACAAACGAAAACCTTTCATACATTCATCCCCCGTCCTTTTAAGGCGGAATATTAAATTACCCGAAATTACCAACAGTGATGGACACGCTAGCGAATAAAAGGGAACAATAGCATGTTTACACCACATAAAAGACATGAAACCGACACACAGACGAACGGACGGACTGGCAAAGTCAGCGGGTGGTGCATTAAGGAAGCGTCCAAGCGACGGATTCCATTTTCACCCTTTTAAGCGACGCATGACTAAGGGATATTTAAAACAAAAGGGGTCGCCGCTCGCATAATAAGAGAAACGTAGTGTTGTTTAGGGGTGTTTCTTTGGGGTGTTTTTCGATAATTATGCTTGATTAGGACGAAGCCTTTGTGTGAGTCGCGTTATCGAATCTTGCTTTGATATTCGCGTTCATCAGAACATTAATGACAATGTAATGAGAGATGGAACGTAGCCACTTTGGTGTAAGTGTCTGAAAATGTACAGAAGTGCCGAGATAGAGATGGTGGTTCCGTTGTCTTTGATGAACTAATGTGTGTATAGACGTGTACTTCAGTCGTCGTTGGAACAGAAGCAATATGCGAATCACCGATGTAGGCCTACATACATCGATGATGTGAATTGTACAGAACAGGACATTCAAGAAAATAAATAATAATTTTGCAAGCGAGGATTCAATAAATATAATATATTATCAAAGAGCTTTACAGTTTCCTTAGAATAAACGTAAAAAATTCCAATGAAATAGAAAATAAATATAATGAAAATGATTAGATTGATTAATTACAGGAATAGAACATTTATCCTACTGGTACTTAATAGAAAAATAGTGAACAACTTTTCGTGAACCTACTAATAATAGTAGGCTACGAATAATATAATAAACACAGAGGAGTAGCTATTGTCGAAGCCTTCATGGGAATACGTCTGATTAGGGTCCTCAGAAACCTAAAACACAATTTGCTTAAATCGTTTTCCAGCATATACTCGCATTACTTCTAAAATATGGTGTTCAAAGAATTTATTGAAGTTATTGTTTGTTTTTCCAAGTGACTCCATATATAAAAGTCAAACTAAAGTTATCTAAAAATAACTGGGGTTACATATTACCATTTAACGTATTCATTAATTAACTACATTGTAGTGTTGATTGTAGTGTACTCTTTTCGTTACTATTAACTTCTCTTTCAAATTACCTTGAACTATTTGACCACACTAGTATTAAACATTTTGAACAGTAATTTCAATACACTGTTTTCTGTTATGTCTGGTAATTAATCAATTCTATGTTAGTAAGACTTGGAGTTCTAGCCCATCATCAAAAATCCATATTTTCTATGTATTTCAACCACCCCAAATCTATTCCGACCCCTCGGCTTAAGATGCATTTCAGCGCGATGTCCCAAACATAAAGCTAGATTACCACCTCTAAGATGTTTGCTGTATACATTTACACGGCCTTCAATATCACACCAATCATAAACAGGTGGATTGGTCATAAACAGATGATTGAGTTTGCCCAAGTCTATAACCGTGCGAGGTGACGTCTTAGGTTATGTTTTGTGATTAACGAGGGGGAGATGTTCGTCTCTAGAGATTGTAGTTGTCTCCTAGTGTGTGTATAAAGCGAAAGTGATGTAAATGGACAAAAATAATCAATGGATAGGTAGAGTGTATAAAATAATACAAAAAATACGAGGATAAAAGACAACCGAGGAAAATTTAGAACATACAAAAATGCTGAGGAATTAAAACTAATTTACCGTTATAGTTCATCAATAAAAAATTGTTAAAAATACCTAATAAATTTATAGACTTTGTTTTAAAACTTGTATACTTGCCAACACGTAAACAATGTTACAGTAATTCCAGTTCAAATTTACACGAGTATCATAAACAAAGAGACGTTTATGTTAAACTGTGTTTACCTGATGAAGGAAACAATTAATTAATTGTTAGAGAAATTATTTACACACCGTCTTATTAAGCAATATTGTCATTTACTGCTTAATTGGGTGCGTAAACATTGAAATAAATGGGGGTTTTGCTAATTAATACGTTAATTACAAAGATAGAGTGTCGTTGTTTTAAATATATCTATGAAATAATAACCAAAATAATCCATGAAAAGTGTGCGTTTGGTTGTAAGAGATGTTATAATGCATAAAATATTGTATTGGATGGAGGGGACTATAAAATAGTTGTTTTCGTTACTTGTCCCTAAAGTAGGCTGTTTTGGGAGGATATCGTGTTTAACGGACGAGACTTTGCCAAGTCCGGAAATTCGACCAAGTCACAAAAAAGCATTTTAGGACGAGTTACGAACAATATTTTCATTACATTGTCATATATTATAGCAGAAAATACAAAATAAAATACAGTAACACTGAATGAATTAGGTTATGTAACAAAACAAAAAAAGTTTGTTTATATATTGTTGAAGCATTTTAAAGGACCAGAACATTAGATTTGTTTTTCAGATAAGCTTTGACATGACCATATGATTCAAGTCCGTAAAATTTTACGGACTAGTCCGCAAAAAGCTATCTTTAGGGACTCAAAGATACCGTAAAACAGCTGTTTTAAGACAGTGTAATGAACAATTATTTCTATCAGCCTGAAAGACTTCTCTTTTTAAATGAGTTCCCGGACCACCAATTGCAGATTTAAAAGTCATTGATGAATTACGAGATTTGGACCTTGTTACAAAAACAAGTTCCACATTCTATTTCAACCAACCGGACTTCAATGTTTTTACATAAGTTTTAGACAGAAATACGTACGAACACCTATACATATGACTCACTGCCGCACGATATAACTTACTGCACAGTGACCAACAATAACCATATTAGGCGCCGCTGTGCGGCAGTCTCGTGCGGTCGACCGCTTCCAGCACGTGCGGCCAACGGCTGACCGCAGAGGTTTTGATGAATATACACGGGATGTGGTTGGAATCAGTTGCTATTGAATTGCCTTGTTGCTATGTTGATTTAATGTTGCAAACAATACTTGTATTTTTTTCAATTTAATGACTCACCTATTTGAAAAATACTATTATTATGTGGAAATAATGAGATAAGTGTGGTTCAGTTAAGAAAATATACTAATGTTTGGAAACTAAAATAAAATTGTTGAACTTCCTCAATGAGTTTGAGAAAAAACCACTAAACCCTTCTTTGATAGGAACCGATTAATATCAAAATACGAGAAAGTGTTGGAGAATGCAGAAAGAGAGAAGAAGAGGAAATATTTAACAATAACAGAAACCAGAAATGCATCTTTTACCCCACTAGTCACGTCTGTGGACGGAATGCTGGGCAAAGAGTTTCATACCTTGCTCAGAGCAATGACAGAACGCCTAACAGAAAAATGGAAGAAACCTTACAGTTTAGTGATGAACTGGTAAAACCATCTTTGCGACGTTAAGGGCCAGCAGCATGTGTCTAAGGAGGACAAGGAAGAAGTGGAGGACCCTTAGAGAGTTTGAAGATGGGGCCGGATTACCAGTTATTTATTAATTTAAATAGCAAATGTTTTATTACTTTTCCATGTCAAAATTGATTGTATTAAAGTGTTTTGCTTTGTTAAAAAAAAATATCAATACTTCTAATATTATAAAAACCCCAAGGGATGTACAACTAACTTTACCTAACATATCCTAAACCTAGCTTGAGGCCTACAACCTCAGGTAAAAAGTTTCCAAAAATCTTAGGTTTATTGGAATCTGACTGGTGGAAGGAACAAAATAGATTTGATCTTCTTCATTTCAGTTATTTTTCAAGAGAATTTTTTTAATTTGGAAAAACGGTCGTTCTTACCGTTCAAATTCAACATCCATAGAAACATTTTTCTTTGCGTTAAACTCCTTACAACGATCTTTTTTACGTCCTAACCTCAAAAAATCCCTCAGTAGTCCACCTTCATTTCACAAGATAAACCAAAACAATTTCTTGATAGAGACGTTATAACGTTGACATTGTTGACGTTGTTGTCCCGCTTTGGACAAATAGTGGAGCTATGACGAGGCAAACTGTTATAATTACGTTGTACGTACAGTATTGATAATATTGTTACTGGGCCGGTATTTGCCGTGGCTTAGCCATTGTTCAATACAAACACACATGCAACGCTGTTTGGTGTTTGTCCTTACAGAGGGCTGTTGCACTGACCACCACGTCAACGATGCAAGTTCATGTTTCATCAAGGGTTGTTCACCGCCTTTATGCGACAATGGCGTTCTGATCCCGTCTCAAAGCCGACAGAATTCGGATGGATGAAATTTGATTACAAAGCTCTCCCCCTCCCTTCTGACGGTGTATCTGTGATTCTTTGGGTCTGTAGATGGGATTTGTTGGTCTTTGTACTGCGGCTGTCACCTTTTCCGCAGGTTGGAAAGAGTGCCGCAATGTAATAGTATTAGGTTTATGTTTTGGGTTCTTACGAAAAATAGTTTGCAAAAAACATTACTCATTCTGGTAATTAAAGTCATGGCTACAAAGAATATGGGGGCAACGTATTCACATATAACTGAAAAAAAGTAAAGACAGGTATTCTTATCCGTACAGATTTTATGCAGTCGTAGCTTTCATACAAAACTACATTTTAAGCAAGTAGCTGAGTTTTTTTTAGCTTTTAAGCTCATCCCGTGGGTACAAAATCCTAAGCTTAAGACTTTATTCAAAATTTGAAGTAACGAGTGATTCTTATCCTCAAAATCGGTGTGACAATTTTCTTGTTTAGGGACGATTATAAAAAGCAGATTGAAAGTTGCAATTTTGCCAACATTCCATAACTGAAAACCATTATGGGTACAGAGCTCGGATTTCAGGATTTTACCAAATATTTTCCTTCCAAGTTTATATAAATTTAAGAAGAGATTGTTTTATCTTTTAAATTTATGTTTAATGTTTTGGAACGATTTTACTAAGCAGATTTCAACCTAACACTCAGTACTTCAGGAAAATGTCTATATGCCATGTTCATTTCATCAAAAGGGAATACTTTGTTCATAATTATAACGATTACAACACGTATGGATTTTAATCTGAAATAATTTCAATACACTTAACACGTAATTGACTGCAGTCAATTAAACTGGAGAGGTTTCAAGTCAAGACAATCTTCTTAATTGGCTTAACCTTTGTGAAATGCTTCTATCTACAATCTAATTTTAGAGTAAGTGAATATTACATTCTGCTTTCCATAGGGGTTTAAATGAACTACAATCCTCCAAACTTATTATGTAAAAGAATAAATTCAACAAGTCGATTTTTATTTTCAGAGATTTGTGGCTTTTTGGAAACATTGTAAAGAAATCTCCTACACTATACTGTCATTATTTAAAACACCACTTCTCCAATTCCCTTCTATGATGAGTCAACATTCTAAAAATTCGACAATTACTCTTAGAGTTATTAAATAACGTGTCCTATTTGTTTTTACTAATTCTTGCAACTACCAGCAACGAAGAGTCAACACTCAAACATTACTTCTTACAGCGACTACTTGTAAAGTCATTAGTGCTGGTGACACGCCCCCAAGGTAAACACCAGTTGTAATTGTTTACTTCCCCATTCATATTGTTTACTCACTTGTCGCCCGCTGCGGGAATTAACAATGCTCTACCTGTGTAGCTGTCTGGGCCGTCAACAGAGTCAATAGTGGCTATTGATTGGGCCGCTATCAGCGACCACTCATCAAAAACTGTTACAAGCGGGGACTTTATCCCCGAAATGGGATATTTCATGCACAGGGATGGAATGAGACAGGGGAATAGTAGGCTAGGTGGGAAACTAAAAACATTGAGCGAGCTCATATAACTAGGCGTAAGCTGTGTATGTTATTTACAACGACACCCGGGTAAAAAGAAAATTGTTACAATTCTGGAATTAATCCCCGAAACGGGGTATAACACATTAGGTACTACAGGGATGGAATGAGAGAATGGTTTCATAGTGGATTCCTAAAACACTGATTTGAGTAGCTTGTAAGTTTGCTCCAAATATGTGTGTGGATATGATGATGTTACTTAAGACAATTCATCGGTAAAACAATTGTGTCTTGAGTATTTTATACTATAAATCGGATATTTCCAAGATTATATGAATGAAATGAGCAGTGGAATCGTTTTCGTATGCTTATAAAATGATTTTTTTAAACGTCATTATTTTCTTAAATTCTAGTGCGTTGCTAGTACATGTGACATAAGGAACATGCTGTATCTTTTTCAGGTAGTGTGAAATAATATGAGGTTTTGGGGTGTAAAGGGATTTTCGTGTTTAAGATTCATGACCAACAAATCAATTCTGTTGGTTTATTTGATTTGAGGACTTTCTAAAGTTGATTCCAAAACATATTTCGATGATTTCAAATGTTTTAGCCATTTGTTTTTCTTGATCTAACTTCTACATATAACATCAGTTGTGTTTTGGATTTAGACCTTAATAATTAACTTTTGAAGTCAAAGGGGATTTTTTAAATGAATAGAAAAACGTTGATAAAAGGGACATTAAATAAAAAATGTCAATCATTGCCCAACCAAAACTATTCACCGATGATTAGTTTGCCCTATGGCTTTTAGTGGTAAGGGTGGTTATCAATTACTGAAAAAGTTCAGTTTGAAATCAGCCATTATAACATACCAACTTAAAACATTTTAACCTTTTCAAATCTTTGTGAAATCCAACTCACTGCCACGTGCAAGGGAAAATCTCCAAGTCGTTGGATCGCGGATATAGCAAGCGCAGTTATAGCAACAAAGGGTGGTGCAGGTATTTTGAAAACTTGGTGACTTTCCGATAAGAATGCCTTAGGGTGAGGGGGCGGCACGACCCTGGGGGGGGGGTATTCAGAACACGCGCCGTTGACAAACGATGTGGTGACAACGGCGGGTCCTCTGCATGGGAAAAATCCACAGGCTACTTATTTTGCCGTCATTTGTTTCCCTTCCCTACTTGGCGAGGAATATAAACCCTGGTGTAGAAATACCTCGATCGGCACGTCTGAATTGATTTAATTTGTCAAAAGTATGAAAACATTTAGGCAATTGTGCTTGATCAATAACGCTGAAGAGGATTATGATGCAAAAACTTTTAACCCAAATATGATTTGATGATTGTTGTATTTTTGGATGATGACTTGTTATTCTTTCTTATTGGCTAAGACCAGCACTTCTTTACCTCGGAAGCATTAGAAAAGAATCTAATTCAACTGGGTTCGAGATAAACATCTTAAACCAGGTCCAGTTTCAAACCATTATCTTCTTGCTTTTATCGAAATGTTTTTGGCGACCTTAACTTTTCATTTTGCGAACATTTTAACCACTCAGATGCTCAGCAGTGGCAAATAAAGCGATAGACGATACTTTTTAATCCTACCATACAAGTGTCCAAAGAGTACTTGACAGTTTGGAACATTGATGGTGTTTCAAAAAAGTTACCTCATGATGTAGCTGGAGGTTGATTTCATAAAAATTCCATTTCTACATCACTAATTACCACCAGTAAGGTTATCAACCAAGCTCGAAGTGATAATTTTATCACTTTTAAGTACTCTGAAATCATCAGCCCAACCAAATTTTCTGAATCTTCCAATCATTTCTTGTGTTACCATTTACAAGCTTTTTGTTGCCAATATTGATCATTCTAGAGAAGTTTAAATATAAATAGACCAACTCACCAGAAAGATGGCCGTTCTCGTAGCCAGGGTAGTCCCCGTTCTCAAGGCGGTGTTTCTTCAGCTGATGGGACAGATGGGAAGCCGCCAAGCTGAGACCGATGGATGCTCTCTTGGGAGGTCGTCCCGGCCTGGAACTGAGCAATGGTAGAGAGTTACTGACGTTAAACGGGGGGCCAAAGGGAAGAATTGGGAATGTGAGGAGGAAAGGTAGGAAGCAGAGGAAGGACTCCAAGAAGAAATGGAGAGTGGGCGTTTCTGAAATGTCTAAATAAAAGCTATAAGGAAGATGAACCAACTTTTGTTAGACAAATCTTTGAGATAACTGTAGAAGAATGGAAGAAACGCCAAGGATGAAAACTTTGTATTTGGAAAAGAAAGACTAGTCAGAATACAATAATAAGGGAAAATCAGATGTAAAATAAAATCGAGTAAAAAACTAGAGTAAAATAGTGAAAACTTTCAAAGTAAATGATGATAAGTATCAATCGAATTTGGAGGTGAACTTTTAGAAGTTAGAGTAGAGAATAAGCTATTCCTTTGCTGAGGAAAAACATGCCTTAAGGTATAAATCTTAAATGAAAATATTATGAAGAAATTGACAAAGGCTGAAGCTTTAAGAAATCATGACGGGTGATTGGAAAAGAAATGGATTGGTTTGGATAGAGGGCATGGAAAAACTTAATAAAATAATAATAATTCGTACGTTCGAAGGAGGAAATTTTCCATCCCCTTGCAGCCTGAGTTTTAAAATCATCGACAGTGCTGAAATTCGTGTAATATTTCAATATTCCTGCGGATATTTGTTTTACAACTCATGTAGCAAAAACTACTCGACTGGCCAAACCATGTAAATCACTTGATCAAAATCGGTGGCAGAGGAAATCATAATTTCTTGTCACAAAACCGGACCGGCGATATTCACAGCCGTTACATCCTTCCCATTGTCTCCACGCCCAATTATAGGTGACAATATTGGCCACGTATAGTCGCCATTGGCCACGCTTCGTCGCGCGACACACTTTTTGTTTAAAATAATGAACAAGTGAAATTCGCTGATGAGTTATGTGTAAAGAAAAGGCGCGACAATTGGTAAAACACAGTTTTGAAAAGACAGGAAACTATTGAGTTTGTGCCTCGTGGATTCAAGGTTGAACAAAGGTGATTTTTTGTAAATCGATATATTGTTTACCTCCAAATAATATTACGTATAACTTTAAAAGGCTCAAAGCTCTATCAACAATTAATAGTACAGGTGGGTTGATGTGTGGTAGGGGGGATCCTATAAACATCTAACAAAATTTGTGAATTCATTCCGCGTTTTTCCAATAGATAAGTGTAACCTTTCTAAGAGTGCATTGTTTATTTAATCCCTTCGTTGGTTACTTGTGTTTTTATGGATTTATTTTTTTATTTTTTAAGTCAGCAGCAGTTTATGTCTTGGACTTAATAGGTTTTTGCCAGTTAAACAACTCATTAACTTTTGGAAAAACGAATTCTTAAGCTTAAGCTGGTTTGATGACAAGTCAGGGTTTCAACCGTTCCATAGAAAAGTTCCAAAAGAGCAGTAACATGAATTCGTGAAAACCACAACAATGTATATACAGCCACCAAGTGAAATTGTGACATTGATTTCGCGATTCAAATAAGAATTTGCTTGTCGTTTAAATCAGATAAACCCTGACCTCGACAAGAAACTTCACTCTCAGATACATTCCAGCTGGATTTGTACATCTCCGAATCGAACAAAAGGTTTAAGATGTTATGGCCATTCAGGGCTGTAATCGGGCACATAAAACGATTTTCAAGCAATAAAATAAATCCGAGAGTAGCTGTGTAGCGCCGATACGAACACCGAATGGTTTTTGAGTGGTCGGGCGCCCCTGTTGTGTCTCCCTCTCAATAATTTAGTTTCGACGTTGATAGGACTACAATGGGCAGCGGTTACTTCTGGATGTTTGATAAGTTTAATCAAGTGTTGTGTTCTCACGGCACAGACATTATGTCAGAAAATTAATAATTAATAGATTCAATGCCAAGTACAACCGATACGGTAGTTAATGTTGTAAGTAAACTACGTTGGAAAATTATTGATGAATGAATTCGTATTTTGTGATTTGCAAATATTTGTATTTGCTTTTATAAAATTAACATAATGTAAATTCTCATTTAGTCTTATGTAGTAAAACTTTGCTGTAAATTCTCCCGGACTAAATTATTCCAAATTTGAATCACATGTTTGAAGGTTTGTACAGGATTTTCTTCTTTAAGTGAACAGTGATAAATATTTTGTGATCCTTAAGGGATTTCAATATATTCTGAAGTTATTTATGTAAAAGTAACAGAATATTATTCCTAAACCCGAACTGAGGTGTTGTGTGACAAAAAAGCGGCTTGATTTGGCAATTATTTTAATAGTAAACTTGTGGGAAATATTCGCTCAAAAAGAGAATATTTATCATTGTAATAATATTTTAATTACAAATATTATACCCACTTATTTGTTTTAACGTATTCAACGATTTGTTGTGGCAGACACTTTTCCTGATGCTCAGGAAAAAATGTACAGGTAAAGAAATTACATACTGAAAAAATAATTGTAATCCTAGACTCAGCGCATTTCCCTGTGTTAGATCAGATTGAAATTTATGAAATTGATTGCGACAAAATAAAGTCCGTGTTTAATTTATCTTGGAATCTCTATTTACATCGAAATAAATACAACGTCATGTTGTAACTAAATGTACATATCAAATACTGTATTGTTTAACAGAAAATACAGACTTGTGAAAGGAAACCAAGCACACCAATTTAAACTCCTGATATTCCAGAAACACCAATAACCCCGGACAAGAGCAGACAAGACGCTTGATAACAGAAACAAGCGGGGCAATAAAAGTGGGTAGTAAAAGTAGTGTTTAAACAGATGGTGTTATTGGTTAATAACGAGATGTTTGTTTGTATCAACCAATAAACAGGCTTTCAACGGCCTGCAGTCATCGTGATCATTGTCCTGTTTAGCCTCAACCTGCGTTGTTGTTGTTAGACAGCAACAACAATCGGATGTTATAAGATGGGCGAGTTGAAATGGGGATATTTTAAAGTACGAGATGGGAGTAATTGTGAGGTTACAGTATAAGTTTCCACCGTTTTTTTTACCACGTACATATGAGTTATGTAACATATCTTAATATAATTATTTCAATCCATGTGTTACCTTTTGTTGAACCGATTTTTTCAAATATCAAAATTTATGAGGGATTTTATTGGTTGATTTGACGATTAAGAACCCAATCTTTGTTAAATTTGCTTCCAACCAGTTTGAAAATGTTTAAGTGAAATATTTCCCACCACTTTGTGAAGCTATTAAACTATCAATATTGAAACTAGCTGTTACCCTCGGGTTTCAGCCCGTTTGACTTTATAAGTATTAATAAAACTATTGATTGGTTAAGTTAAGCTGAAGTAAACAAAACAGAATACAGTAAAAGAACAACCAACAAATAAGTACAGCTGGGGTATTTTTAACATTAGGTGTATGAAAAGTTCCCTTTAGAAAGGAATTACGACCTTAAAGGGTGATTTATGATATAGTGAATAGTTTTGAGAGAGGTTTTTTGTCATGACGAAAATTTTAAGTATATGGTTTATGGGGGTGTGACTTGTAGTTTTCTCAAAAGTTCATGGGGACTTTGGGATTTATATAAGGATAAGTCAATGTATGTTTTAATGGTACATTGTGCAAGTTAATCCCACCCTTATCTTTTCAGACTTATTACCCATAGCTAAACGTTGCTTAACAACTAAATCACAAACGGGGACATACTAACTGGTTCTTCAGAGAGAAATCAAGGGATCATGAAATTGGGGAGGTAAATGCTGTAGACCCAATAAAAAAGACACAGAAATCAAATCTGAAACAGTTCCGTTTTGAGTTTAGAGTAGTGCCCCGACCCTCTTGTGTTATTTGCACCCCTGAGTGATTCTGCCACCGCCCCAGGCCAGCAGCCGTTTCTTCTGCTAATATTTCCATTCTCTTATATCATTATCCTTTTTTATTCCCTTCCTCCCAGGGCAATTTGATCCGTCCTTTTAAAAGTGCAATTCTCAAGGATGAACCATTTTGCTGAATTTCTTATCTTGAAGTTATTTGGCTGCAAAGTAAAAATATACAGAATCAAAATTAGTTTTAATCCGTCTATCTTGTTAGGCTCACCGTGTGATAGGAATGCATTTTTAGTTGAAAATTGACTTATTATATCAACTATTTTATATAAGGTGATCTTACTAATATTATAAATGTGAAGGTTTGTGTGTTTGTTTGAAGTTCAATCACGCACAAGCCACTGGACGGATTGGGCTGAAATTTGGCATGATGATAGCTCACATTCCCGATTAACATATAGGCATATTCTTATCTCAAAAATCCTTTCGGGCTCCGCCCCAGAGGCTCTGTAGTTCCCCATGTTAGCCTTATGAGTATTCATATTTAAAGGGAAAAAGAATTTAGTCAGCTGTTTCAGCTAAAAAAAGTTGGTTCTATGATATACAAAAGCATTAAAAAGCTATAAGATTTACCAACAGGGTGCAGCACTATAATTATTTTTGCATTTATGTCAAAGTAGGATTGTTTACAGTTATGTTTATGTTTTTAATGTCATGAATAATTTGTGATTTTTTGTGAATTCTAAATAATTTTTCTTTTTTATTGTTTAGGTGAAGTGGTAGAACATTATGGCTATGGTAGATGTGTAATACCATCATTATACCGCCAATTTTAAGAAGGGAATGTTATCAAAATTTGTCTTCCCCCATTGCAAACGCAAAGCTTGAGTATAACTGCGATAAGCATTTTAAACTTATATGCCAACCCCGTACGAAGGACGGATACTCTGCTAGTATTATTATATACCACCAACAATTAATTGGCGTTACATATCTAACTATAAGTTGAATTGTAGCTTGGCCTGAAGATGGATTTGTATTCCTCATCCGAAACGTCGACTAGTGTAGTTGGATATTGTCATACAGTATTCTAAAGCCCAAGATTCTACACTCTACTTAAGCGATGAATTAATTCCTTTAGCTTAGAGTTTAGGTATAATAAACTGATAAATATTTTATAAATATGAATTACCTATTTAATTTTCCCTATTGGAAGTGATTCCTTGAAACTCGCATCTTCATTTTTGTATTCCATTCCCATTTCCTAATTTCAATTCAAACTCGTCGAGAAGAATATAAATCCTCCTTTTCGCCCCCAGTAATTCAAATCATGTAAACAAAGGTATGTACTCGAAGGGTGGCCTACCAGATATTTTCCAGATATAAGGACGGATGAAACAAAAATTGCTTTTTAATCAGGCGGATTCCTCAGACTTTTATTAGCAATGAAAACAATCTTTTATTGGTCTGGTGCTTGTTTTTCATTATGATTTAGTCTCTAATAAAATCAGTGGCGGTTAAAAAGTAATTAGACAGGAACGAATGCGATTTAAAAAATATTTCTTTCGGCATAAGGGGTGTTTTAGCGAATAGCGTAGGTTTTTAATTTAAAATATCTTCAACATGTTTTACTAATTTACATCTATTTTAAACATTAATTAACTCTTGCCTGTATCCCTCTTTTCAGTGCTTGATGAAAACTATCAGGTATAGAATAATATTGTTGACTTTTGTACGAATTAACAGTCTGTCATAATTTTAAGTTAAATTTTACTCAAGTTTAATATTACCATTATTAATAGTCCAATGACAAAAGGGGTGCAGAGTTTATCTAGTTTTGAATCGGTAACCTTTTGCTTTTAAGTTGAGCACTATAACCATTTCGTTATCCAGACAAATTTGTCAACACAATGTTTTACACTAAACGACCAAGCTATCTTTATTGACCAAAAAACCTATCATCTTTTACTCTTTGAACTCCTTACCTTTAATGTCATCAATACAATTTTAGTTCTCTTAACTTTCTAACCCCTAAAAAGAAAACTGCTTCATGACCTTAATTATTTTACCTATACTGTGCTTCACGTATTGGAAACTAGAAGTCATAGTGTATTAATGTTTATTCATTACGCGAAAAACCTTTCACAAAGATCCAACACAAAACAACAAAATAACCTATATTTACTTATAATTTTATCATCCTTTCACACTATGCTTATCGACTTCATTGAAATTTCTACTAAAAAAACTTGGTCACAACTTTGTAATAATTTGAACCGACAACTCAGCTGTTATTGCGTGACACGTCATATGAGGGTTATAGTACCACAGGAAGGGTTGTACACCCCTAGGTTTCGTCGGGGGGGGGGGGGGAGTTGAAGTGTCATCAAATTGGAACGTGGAGGGCGTAAGATTGGGCAGATTACCATGTGTGCTTTGGTGATTGAAGGTATACACCTTCAGATGTTCCCCCCTTCCACCAGTTTTCAAAACCGAACACCTCGTTTGTGGAAAAGTTATTTTGATGCAAATGTGAAAATCTTTGTTTCAAATAAGAAAAGGTAGTTATTGTTGTATTTAATAGGTTTAAAATCTACTTATTTATTTAGTATGTATGTGTTACACAATTAATTTAATTGAACGTTAATTTGAGAAATTCAAATATTATAAAATATTAAACGAATTGTGCACCCAGCTTCTATTCATGAATAGATTATTATTATTTTTGGAAATCATTGATGCAAATCTAGGTTTTAGTAATCAAAAGCTGACACAGTTGTTCGTAGATAGAATTCCGTTAATAATACATTACATTTTTATGCTGAATTGTAACTAGGTAAAGTTTGCATCATTTACACCTTTTGAAACTTAATTAATAATAAATGGCATATTGTTAACCGCTTCTAACATTATTATCATTTACAATTCTTAATTTCTTTGTCACGTTTTTACAATAGTATAACATTTAATTTAAAGAATAAAACATTTTTGACTATGAACTGTAAGTCGATATCGTTTTCACTAGCATCTGTACATTTAAAAACTAACGCCAGAGCATAAACATGTTTAACATCTACATACAATATAATAATCTTCTTTATCTCAGTGGGGAAAAAATAATTCACCAAGGATGATGTCTTGTTCCGGCAGCTCTGACGGACCAATCTCCAGGTCATAAGTCAAACAGACAGACAGACAGACACCCCTCCCCATGTTATATTTTATGACCTCAGTCCAGTCCAATATCTTGACCCTACCTCACTATCACTGTCCGCACTAAAATATAGCGGTGAAGATTGGACTTTGGACTCATTTAGGCTTAGTGTAGAGACTTACGTCTTTCACTACTCTCTCGTCTTTCCAATACTCGGACTTTTCGTCTTCGCCGGTATCTCTCGTTCCTTATTTATGTCAGGGAATCTCAATCAATTGCAACCACTTGATACGAAGGTGTGAAATTATATTTGTAGTTTTAGTTTTAGCTAAGGTGGAATTAAGCTATCTAATTTTGAAAAAATGAAAAAGTTAAATGAATAAATTTTGTTGCACTGTTTTTAATCACTAAAATATCAGCTTCAGATAAAACTAAACATTTTCAGAATTGTATGGACATTATAATGTTAATCATATCTGTATTGTTATCCAACAGAAACTGCATTCAAAATCAACTAATTCTGTTATGAAAATTTACTAGAATCTTGAAACATTTTTTATCATTTTCAAAAGGGTTTTTGTTACCATAGAACTTAACAGAAAACCCAATACTTACTATTACTCACAAAATTTGCCGCATTTCGTTCCACGACATTTCGTCAACTTACACCATTTCATCCCTCACTTTTCACGCCATTTAACCCACCCCTATCTACAATCTCTGTCGTTTTCCCATTTCTCGTAACAAATACTCGACAAAGCTCCGTCCAAAAATAGGTCGACTATGATAAACTGGCGGGTGGCGCGTGGTGCCTTATCTACAAGACCCAAAATCAGAGGGGGGAGTCTGGGGTGAAAACAACCAGATCCCCAGTAAAAGCCAGATGTCATCCAGCACCCTTAAATAAAAACAACATATCACCCGACCGATTGAAAAAATGATTGTGTTTTTTATGGGGTAACTGCGTATCGGGGTTTTCGGCCTCATTGCCGCTCGGGGGCCAAGGGAGAGTTTTTGGGCGAGGTCATGTTACTTGATGGACTAGCAATGACTCAGGGGTTTGCCGGAGTTCGCACGGTTGGTAGTTGCGAGTGTTACTGGGGTACCATAATGTACCGCTTCTTTGGTTTTAAAATCGTCCTGGGGCTAACCCTTTTGTCTCACATGATTCCTTTTAATTAAATGGATTCTATGGACTTTTGTTTAAGATTAGTGAGTTTTAAAAGGTATCCACTATTGACAAAATATATGTGCATTTTCAAAAACTGCAACTATTATGTGGAATTCAGAAGTTACGAATAAAATGATTTCCCATTTATAAATACATATAAAAACTAGTTAAATTTATCTTTGATTCCCTGGAAAGGTAACGCTCTAGAATGATGTCTACATACATAACATATATTTTAATTCGATCCCGATTTGCGGTTTACTTACTCAATTTTGACTCTTAGTGTCAAATTTTACAAGTTTTGTGTTCTATCCTATTGATTAAACTCCGCCATGAGCAATACGTCGACTATACACACTTGTGCACTGTTACTGATCAATAGTTTATCCCAAGTAACCTTCGTAGCCTGAGGATCACAATCAAGCACCGCAGCAGTAGCAGTAGTCGCCCCACACGCACTCACACACACACACAGTTACATTGTGTACACGTCTTGCCAGTATCGTATGTCGAGGGTCCAACCCTTCCCGAACCCAACACCGGCCGATCGCTATTAAAAGCTCCCATTTTTAGTGTATTTACAGAAATCGAATTTGAAAGCGTTTTTCGATTTACTACCCCCCGAGGGTCGAATGGACTGTCACCGGGTGTTTCGCTTTTTGACACTAATCCAATGAGATATAAAAATAATACAAGACCGCGTCTATGTCTCAATCCCCAGTTCATCCCTTGGCCAAACAGAATGTTTTGTATTAATTTCCATTCTTATCTGGCATTGTGTTCCCCTACAGAACGATAAGTCCGTCATATTGCGCGGATGTTTGGTTTCCACTTTTCTTCTGAACGTGTAATCCTTCGCGAGGATTAGACGAATCAATTTCAGAGCCTGCGATAGCGACGCTTTTTGTTTTCGAAACTTCTTTAATGTCTTCTTTGTGGGTTTATTTAATATTCGTCTGTAATTTTGGGATTGTTCGGTTGCGTCTAAAGAAATATTGCATTCTATGTATACGGTTATCTCCAGAGATTTTTCGGGAATTAAATTTGTTTTACCAATTTTTGAAGTATCTTCATTCTGACTATTATTTTTGCAAAATTCTTATTTACACAAATTGCGACTAAAATATGGAATTTGAATCTAGAGACCAGTTACCACAAGAAACCCTACCTTTGGTTTTTCAATTGTAACATGCCAGGATATTTTTTTTTAACAGAAAATTAAACCATTCTAGGTAATGATGCTACAAATTACATCCTCTTCACCACTCGCACCAGCAATGTTCTCCAGTCGTATTTTCGGCGGAATGCCCTACTTTAACCGTAACGGCCACTTTTATTAAAAACTTATCCGCCGAAGACCGGTGTTCTTTATGCGCGCTTCGAATAATGAAAACGTCTGAAGTCGTAAAATTAAAAAGAAACAGCGGCACACATAGAGCGGTGAATTAATTATTGCGTTTCATAAAGGAGGAAAACTTTGAGAATGTTATTAGTTTGATTTACAGGCGGGGCTTCAGAGTCTTATGTTCCGTTCGCCCTCTACAACTCATTGTGCATTACTCGTTTGTTCAAAGATAAATTTTTATAGTTTTCATAAAAGAGGTTCCTTTGTGATGGTGCAAACTTTGGTGTGCTTGAAGAACGGGGTATTTCAAATCTTCAAGACCCACTTGTTGCGATAAGCTGAATGCGATTACTGATTTTGGAAATGATTTTGATATTGATATTTCAATTAACTTATGGAGTTAAACATTTAATTACATATTTGTGGGAATACTTGTATGTGCAGGTGAATATAGCTGTACTATATATGGTTATGTTATCAAATACGTAATTACTATTTTCAAACCATCAAACCCATAGGGGAGCGAGCTGGCGTAGTGGTTAGAGCACGGGACTTCAGTCCCTGAGGTCCCGGGTTCGATCCCCGACAAGTCACCAATGGATTTTATCTAAGTGATAATGCCGCAACCCCTAGGTCCAGCCTGAAGTAATGTGAAAAACAATCCCAGGCTCGTGCCTAGGACAAAAAAAATTCAAACCATGGTATCGATCAATTGAATTAATTTGACTCATCAATAACGAGCTTGTATGAAAATCTAGTATTTAACAATATGAACACCACACAAAATATTTAGTACGGATACTAATTCCCGACTCCCACAACTAACCCAACCCAAACTCTAAACACAATTACGGACAGCAAAAGCGCAAAGGTGAAATCAAACAGGCTGAATCAACTGTTGATTGTTGATGGGCCACAGTTGCAGCGAGTCAACAATGAACAATAAACAGCAACAATAACAATAACAACAGTTGAACAGTATGTGTGTCACAGCCGACATCGATCGACTGACTCACTCACTTGGTTGCCTGGAGACCGATACTTATTAAAGTGATTAAAAACTACCCTTCGCCCTCTACCACCCTATAGCCTTACATAGCGTTGCGAAGCGGACACCTACGGAGCAGTGTTTCGGTTATGGTATTTAAAAATTGCGAATAGAAAAATTCTGGGATTATGTTTTTTTTTTTCAATAATTGTTTAACTGAAAAACAGAATGTTGCCGGCTAGAAAAGTAAGTAAGTTATCATTCTGACCTTGATTATTAGGATTTTGGTTCTTATATAGTCCTGGCTACATAGTCAGTAGATCTAAATCAGTAGAATGGTTCATATATTGTAATCCTACGATAAAATAAACAGTTCCCTGTATAAATAACATAAATGATACTGATTAACGGCATGAATAATTAATTTAATCTCCAGAAAACCAAACTAAGATCAAGAAGGGATTTACTTAACCACAAATAAATACAATTTCACAAAGTTGCTCCCTTAAAGCAATCCTTTCAAGACCGGGAATCAAGGTGAAAGATAAATAGAATTAGGAGTTAATTAAAACAATTCTGACTTAGACCCAACTTGATCGGGCAGCTCCTGCGGCGAAATCTTACAACGAGAAATGCAGTAATTAAATTTTGAATAAGTAATCGTAAGTGTTAATTAGGAAATCGCCCCCAGGGCCACCAACTCCGTTTTGAGTTTTGGAGTTTCGGGGGAGGGGTTTGCGAAAAATGCACCTGATTTTGACATCTGCCTCTGCTCTGATTTATGTAGTTGGCGTGATGGATGCCTTATCTCTGTTCAACACATGTTCTAATATATTCTCGCGCCATATTTCAACTTCGGATACATTTTTCTTCTTTTCCGATCTGTCAAGGTGGGAAATAAAAGGCGTGATTTTGCAAAGGGGCTGTTCTGGGGTCTATCTCCCGGCGGGGGATGTTTCGACGCTGAAAGATTTATGTGAACATTGTCCCGGGGCTTTTTTGACTTTATGAGGTCATCTAATAGAAATAGATTGTGTTTTCAAGTTTATTTTATAGGACTACAATATATTACACGATTTTATCCTTGTCTTCACTAAAGATGAGGCTTTCAAAGACACAAATCTTATGACAAAACAATATGATTTTCAAACGCATAAACAAACAATAACTAACCATAGTTAAACATAAGAGAGCTAAGAGGGGATCACCATTTAACTGGTGAGCCAAATGCAATGAAACTTGACCAAACAAAGATAATTTCACACATTTTGTCAGAAATCTCAATCAATAGATTTTTAGTCCCCTCTATTACTTATGTAAACTTAATATCAGCCATCTACTCTCTTCCCTTTCAGTTTCAAATAATTTACCAACCAAACCCAAGCTTAAAATTTCCAGATCACTTCTACAAATTAATAGAATCCATTTTATACTTGAAAACAAAAAATACAACCAGACGCGAGCGCGCACTCCAAGACTCCTGCCGGGGACGTGCATATCTCGAGTCCATAAATCCAAAAATATTTAAAACACTGAGTAGTTTTTGAGAGGGGCCGGCAATGTGTCCATCATCGGGCACTAGAAAAGTCTAGACGGTTTGAGACGGGGTGTTATAGACCAGACTACCCTTAGAGGGCTGGGGCAGGGGTTGAAATAAACAGTAAGACGTCTCAGGAAGTAAAGCATAAACACGATGTGAGGTTGTCATTCCTAGACTAGTTTTTACCCAAAAATATTCTGTAGCATAGATAAAACGCCCTCTTGTGTTGGTTAGTCTATGGCTGTAGCTATTTCACTTTCATATTCGATGTTTATAGATATTTTGTTTCAAAATTTTTTCAGTGAATTTTCACAGGTTTCAAATTGAATAAAATTCAAAACAAAATCATTGCTCTCGTCACTTCTAAATTTATCTTATAAATACACGTTACTCTTATCGAGAGAATCGTACTTCAACAAGAGTTTACGAATAATTGACATGACTCCAACACAGTTATATTCCCAACGAAAGAATCATCAGTTTATGACCAAATTAGTAGATTCAACGAATACTTGAAATAACACAAAAGCAAGTTCTATAATAATTTAAATTTGCTGAATATTGAAGACTATTTTTTTAAATAATCTACACATAATACTTTACCGGTAATTTATCTGGAACCACAAAGAAACGTTAAGAGAAAGCGGTTAATCTGTCCCATCTTAATTAATGGTCTCCAGACGAAACAAATTGAGAATATATTAATTGACCGAAATCCCTCGTAAAATATACCTAATTACCAAAACAATGAGGCCGCGTGCGAGATTATTTTTCTATGTTGACGCTCCCCATTTTCTCCCATTTAAACTGGAAAGCGTCAACAGTGGAAACAATGAAGTGGGCAAATTTACAAAGCCGTGGTCAGATTGCTGGCAGTGAGGTGTCGAGTTGTTGATTCTAACATTTTCCATTTACACTCCCTCGTCCAACTGTCGCGCCTCGTCAACTCTTTCTGTTTTTTTACGATTCCACGTTAATTGCTTTCAATTTGTCCGAGTTTTATTCAATGTCTCTGGTGTTTTGCGTGTATTACCCGCTGTTTGTGCATTTAGCTTTTATGTTTTGGGGCGTGAGATCGCAAAATGCGCCGATTAATTTGCGATTTGCGGTCGGTGTTGTGTTGATACGTTTAACAGCTTTGTGTATTGTTTGAAGTCGAGAATCGCTTGGGTGTTGGTGTAGTTGTGTGGTAGATGTGAGTGCTTACACGTATGTTTTTAGATGTACAGTATTAGATTGCATCTCAACCAAATTTGGGTATAATAATCTTTTTCGTGCTGTGTACATAATTGAAATCATCGAAAAAACGTATAACTTGATAAATAAGTGCTTGCCTAATTTTAGAAGGTTCGCGAGTCGAGTAAGTAAGTCTTATGGTTATGAACTCAACTTAATCATTTTGCAAGTAGAGCTGACAAAAGAAATATTTCGCTCGTCCCACAATCATGCTCGGTTTATTTGGGTTTAAATATGCCCTTGGATGCATTTCTTGATCATGATAGTAAGATATTTATTGTATTATAGTGTTGGAAACGATTTGGGAATAAGGTTTGAATTAGGTTTAAATAAGCAAATTCCAAAAAGATATTCAACTTGATACAAAGTTGTCTTGTCATCACGAGAGACAGTAGATTTACAATATACAAAGACAGTTGTTAAAACTTTCTTCAAGTCGTTAATTCGCCTTCCTGGTCCTCGAATTCGCCACATTAAGATCCCCGTAACACTGCTTAGCGGATTTAATGAAACCAAAGTTTCCCGATCCCCCAGAAAATACACCTGTTTTATTCAAAGGATTTAATTGACGCCTCCAAAAGGGTTCAACGGAAACAAAATCAGTTATGACAAACTTCCCTTGTTTCCTTAAATTAATAAGTTTTTAATTACCAAGAATGTTCGTTTACGTTTTTAATTTTCTTCCCGAGATCTCCAAGACGATGTCGAGTGTTTCTAATTTTAATTCCTCTCTTATTTAGTAACCGTCTTCATTTTCCCCGGAGTAAGAATGTTTTTAATTTGTTTGTTAATATAGGTTGCAGATGCTTTACAGTAAATGCCGGCTTATTTGTTTACATTTTTCATTATGAAATCTTAAGAATATTTCACGTTTTTAAGTTTAATTATTACAATTTTTTTAGAATTTTCCTTCAGACAGTTTTTTGTCAGTTCGACCTTCTTAAAAGACAACAAAATTATTGTAGTAATCGATTATGACTTCTTTTAAATCACCAAAAGACGCAAATATTTCATATTTTAACATTACATTAGATGTATACGACACTCAGGGGGCATATCGTATGTGAAGATGTATTTCTTGTATGTTGCTTAATCAGCTGTTGAGTTACTATTTTTAGGGGGGTAGATTTATTCCCCTAAACCCGTCTAAATATTGTAAACGAAGTATAATATCAGCTGGTTCTATTTAAATTTTTATCCCAAATATTAAGGACAGCTTGGTCCAGTTTTCGAACGAAAACAATTTACCAACTCATCACTTTTCAAATCAAACATCTTAAACACTATATCCCACTTCGGTACTTCTGGTCATCCCCTACCTCCACCGAGTGAGATTGTTTACACCCCAGGATCACTATCACGGATCTCAAGGGTCACATTCCATGTACCACTGGCCCACGTGTGCCTTTGTCCCCAGTTTGGACATTCTGAGGTGGGATTAACATGTCCAAATCCCCAGATCCCAGCACCTTTTAACATCCCGTATCCATTTCACTATTCCACTCCCTGCGGCGCGGGATCTTTGATGTCGCGGACAACAGCTGTTCGTTTACCGCCCTTGTTATTAGGTTACTTGAAATTGAGAGTCTGACTTTAAAGGATAAAAAAATGTGCACGGTTGATTTTAGATCCTATATTAAGGTAAAATCGGTCAGGTACAAATAGAGAAGAGTAATTCAAATACAAATTATTTGTTTGTTTTGTACATATATCGTTGCGGTTATAGTTTTACCGTATAAAACGTAGTGTAGAATGAGGTTGGATGAGTAAGTTAGTTGATGATTAATATTGTTGGAAGCTATACACTTCAAAAATTACTCAAATCCTAAACATACGAATTTAATTTACAAGTTTAAGTGTAGAAATTGTCTCAACTACTTAGCCTTGTTGTATGCAATTTCGGGTAGATTGTTGTTGGAACGTTAAATAAGAACATGTAATAAAATGGGTAAACTAATTTGAAACCTACACCAATCGATTTTTATCCAAACAACATTTATTAAAATTGTATTTTAGCTAGTAATTATTTCATTTATAGATGACCTGAAAATGTACGTCAATCTAATAAAACACTTTTCCCAACTAATAATACAATAGTTTTTACATCTTATACAAACTAATAAATACGGTAAACTAAATACGGTGAACTAAATGTGCACAGTTACCGCCAAAAATAATTCTTCGAAAATATAATTTTGCTAACAGCCAGTGGAAAAGTCACTTAACGAAATGATGAGTCCATTTACAAAAATTACCCAGAACTCAAATTGCCACGGTTATTTAATGATTGATGTGACACCGGCAATGCATTAAACAAGAGTGGCGATGTTTACGTGTGTCACACCCTGTAATTATAGCGTAAATGTCAACCAGGGAGACGGCTATGGTGCGGCTGTTGTTTTATGAGGGGAAAGGATAGAAATGTTTAATTAGGTATTATTTGCTGGTGAGTTTGGTGTTGAAAGGTGGATGTTGTAGGTTTCTTAGAGGAAGATGCATACGAGAGTGTTGGAAAGACAGTTTACCTCGTTTGTGAGAACTGTTTTCCCTTGGTGTGATCATCATGATTCACAAAGTCATCAGTGATTATTGGGATTTGAACTTACAGTTCCAGGACCAACCGGGTGTCTCGAACTACAAACAGAGTTGACCACGTCCCTACAAATTCAACCTTACGTAAAACAATTTTTCGTCATACTGCAACAAAAACAGCCGTTTTAATGCATACGTTGCGGGTCTAAAGTAGAATTTTTACTCTCTAGGGTTTAAAAATCATTTTTAGCCTCTAGGAAGTAAAACTCAGCTGTTGTAAACAGTTGAAAATTTCGATTGTGGCAATCGTATTAATCGAAATTATTTATCGATTGATTTATTAGGTAAGGTGTTGCTAAGGTTGTTGTCGATCGCTCGACCTATCGATGGTATAATGTACTGTAACACAATCGTAATAGATGAAATGATTAAATCATTACTAAATAGCTGCTTATTTGTATTAGTAGAATTGAAAACCGGAAGCCGTTTTCAGAGGTATCTTTACATAGAAGCTATTTCGTTTTCTAGCTTAGTTTGTTAATTAATGATGCAGTATGATGAAAAATATAGTTCACCCCACGGACAAAAAGTGTCTTTTTAACCCTTGGGTCAAAAAGAATCACTTTAGGGCCTAGTGATGAAATATACTATAACGCATTACTGCCGTGGCAATGGTTGTTTCCAAAGTGTTTATTAATTTCATAAAAGGTGCATTATGGAAAAAAGTGTTTAGTTCATCAAATTTATTGCTCATTTTGTACAATCAAGCTCGTTTTTATTAGTATTGTGAAATATGTTAAATTTATTTTTATCTGTATGTAAACTCATTGAATGACTGATCTTCACGCATTATACTCCTACTCGACAACTCCAGATGTTCAAAACTTCCTACACCCAAATCTGAGAGGGTGGCACATAAATTTACATTTAATAATTAACAATTACACGTTCAGGTTATGTCACCGCTTAATTCCAACTTGAAAGGGTTATTAAAATGTTGTACCGTTGTAGGTGGTCTTATATTCGCAAGTTTGTGATAGATGCTCCCCCGCGCGGGCTTAAGACGTAAAGCGGGGGAGGGTAGTTACTTAAAACGCGCTAAGAGGGGAGTTTTCTTGGGGGAGTTTGCCGACAAACCGCCCTTAAACATATTGCATTTGTTATTCTCCGGCTGAACGCTAGTCATCAGTTATGAATATTTGTGATTATTCGTTTCGTTGGTTTATCGATTTTGTCGAGTCTGTGTGTACCTTCTGAAAGAGGATTTATATAAGACCGTTGACGTTTTCTGTATATAAAATTAAATGTATTTATTTTCATTTGCTATTATAATTCAGAACAAATAAATAGTTGTGCATTTAAATATTATTTTTACATTTATATTTTTGAATTGTAATCCAACAATGAAGAAACAAAAATAGCGATTTCATACAGACTAACACCGTATTATTTTCTAATTAAAGGAAATAGGAATGAAGGAAAAAGGAAATAATTTTACATTTGTGATAAGTTCAAAAGGATCAACAAACAACATAAATTTGTCTAATTCAAATCCTACTCTTACCCTTCGACCGGCAACCATTTAACTCCCTGAAACCGCTCCAATTCACTACATTTACTCCAACTAACAATGTTATTACAGTCCGGACAGTAAAGCGTGTTCAACAAGGTTTTGAGCCAGACTGTACTCAAGTTGAGACTCTTAAGCGCATCCCGTGGAAATTACAATGTATAAATTTACCTTAAAATGACGTTAATGAAATTTCAGACGCGTTTTTCTCCCCGCGTTGTCTTAATATCGCATACCTCGCCCCAGTTCGGCTATTTTTGCACCCTAAATCATTGCTTTCTTCTTGCTGTAATTTGTGGTTACGTGAATGTTCTTAGTTGGTTTGGAGGGGAGGAGAAAATATCGAGGTTGTTTTACATTAGAAATGCAGGTCGAGAATCTTGACTTTACTAGAGATAATTAGATGCCTTATTGGTAATGCTTAGAAATATACCTTTGACGAAAATCGAAAATGGTTTCTATGTGTACTTTTTGTTTTATTCACCATGAAATCATTGGTCTGGTAATATAAATTAGCAGCCCAGGAAACCGACAGCTAAAAACGTCTTAAATATCATATGTTGTTTATCTAAAAAAAACCTATACAAGGGAAAATTGAAGAAAGGAAATAAGCTTTGTTTACAGTTTATCAAAGCTAGTACCCAAGAGACGTATGGGTGAGTAGTATATATATTGCTAAAAACAATAAAGATACATACTATCTAAGGGAGAACATGTTTCATCTATGATTCCATACAAAAGATAATCGATTGTTTCTCCAGACTTTGGACTTTGAGTAGTGAACATATACTTCCCATCCTTTTGTAAAGTTGAAGAATATTGGAGACGTTTGAGTGCACTGAGTCCAGCTAAGTGCTTCTCTCTTAATCTAAGACTAATTTTACGAGTTCTGCTCTCATCTTTGATTACGATAACAAGAGAAAAGGTAAGGATTACAAATCAATTTTTATACTGTGTTACGTTTAGTTTAATTTTTTTTTTTTTTTTAAATCCATTCACGCTAATTTCCACTGAACCTTTAAATTTCCTACTAAACATATTTCCTACAAAAGTTACACTCAGCAAACAAATTCCGCGGCGACACTTACAAAGCACCATTTGCCACTTCACAGCACGCAAAGTTCGCCCATTTAACATTTACACCCCAATTAAATCGGAAAATCCGTGTTTAGGGTGTTTTGATTTACTCCCGGATCCTTATCCGGGAAGTTTATCCTGACAAAGCGGCACAATTAGAGGAATCGGCGGAGAAGCGCTCGATTTGTCCGCTTGACAATGATTCACTGCCGATGTGATTGTTTTCTCGCCAACTGATTTTTCGGTAATTAAATCTTTGGGGGGATGCGGGAACGCGATGGGGGCAATGAGGTGCATGAAGGGGGAAACGGGATCTGGCATAAGGGCCTGTGGGATCTTGGATTTCGCGATTGTATCCAGGGCATTGTATTGTTGTACATTTTGAGTTTTGGCGTAAAAGGTGTAACTTAATTTACCTTTCTTGGGTTCATTCATTTTTATCCGTCCAGCTAACTTTGTAAAAGTAAAAAGGAATCATAGACTTGAAAGTTGAATAAAGGTATACTTGTAATATACGTATTTAATTAATTCAGATAATACTTTTTACAGATAGGCATATTCTATGACTGATGCAATAATTCTGAGACTCTTGTATAAAAAAAGTCTAATTTCCGGATTCCAAAAATGAAAATTTTCTATAAAAACTGTGTTTTTGACTAATATAACGTTAACCCATGGTTATTCATTATAGGGTCCAAAGTTTAAACAACCAGATAAAACAGAGGTTTATAGCTTATAGGTTTGATTATAGATAATAAAATATTTGAAACTCAATTGTCAGTCGTTATGTTCGATTAGGTTAATGAAAAACAATGTAAAAGGTAAATGACTTTCTGTTTGTGTGTGTGGTCAAGATACATTTCATTAACTGTAGACACTACAAGTAGACTTCTCATCGCGTTGTCTGAGGATTGTTTTGGCGCGTGTTTAGTGCCAGGCTAAAGAGCTTGATGTCGACTAAATACTTCTCGTGTTTTGGTTGACATTTTGTGTAAGCTGTGCAAAAAATTTATTTTGATCATGAGACCAGATCACTTTCTGTCTTCAACCAATTAGTAATTTTGTTAGATCGCAATATCTCTTTTTTTAGAAGTTGTTGAATTTTAGCATATTCCTAGCAGATCCATTCTTTCAATTGTATTTAGCATGTAAAAAAACAAACTGACGGAATTTCACCCATATTCTTTCCCGTTGATCACGCTCCCCAACCTGATACCACTCGAGCGACTATTTCGTCAACGACCAAATACGTTCAAAAGACTCGAAACAATAGGCCACAATACAATTTAACACCGAACCGATCCACTCGCCTCGAGTACCCTCCAAAACCACATCCTCCGCGTCGTCTGCTGCCTTCTGAGGACCCAACACTCGAGCGTCGAGCACAAAGACAACAGAGAACATCGATATCGAGTAGCCTCAGTTTAATTACCACAACCGAGAGGCTGTTTCCTGTATCTCATTGTGATCAGCGATAGGGGCGCCTCTATGCTTGGAGGACAAAGCCTTGTGGATTATTGTTTTTCGCTCTTGTTCCCCCGGGCACGATAGTTTCTCTTATTAGTTGATTGTTTGCTCAAGGAAGTATTGTTCGATAACGATCGTTTGTAGTACGGGCAACTTGTGAGGTTTCGAAATGTAAACAATGTTTGTAGTGTATCTGTGTAGTGCATCTGAGTTCATAGGGTTGTAACGAGTTAGTACGCTTCCAACGGTTAAGCATCATGGTTAAAGCTAGATTTGGATTTTTTTTAGATTCACTAACATTGAACAATTTACGAATATTATTGGATAAATATAGCTGTTGGATATTCGCATACCATGTAGGTTTGCTGCATTGTAGATAGCTGTTTACTGTGTTGGGTCATACTGTCGTAGTCCTGGTCTAGTTTATTATGAATTTCGAGTACCAAGAATCTCATTTAGCATAATGTATATATATTGTATTGCCCGTGAGTTCAACAATAAATCTTAAGATGCAACTTGTTTCGGAACAAAACTTTAAAGGATTTAAAAGCAACTGAAGATTTACTAAGGAAGCAGTTTCAACGAGGGTAATTTACTTGTACTTGATGACTAAGGATTGTATAGATGACTATGACTATGAAATGTCAATTTTTACTTGAAGATTTCGTTTTACATTCCCCCTTCCTATATAAATTATTTTAATGGGTAAAAATCCATTTTTCAATCATTTTGAACTTTTTTCAAAATTAATTAGTTTGCCTTCGTGTACGTCCATATCAACCCTCCACTTTATATTTTAAACGCAAATGTTCTCAACGCATCTCCTGCTAACCTTCAACCACCCAAGGAGCTTCCACATCTTCTGTCCCCTAGCCACAGAGGATTGTAACGAGCGAAATAAGCCTTCATAATCGTCATGCTCTGCCCAGTGGTTCGCACGTTATGGTTGATCAAAGGGATGCGTTTGTGGGGATGTTTCTGCTTCAACACCTTTCTGTGCTCACCACGTGACCTACAAACTTTATAGCTTTGGAGTGGGTGGAGTAACACAGGGAGCAGGGAATCGTGTGTTTTATATGGGAATAAGATGAAGTTGATTTGAAATCTGTGGGTTTTACAACGAGAGTGGTATTTTGATTTTTTTATGGGGGGAAAAATTCAACGCCCTTACATTTTTGTGGATGTGTCGGTAATCGAATCTGTTTCTTTGGAACCGAAGTCAAAGTTAGGGTAGCAGCATGTTTTAGTAGTAGGGTAGGGCACTTTCAACGTTGTTGTGTCTCGATCTGGATGAGGAAGTATTCGAATTTATTTGTAAAGTAGACAAATTAAATCTCTTTGGCAAAATCAATTGGGTTCTCATTGAGAGAAAAGGCGGAATTATAGCCCTTCTCCTGAATACGGTTTTGTTTGAATTACACTACTAAACTTATCATACATATATCGTACACAAATGATTTGAAACTTTACTTTGATTCAGCCTACTCTACCAGAAGCTGGAACTATCTCACGCCTTTACGCGCGTTTGCGTTTGCTTGCACTTAGGTTCAAACACTGCTCGATTTGTTTCCAAAGGATAATTCTCAAGTAGACGACCAACAGTGCAATGAACAATAATTGCACCCTCGTTGCATGGGCTTTACCATCACTCGGGAAAGGCAGTACACCTGACTAACGGGTGGAAAATTTGCGATGCAAGTGACTATAAAAACTATCAGCATGAAGAAGCATGAGTATATAGTGAACCATGCTTTTCATCGTTAATCGATTTCGTAGATTATGGCCTTCATAGGGGTTTTGGGTTGGCTAAAACATTTTAAAAATAAGTTTCTGTTCAGTTTCAGTATGTAGTACTTTCATATTTCTTTTTTAACTGCTCAACCAATGAAGTTGTAACCAAAACAAATATTTTTTTAATGATTGCCCTCTCCCCAATTAAGTAACCCACGGTATATAAGCAAACAGTAAAACGTACAGTGATATTCATGCTAAGATTAGATATAAACATTTAGTCGATCTCAGTGCAAAATAAATCAAATTTATATCGAGACATGCTTTTTTACACTATTAGTAGTCAACTCGTGGTAACCACAGTTTATGTACATTTAAGAATAATTATCATCGTGCTAAACAGTGTTAAGGGAAATGTAACATTTATTCGGGTATAGTTTTTGATTGGTTTTTCATGTATAATTTCCTCAAACGTTAAGCAGAGGACTTTGCAATATTATCGTACTGAAAAACGTTTCAAAATTACTATTTTAATTTGCTTTACCCTAAAATTTGGATTATCTTGGTACACTGCATTCATTAAGTTAACTGACCACCCACTTAATTCTCCCTTAAAGTTCCAATTGCATGTGTAAACCACGTTACCTCAGACTCGTCTTATCTCTTTATCAGCACATTTGGACACTCGACGTCTGACAGTGACTGATCAGCTTGTTATTGCTCTTATCAGTATCTTATCACAGGTTGATTGTTATTGTATCAATGATTGTTGCGTATTTCGTACCTAATCCTATGAGAGTAGACACATGTGTTTTGTTGGGTAAGCTCTTTGAGATCTTATCAGTATTGTAAACGTTTTGTGTACGTTGTAAAATTTTCAGATTTACGGTTTCTGATTATGGTTTTGATAGAATATAGAATAATTAAATCAGTTATTGATCAATTTAAGACGTCTTAATGTATCAATCATTTCAAGATTTTGAGTGTCCATAGAATTGTTCTTTAACTAATTAAATGTTTAACAAATTTTAATTATTTTTTTAACCCCTAGGAAATTGTTCTAAACCATGTATACGAAACACGCCAATGTACTAAATTTAATATACAATACAAAACCAAATTGATGGAGATAACTTTACGTCTTCGTTCAAAATTTATGATTGACTTTAGAACTTTTAACACACAAAGTCTCTAAGGTAAAATTTAAATAAGACAAAATATTTATATTTTTGGCAACAAGAATGCCCTTGATTAATAAAATTCTTTAATGCCATTTGGGCAGAGGTATTTATGAGGAATTGTTCGATTTCGAGCAGCAAGTTTTAGAAAAATTGCTCGAAATTGTTTTTGTTTAATAATGTTGAATTAATTCCACGTCACAACCCGAAGTCTTATCATTAAAATCATAGTTGTATTTGGTAAACCACACTTAAACACCGGTAAACCAATCGTAAACGCAATCAACCACAACAATCGGAGAGTGTGCTATCAATATTTGTCCAGTCAATACCAACAAAACAGAACCAAACAGACTAATAATGGTATTGGCGATCAAAACAACTGACTCGCCACAATCAAACAACGCCAATCAAAACACGAGCTGCACTATAATCCGCAGAAACAAAGCATTCAAACGGGGAAACATCAATTAATTGGCCTGTCCGCCGAGAAAGCTGTTTACATGATTAATTAAGTCTTGGAAAATTACAAAGTATTTTCCTTTCCTTGAAGTCCCTGCTTTATTACAGGGCGCTAAATTAATTCTCAGGTTCCGTTTGCGAATCGTAACGAAGGTGGGATTTTTCTTGGGGAGGTCCGGGGGGGAGTTTCAGAAGCAGGAAATTGGCGTCTTTTAATAAACTGACAAAGAATTTGTTTGGACTTAATGATGCGACTGTCTCATTACAGGGAGGAAACTGTTCGGATGCGATGGGGAGTGTTTCTTGTGTCTTATTTGTTTAAGGTAGAAACTAATGACGAAAAACAACGGTAAAATATTGTAATCACGGCGATGATTTTTGTGTTTTTTTTTAATACGAGAAGTGATCGATATTGCTTTACGTATACGCTGGCACTTGTAATCACAATGGTGTAGAGATAGAAGATAGAGAGAGACAACAGGACGAGAGAGAACACAAACCGAATCAGCAACCAATCAGCGTCTTGCTCAAGAGACAGTCACAGCTGACTTTATTACAACAACCGAGTTACCCAAAATGCATTACGGGTTCGATTCCCGCAAACCCTAAAAGCCCGTATGAACTTCCATTAGGCACGACGAGAATCACACCAAATGAACAAATGTAATTGCTTTTGTCCACTTTAATTGAGTCAATTTTAGTGTCCCTTTCAAAAGCGCCCAATGAATCCGGAAAAATGTTGTGTCCAATTTCCGACGGAGTGAGGTAACAGACTGGAACGCTTTGTAAAACTCCTTTACACCCGTTGATTCGTTTAAAATACTTTTGTTCGGTCTGTTTCGCCCTGTTATTTTTATAATGTTGGTTTTCGTAAAGAGTCGGGTGTTTTAAAACGAAGAGCGTTTGAAATAACTATATCAGTGTTTCGAGCGATTTTTATATTCGAAAGCCTACACAAAGCATTTTTTAAATTTATTTTTTACTTTTATAGACTGTTAGTATTTAGGGCTAAATATATGCATATGTTTTTTTTTTTACATTTAAAATACCTTTAACGAGTACATAGAAGTTGTTCACGTATTTTTTTAAAATATCAGAAAGCAATCAGAACCACTGCATGATTCGTTAAATAATTATAGCCACCTCTACACATTCTGTGTACTAGTGAAGGCTCTGGTTAAACACTTTATAAACGATCAGACGAGCCCTCTCATATTTATTTAAATATCTTTCTGTCTACAGTCAGACAAACTAATCTTCCTCTATGACACGAAGGCTAATTTTGATTCAGCATTCCTCAGGCCAAATCGAACGACTATTTGTTTTCATTACGTGTTCCTGTGGGGGAGGGGAGGGGGGGTATCCAGCGAGGATGTGAGGATATTACTTTATTGTAATTGGATTAAAGACCTCCTTTCCCCCGACAAAAAGGGAGGAATTCCCTTAATAAGGCCACCGTCTTCACTTTTCCAATCTCAGCGCTGAGGGAATAAGCAAAACGTTTAAGATGCCCCAACCCCGGACTAAGTTTAATTTGTTCGCGAGCCGGCATCAGCTGTTTCGGCGTTTGATTTGGCTCCGGAAACATCTTCGTAAATAAGAATTGGGCGGTATTTCAGATTCTTTGAGTTATTTCCTTCTTTAAGCAGACAATTAGTGAAGCGGGTTTAACTAATTTGTCTGACAAAATGTGTAAAGGAAATCTTTCCTGGTTGTGTTTATTGAGTATCAGGAGGAAGTTTTAAATTAGAATTTCTGCAAGAGAGATTAGAGAAATAAATATGAAAAAGTTATTTTTTAAAGGCAGCTTGTCATCACCAACTGGTCTGTACCTCACCACTGACGTGAGCTAACCAGTTATGTAACGATAACGTAGTGCAGGGTTTTACTAGTTAATCAGACCTACTCCTACTCACCTACCGTGTTCAGTCAAACAAAATATCCACTCGTGATTTGAGTATGTATTGTTTCGTATGCGTGTTTTTGGAAGTGCTAGGAAATTTATAATTTACGAATCCGTCAACACGCTACTACAAAGTCTAAGATCTTTACCAAGAGCCAGTGGGACGGTGGCGCCAAATTCAACTCGTGGTCGCAAGTCTGCCGGACATTAATTGAATATATGTTAGAGGACTGGCGAACCAATTTCTCGCGAAGTATCTCGTATTAACATACAATAGAGAGTAATGAGCCAGAGGTTGGCGAGATCGTGCAGACAACTGCATTAGAGCCGTGCCGTACTGGACTTCCACGGCGGCGCTTCGTCGGAAACATGGGGCTGGAGAAGCAGTCGTTGAGCCAGTGGTGCATGGAGTTCGATAAATGTATTGATTAACTGATTGATAGTCGCAGTTAGTTACTACTTCGATAAGTATCCGTCAAAAAGAGTTGTTGGGGGAAAGTGTCAAATGCGAACTGAGCAGTTACAGACCCATTGGACTTCTGAGGAACTTCCGAAAAGATCGTAAAACGTTGCGTTTTTATTTGTCAACTTTCTGCAAACAATGGCTTGGGAGAACGTTTGGAACTATTTGCACATGTATATAATAATGTATTTCAATCCGACCCCCAAGGCTCCACCATTTTCACATGCTCAACGACAGCTGGTTAAGTGGGCTTATGAAGTAGAGGGGACAAAATGAACGGGATTATTATGGGACAACGCAACGCTTCAAAAAGACTTAAAATCGGAACAAGGGTGACAGTGGGGGGCAATAAAATGACGAGTACAGTAGCAGGTAACAATGTGCCCAAAATGGCGACACTTTCAAAACCACTGTGCCGGAGTAAAGATGCAAATGCGGAGCGATTTGGGATAGTGCACCGATGCACCGCTTAAATGCACTTCATGCATCGTTTTTTCCACAGGGAATTTCGCTGCGACACGTATCCTTTACCGAATTACCTTTTGCGTTGCACCTGCTCGGTCAAAGTGGGCCAGGCTTTGTACGCGCGGCCGACCATGAACGCACGCGTCTCTGGTCGCGCTACTCGGCTGTGACAAAGTACAGTATGTGTCGTTGTCGTTGTGTCAAAACGTTAACGTGACTAAATAACATCCGGGATAACACATTACTGGGCTAACGCGTGGAAAGTGTAAAGTGAAATGAGCAGAAAAAATTACCGTACGTAGAACCCATGGTGTAATCAACGCTGTGGAAACTTTACTTGAAATCGATGTGAGGATCACATGTGAGTTGAATAATTTGGATTTTGATGTTCCGATAGTGTGTAACACAAACATAAACACTGTGATCACTTTTCTGCAAGCTCACATCTCTGTTTGGCAATGTCAAGTCTCGTTTTTGATAGTTAAATCCCAACTGACATCGTGATGTACATAAATCTCCCGCCAAAACCGCCGCGATTGACCCGGGACCCCCGCGGTTTATTGACAACGCGGCTTACCCCCGGGAGTCCGACCATCCCACTTAGGAGTCGGCGACCGTAAAGTGCGACAATTTGGCGCGATACATTATGTATGCAGACAGACGTCCCGCTAGCAAGCTGCTACTGGCGAGCCGTAATGGACATTCGGGATCTGGATCTTTTAATCCCACTACAGCTGTTCTCCACTCGAAGTTTGACAAAGTATTTCTTGTTTCCCATTATCGAATTTTCGGCGTAAATAGTCGACCAAATCATTAGCTGAGTGTTGGTCGAATTTTTTTATCTTCCAAAATACTATTATGGAACCAATAATCAATTAATGTAATAAATCGAGGAAATTATTTAACAATACTACTTATATGTGGGGGGAAGGTTCTTTTTAATTAGTTAACATGAAAGAACTGATTGTGATTTCAATGATGTATAAGTTCCCAATGTAATTTTATAATATATTTTGTATTTTATATTTTTGTAACTAAATAGTCCTTCGTTGTTTCCATACGAAGCACAAATCTACCATTGAAGAAACAAAACAGGATGCAAGAATGTATTCTTGACAAGCTAGGAATATTCTCGGACCGTGACTAATTTTTATTTCCTTACCATTTATCCAATCCGGCCGCGCCCAAAGGCAGCTAGTCGCTCATCATTTCGAGCACATAAAGTTGAAATCGTTAACAGCCTATTGTTAGGCACCTAAAGACTGGTGGAATTAATCGTTTCAGTCAATTGAATTAAGTAGAGGATGTTGAGCGCGCGCCTTCAACGTCCCACTATGTTTTGTTCGGAACAATGGCCGAGTTTGATTTAGTCAGAATGGTTGTTTGTCAAACAATGGAAATCGTGTGTTTGTTAAAACAAATATTTGGACTACATATAACACTTTTTATTAGCTACAGTTTAATTTTTAAAGTTTTAAAACTTTCACATCTCAAAACATACTTACTTAAAGAAGTTTGGTCCTTCGAACCGGATTTTAGAATCAGGAGAGAACGATAAAACTTTGTTTTAAATTAAACACTGTACGTCTAGACATGTATAATAGACGTGTAAATATGTTTTCGTTCAAAACTAGTAGGTCTACATTCATAGTGTTTTTTGTGGTGAAGGTACATATTTAATGTTATGTAAACTAACCAACTTATACAGCTAAAAAGTTTGGAAATTACATAAACAAGTTGAATCTCAAGAACACTAAATTTTAATCGGCATAAATACACACCTCCTCTAGTTCAACAAATATTTTTCGAACCCACCGACTTGTAACTAAAATTGTAATTTCACTTGTTCCCTCCAAATTACTATAATAACCCTATCTACTACAAAAATCGCATAGAGTACAACATAACAAATTAATGCGGTCCCGACACGCGCGTACAACTCAAGAACGTCTCGAGTAGCAAATGAAGGACCAACAACAAGAATTACAGTTGAGTAATGAATAGTTGCGGGTTTTATGGACAGTTCCTCGCCATGTTTATTCATGCCAGGAAGTGAGAAGGTTCGATTTAAGTTGCGAATGCTTCATGTTCTATAATCACCGTAATTATCACTCAGATGATTATCAATGCTCGTCCGCAACCGGAAACCACCTGGGAACGTTTAACTGTTTGTTTTCGTGTTTTTCACGTCCAGAAGTAGGTTTTGTTTTTATATTTGGTAGATTCACGTGGTTTATAACCCTTTATAAAGGAAGTTATGAAAAGGTGTACATAAAATCGAGAATTTGCCGACAAATCGTTGTTTTAACTAATGTACTAGGCCTATCTAAATTTCTTATTATGTTTACGACCTTACTTTCTAAATTGTAAGTCTAACATATAAAAAAATTCCATAAGTAGCACACGATTGGAAATTTATTATATAACTAGCAAAATCAGATCAGTCGAAAACACGCTTAACACCTCTGAATTCTATGGTATATTCGTTCAAGTCCTAAAAAATAAATGTTCACATTACAATTACCTAATTTCAATTTTTATTTGGATTAAAAAACCTTAGGAAAATCATCAAAAGCTATATCATTTTAGCCTAGGAAACCGTATTCCAAAGAAAATGTTCTTTAACTGAATATTCTCTAAATTTATCCTCTCTAATATAGTTTCAAGTCCATCCTCATTTCGTCATTTGGCGCATTCCAACACATATCAAACTGACAAAGACAGTGCAGATGCAGCTATTACTCCTTAAACATTTGAATCGCATCGGTCAAGCAATATCGAAAGTTAAACGTGATCAGTTCAACGCCTTCCTCACCAGCCTAGCCTCGTAGCGGGCCACGACTTCAGTACATACTCGCGTTGTAGTCTCCTGTCAGGGTTCTTTGATTGATCGAAACAATCAACTTAAACCTCCCTAGAGAACAAACGCTCGCGTCGACATGACGTATCACTCGGTCCGACTGTGTGAATTATTAAAAACTATTTGAGTCCGTGAAGTTTTTTGTTTGGCCCATTCGTCAACTTCCACGGTCAATAGAATTCGAATTTTGGATGTTGCGTTTGAGAAGTGCTCACGTAGTGGTGGAATAAATTGATGATGAAAATGACGAACTATGTTTAAAACATTCGTACCTTAATTTTTTTTACACAAATTTGTTTTTTGATTTGCCATATTGTATTGTTTCCCCCAAAAGTTTAACTTTGGTGGTGAATTTAAAAACATTATGATAGCATGTTCCAAGGATTTTAGTTTAATCCAAAATGTATAAAAACATATAACACAAATATTCACAATTTTTAATCCTCTGTATCTACACTATAGATTTAGACAGTCTGAGTAAAATGGATTCGATCGTAGAAAAAGCATGCCATAATTAAGCAATGAAACACTAAACATTAAACAACTAACAACAAAAGCTGAACGCTTAGTAACTACATTTAGAGAAACATCAAAATTGAGGAAAATAGGTGAAAATGTTAGTTATAAGAAATAACAACATACAAGCAAACAAGATAAATATATGAATAGTTATCTGTACAACCGCTGGTAGGCCTGTGCTATGATGTTAAAATATATCTACTTAAATTTTGTTGAATAAAGTTCATGTAACGGTACTGTTAAGTAATGGGTTTTCTATGGTAAGTTTTTGTACACTAATATTTAATTAATTGACTTAAGAATGCATTGTTCATAATTATTATTAATGTGAAACACATATAAAATATGTTACAATGTACGATTTTAAGGAATAATACTAATAAAACCGTGTTTTACATGCAACAAAGCATTTTTCTACGACTTTAACTTCGATTTAACAAATTTTGCCTACCTTTCGGACGCTTTGTGGGACATGAGACACCTGCAAACAAACCAAAATATCAGCTACTAGAAGTGTCTTTGTCCACACATATATAAACATATTGAAACAAATTTTACAAAATTTTAAAATCACGAACCAAGTTTTTTTTATTTATTTGTTTTAGAAACGGGGTCTTTCTAACTATTGTTTTACGTCCAGTTTATCACGCCTATTATATTTTAGCTGATAATTGAAATTACATCTAAAGGAATCCGAAACATGCTTTCTTCGCTATTGCGTGAACGTAAGAAAACGATCTTTGCTACATATAAAAAGTAAAAGATAACTTACCCCGTATCGTAACCGTATTGGGAAACCGGACGAAATCTGCAATCAAAATAGTTTATGTTGTTCCACAAACATTAAAGAGGTTACAAGTATTATATACATAATGTAAATAATACCGACATTCATGAAACAACAGGAAATATATTGTTGCAGATCAGTACAAAATCTGATACAGTAGTATGATTAATATACAAAAGTTATAAACAGTACATTACGAGCGCTCTAACATTAGGTTATGTGTTTAGCTAAATACTTTCATACTCTGTATTTTTGCGTGTAAAAAATACCATACGACACTTTAATTCAAGGTTATTGAGTTATGGAGTTACAATAAATTTTGGTTCAGTACAAATAAATAGTTAACGTTGAAAAACTTTATTTTATTGCTCTGGTTGTAACTCAATGTAATTTTCATTTTAAACTTTCAAAGTCCATACAACAAGTTATTTTAAAATGTAAACTACATTATTGCCTCATATACGACTACTGTATCAACTATGACTCTAATTTGATCAAACCACTAATAAACTCAACACATAATGACTGAATTAAATAATACTTCTTAAAAAACCATTTTCAAACCACCAATTTTGAATGTTAAGAAAATCTATAAGATAATCAAGGAAATCAAGAATATCCATCCATTCACTTACACTATTGCACTACTTATTCAAGTACGTATTATATTTAATTAACGCAACAAAGCAGTATGTCAAATGCTGGATTACTCCCTAGTAGCAGAATTGGTCTAGATATCCGTAAAAAACATAGATAATAACAATAACGTATCGCAAACCCTGTTCACAATGGGATCCCTTCTGCGTGTGGCCTTTGTTTGATTTTGTGTTTTTGTGAGCGAATGAAACGCATTATTGTGTTCTACATGTGATCCGCTCCCTCCAAAACTCGACCTCAGCTCCCGCCAAAGTTGATCCACTTTTTATTTTATTTACAAATGATGGATTGACCCTCGTTTTCGTTGAACTTCCCGTGATGGAGCACCGACGTAAATGTCGAGTTTTTTTTTTATTTTTGAGTTTTTCAAATGCGGAAGCTATTTAGGCCGTTCAAAAGCGTGTGAAAATAATATAGAACATTTGCACCTACGTATTTTTACACGTTTTACTTTGTTAACAGCCAAAGCATATGTGTCCATTTTCCTAACTGAGTTACTGCAGTTTTACAGCATTTTCAACAAGATAGTTTGAACTATTTTCTACCGATTTTAATTTCGAGACAAAGAGGATTCTCTGTTACATAGTAAAAATATAGTAGTTACATATACTCTTAACTTCTAGTGGTCTCAGGTGATCACTGAATTAGGCCTATTTCATGATTTGTATGGGTGATATTTAGAGAAAAATATGTGATTATGATGTCTGAGGTGGAGGAGCAATAATATTACAGCTCTTCCAAAAATATATTCCGTGTATGGAATTCAAAATTCAACAGAATACTGGTAATTCATTATTCCCTGTTACTTATGCATCCTAGTTATAATATTATTTGCGTTCATTGCCGATTTCACTTCAGGCGAAACGTCACATCCGACATCGTCCGATTGAAATGCCGATCAACTCAGACAAGAGAACAACGGTTGGTTTTTACGCATATTTCTTGAGAGAAGCACAAAAGAGGATGAATATCGGTTTGGCATAGACAATCGGCCAAAGAATAGACAGCACGTTGCACGCCTTAATTGCCTCCAAAGAAAGACGAGAGACTGGCATGACGAAGTGTCCAGCGTTGAACTAAACTGACGAAATATTTATCGTGTTCGCAGGCGCTGGAAAACCTGTGCCACCGCTTGTCATTCTGACACGTTTTGTTTCCCTTGCTTTGACAACTCGTCGACCGGAACTGCGCAGAACGTGGAGTTCATGTATTTGCATAGCATTGTTTGCAACTGAATAAAATTGGAGTCCCACAAGGATCAGTTTTAGGTCCAGTTTTGTTTCTCGTGAGAGTTAGTTTTTGGATAATTTGTATTGTTTTATGCATGTTTGTGGAATGTAAGATTTGTTGATTTAAAATATCGTTCAAGCAAAAATTAGGACAATACACATTGTTTACGTATTTTTACTATTATTATTGTCGTCTTTTTCTAGGTGGAGTAAAAACTGAGAGAACTTAGAGTTTATTGAGATTAAGACTTGCTCTTCATAGTTAGTTGAATTCTTAGTAACTGATGCCATGTAATTAAACTTATTTTCAGCTATTTCTAATTGTATATTTCAATAAAATGCAATAAAACAAATATATTCTACAGCGCAAAATTACAGTCAAACGTTCAATTTGGCACGTTTATATTTTCACTGAACCGCAAAAAGAGAACTCATAAACAAACGCAGACAAAGCTCACGAGATCGAGGATAACCTCGGGAAATCGGCTGACTTATTTACATCGAGCCTGAAACTTGGTATGAGCAATTTGGCAGAATAAATCACAGATGCGACTGGTCCATAAAGTACAACGAACACAGACAGACAGACGGACAGACAACCGGTTTGCGACTCGCACTTTCGGCGGAAACCTTCGCAACCAGTTCCCGATCACCGATTACTGACAACCATTTTGTTTGCCATGTCTGTAAACGTTTTATTAACGATTTAATGTGGGACGGAGTTTGCTCGCAGGCTTCTCAATGGACCGGATTGAGTGACTTGGATGTGTTTATGGACTGTACTCAAGTCGGTCTACGCCGCGCCGTGTAGTTATTAGAGTACTCGTAATGTTACTTGTAACGTCCGAGTTGTTTAGAGATCGTGGCGATGTTGAGGTGTTCTGCTAGAATATATTGCACTAGTTTCTACACTGAAAACACATTTATTGTGAACAGGCAAGAACTAAGAGAATTTGTCTTTACACTAATTTGTTCGACCCCAAACCGCAGAACAACACTTAACCCCAGTAGAAAACCGATGTCTACAATAACTCTAACACACAGTCGTAAAACACCTGCGAGGGAGGATTCACCGTTTAAAGAGCATTACAAGGGGTGTGACACAAGGGGTTGACAACCCTTAGTAAATCACGTGCTAAGATCTCGGTCTCAGAAGCGCCAGTGTTATTAATTTCATGGGCCGATGGCAGGGGCAGTAACCACAGCTAGTAATTGCGTCTCATTTTAATTACTGTCGATTTATGGGTCTCCTTTTGTGATGCTTTTTACAGATGTAAGCCTAAGCCTCTTAGGGGAATATTATTTATTTGCGATGTTCCCCGACTTTGTTTCAAGGGCTGTTAAATATGCAAGCAATAATTCCTTCTTTGGCGTTCGGGTCTTCACTAATAGGATTTTGTAATGGAATTACTGTACCTTTCGGTTCCCAATGTCTTGACTTCTTCAAGAGAAGTTAGAATTTTTAGCGAAACGAAATATTGAATTTATTTTTTGTAGAATTTAATAGGTAAATAATGAATATTTCACACTTTCTACTGTGGTTTCAGATTTATAGTATCACTCATGTATTCTTACAAACATATTGTTGATTAATCCTTCAAAATTTCCCTTTATCGAGTTTTTATTTTCTTTTTAAATTTATGGTAGGTTAGAATTATATAGTTTTCCTGTTTTAGAACATTACACAGATTAATAACTAATCATAAAATTTCTAAACTTCCATCGTGTAAGACATGAACACTGAACAGCCTTTGAAACCTAACTCTTAAAAACCACCCAACAATGTCCACACCAACAACCAACAACAACCTACAACAACCAACCATACACTCACTATTAAACGATTGGATATTAAAAATTACTTACATTAACCCTCTACAATGTGTAGAACAATTAAACACAAACGCACTTAAGTCATTGAAAACTGAACGCCAACAGTGGAAATCAACTCCCCCCCATCAGCTGTTCCAATGACCGACAATCTATCAGGGCTCAGCTGAGTGAGAAGTGACGTCACTATCCGATCGGACACTGTATTAATTAGGCACGTTACCTTCAGCCAGACAGTCGGACCCATTAGTAAACCTCGGTCCCGACATTTAATTGTTTCACATATCGTTATGAAGATTGGCCCGGACAAACTGTAATGATTTCAGTTTTCACATAACGACTGGGGAATTATAAAATAATAGCCTGTTTGAAAAGTTATGGTAAAAAAAACTATCATAATCGTTTTTGGGGGGAGGGGGTGACGTGTTGAGCAAGACGAACGAACGTGAACAATGCTTGATGCGCAATACCTTAGAGTTAATTGTGTAAGTGCAAAGATAAAAAAAACTGTAAGAGAGATATGTAAGGGTTTAGGTTAATATTATATACGTTAGAGGTGTAGAATACGATAGCATAATTTATAACAATACAACAGCCTCTTTGATGTTCACAAGAGGATAAAAAAATGGAAAATGCCTATGACGAGTTCTCGAAAGAAAAACATCACATTCGATAATCAGAACGTATACTAGAGTAATGTTAACTTTAATGTGTAAACTGAATAAATGAACGAAAGATAATTGCTTTATGATATTGGTATGGATAAGAAACGGTTCATTATAACATAAAGTGAACATACATACATCCATTCATCGAATGAATCGAGTCTCAAATCGATTATATAATCACCATAAAGCACTGATCCTAATAAAGTAATAGTTTCATGGGTTTCGTGTCTTCCTATCATCAGTTTATAAATTTATTGTCGAATCAGTTTTGATCGTAGCGTCAATAATGTATGAGAGATGGAATTTATCATTTTATGTTGCCATGAGATACATTTTATGTAAGACTTTAAGTAATTGTTTCAATAAAACTAACGTTATGATGTGGATGTCAATAAAAAACAGCAAACCCTTTAAATATAAAACATTATATAAAGTAAAAAAATAACTACTTCTAACAAATTGCCACATTTGATGTTGATCTGGGGGGTTGGTAACAAAAACATAAAGTTTAAAAACTCATCTTTAGAAATAACATTAAATTACGTAACAATGTGTATGGGAAAATGTAAATTTTATCAACAATAGTGTTTTTTTTACGATAAGTCATCAAACAACATTCATGTCCCAAAGATCACGCCTTAAAAAATCGCCTCATAGCGGGTCGACACCAATAAATAAGGCGGTCCATCCCAATCGGAAGTGAAGCCAGAAACATTAGTTTGGATTTGATATTATAAATGGCAAGTAGGCGGGTCGGTAGCAAACAACACCGGGCCGAAGCACGAACCTTGTGGGACCCCCGACGATCTTTTATCCCCTACCTTTGTTTGCACCAATTGAGGCGTTCACTGCCCGGATATCATTCAATACAGTTATTGGTTTAGTTTTTTATCTCTTATTGTGAACAGAGAGATTGATGTTCGCTTATGAACTCCCGTGTTCTGCCCGTTTGTTAAAAAGGTCTGTAAAAAACCGCATTTCAATTTCCCATCTGTTTAACGTTCGTCTGAGGGATACGGGTTTTGGGATGTTTATGTGCTAGGTTTATGGGAAATTATTAAATATTTTATGTGAATGTGGTTTTATCGAAATGTATCAAAACAGACACAAAAACTGATTTTTAAAATTACAAATTTTAGATCGACGATGGATTGAAAAAAAATTGTATCACTGGAAATTGTCAATAAATTATCATACAATAAATTAGAAAAAAAATTTAGTTAAATCTAATTAAACTAAACATCATCAAATATGCACGGCTGCTAAAATGTACGGTAAAAATGTAAGGTGTTTTCAGATACAAATTAATTGCCTGATTACAACAAATTAAGTTATTGAACAATAGTAAAATTAAATAGTCAATCATGACTATTCGGAACATAAGCATGAATTTAGGAACAATCAAATACATACAAATCTACATACATAAAATTGCACAAATTATTTCATACACACAGATTATACAATCCCTCCCAAATACCCCCTAGTGGAAACACCTTTCAGGAACAGTTTCTTTTGAAGCGCCCTTTTCCGAAGGGCAGTGACGGATCCTCAATATCATTTACATACCGATCGCTCGGACCGAGTAAAACGGCGATATGTTACGTACCCGTCAAATAAAAATAGCATTTCAATATATATTGGACCAGCTGGGGAAGAAGCGCCCCGGGCCAACTACCCCTCAACATTTCTTGTCTTTCGGTTCGGAAACGTTGTATTATATTTCAACCGTTATTGATTCCTTTACGAATTCCATTGTGAATTCTTCGAACCGCTACAAAAACAATATCGACGTCTTCTTTGAGGCAGACATAAGCTTCTGTTCATTTCTCTTTGAGCGCTGCCAACTACATTTTTGCTATATTGAATCTCATTTCGTTCCAAATCGTTTCGGCTGTTTCCCTCTTTGTGATTAATATTTTCTTTTAAAATTTCCACATCGCACAAAAGAGGGTTTAAGAGAGTTGGGTTTGTTTCGTTTCTGAAATTAGTATTGTTTAAGAGCTCATAAATAACAATGAAATAGCAATTGCATGTTTTCTTATAAATAAATCTTGTGCCAATACTAAATTTAGTCTTTGAAATTAATAAATTATTAAGGATTACTTGGAATTGAAAACCTTGCAAAACTAATGCCATAGATTTGTCAACTTTTCCATGAGCTAAAAGTGTACAAGATGGCTCAAAAAGATAGTTTTATAAAAAATAACACGAACATCACCTACTAATCCTTGGATCTAATAATTGCGGATCAGTATTTTGTTTTTTCACATCACCAACCATGTCCTGCTTATATCTTTGAATAATAAGTCCATACAACTATCACAATGGCAAATAATACCTCCCAGCCTATCACACCATACTGATACTTCTAAGTCAAACCAGGAAAACAGTACACTAAAACTGAACGATTAAACTGATACTGTGAATTAACCGTTTAAAAATTCTTCTCTATGTTAATTTCCCATCTCTGCAGCCGTTTCTACAAACTGCTCCCAACCTTCGTATTTTTACTACCATAACGACCCGGTCGCTTCTACCGCCGCCGGCTACGAGGAGATCGCATCTTCCATTGCTGCGCGTAATAGCAGATCAACTTACCGCGTATAATCACAATAATAGATTTGTACAAATGTCGGGCCCGGTCCATTTGACTTTATTGTTATGAGCGTTGATGTGATAGCAGCTGGGATCGCGAACCTTGCGGGCTCGCCGGATCACCGTCATTTACCCGACTTATCTTATTGTGGCCAACTATATATATTTACCAGCTCTGTTTGTTGGAATGGTAATTGATTGGTTGTTGGATTTTCTTTTTCAAATCATGTGGTAGACGGTGCTAAGTGTGGAGTTTGAGTTTAGGTTGTGGAGTTTGTGCTTTGCTTTTAAATATTTAAAACGGGTACAGGTTTTGCAGTTTTTAATCTGAATGTTATTTATATTTTTATGTGTTTTATATTTGTTGTAATCGCAAAAGAAATTGGAGTTTTCTAAATTTGGAATTTTTAACAAGGTTTTAACAGCTTGTTGATTTATTATTTCTCTCGTAAATAGTCTCTAACCTCAAGACTTTCTTCAGATAAACGCATTTAGTATTTTTATCAATGTTATGAACAACGATGTTCCAACGATGCCTGGCACTACATTTTAGTGAATTTCCCAAATAGGGAATTATCTATTGAAAGTAAACATCATCGCAAATAACAAAACTAAAAAAAAACCTCAAACCGATCTACAAAGCGCCGCAAACGAGTAGCCTAATGAACAGCGAGCGCATTAGGAACTTATTGAAGCGGCCAAAAACAATAGGGCGAGCCCGCGGACGCATTAGGCAAAGCGAAATTTCACAGAAAACAAAAGTGAACAAAAAACCGACATCTGTAGATCCAATCTTGTGGGTCATCAGTCATTTGGAAGAACAAAGAAATAACACTGACACAGACAGTGGGAATAATTATAGCTCCTTCTCATCAAAGTCAGTAGTATGAGAGAGAGAGAGAGAGGGCACAAACACACTTAGTATTTTAATTAAGAAACGGAGCCTGAGATTTGTTCGCATCAATCGTGTTTATTTTTTCCAGCTGATCGGCCGCGCCGGCTGTCCGCCCCCGCTGTCACGTCGTGATGAGCCGATGAGCAGACTACTCGCACCGCGTGATGAGTTCTCACCAGCCTCAGATCTGAGAGATAAATCCATTTGTTCTACGATGTTACCTGTTCAATTAGCCGGAATGGGAAGGCTCTAAAGATTCGAGTCATTCCAACAAGATTGTTTCAACTTCCACCGCGTCGTTTAAAATGTACAGATAGAGCAGCAAACAAGGAAACTCTCCGACTGAATCAAAGAACAATACAAGGATCTATAGCTAAACGTGGCGTAGGTAACCACACATAAATCCATGTTTATGAATAGTTAAAGCCAGTGTAGAAGTTGCAAGATTGTCCTTGAGTGTTGACGCCAATAACGTTTCATGGTTGGTATTGCTGCAATCCGCAGCTTATCGTATTCATCGTAAAAACTGTTTCTATGCAAGTTCTCTCCCTACATCACAATACTTTCTTGCCAAACCACTTAGTACCGTAAGCAATTTAGTTAAATTGTTTTTAAAAGTAGACATTGTTGTATGTAAATAGAGAATTATCGAGCGCCGGTGCCACTCCGACTTCTCAACACCAAATCCCCAAGCTCCCAACGTCTCCATCCGACCACTGGATACACGTCAAGTATCCATTAGTCCAAGGACCGCCCCTACACAACTTACTAATGATATTTTATATTTAACATCGGATAACCCATTAGGGACGTTTGTTTCTTTATTTATTCGGCGGCGAGGCGGTCCCGGTCCGTAGAGCGATACGCGTGATGGCATTTGCCGGTGACGATTCAATCTCGGGGTACCCCCTTGAATACCAATTTGGTATCGATTTATAGCTCTGGTCGTTTCTCAATTGAAACCACCTCGTACTCGAAAAACTCTCCCAGACTGGGCGGATTAATTTCCATCGTCCTCGAGTGAGAGATAGACTTTCTAGTCGAACATTTTACATGTTTCCGTGTCATCGGTGCGGAAACGCTATGATGATTAATATTAAGGAGCAAATCGGCGGAAGAATCGTTTGATGGAGGTGTTGAAGCAGCTAATGTCGTCGTACAGTCCAGTGGAGACCGTGACTGACAGAACAGAGGACAGAGGACGCCCTCTGGATTAATCCACAGGAACGTTTGAAATACAAGCGTAGGCATCGATTGGCCGCGGTCGCTTCTATTGTAAAAACGGACCAACAAAGAAACATGAGGCATGTTCGGTCACGGTGTCTGTGGAGAACAAACAAGAGAACGGGGTGGAACCTTGTGGTACTCCATGGGAAAACTGGGCTAGGGCAATTGTGAGGATGCAGTATTAAATGTGTAAACCAGTTATGTATTGAGACGAACACGACATTTTCTAATATACAGTACCAACCCTTTTAATTACATACCGGGTATAGCCCTAATAAAGCCTTAAGGATAAAAACAACTAAACTCTGATACTGTACTGTTAAATTTGGAATCCCTTATTTTTTGCCACCTGCAGAAGTATTTATAAAGATCATACGATGAGATGAGGACCAGACACACCTCTAATCGGTATTTAAGAGGCAAATAGACCTAATAACTAATTTGTTTCCCAAACAACTTGGCCTATATAAGTACAAGTTTTTCTGATCACGGGCTCATAGCCTCAAAACATTCATCACATTATGATCATAAAATAACACCGTTACCTGTCATAACAAGGTAACGGAACTTGCAAAAACGCCGATGACGGCGCCGCTCGCGACAAAAGGCACGTGGTCACCTAGCAGTGTCCGAGGCAATCTAGCTGACAAAGCCTACAGTCTCGGATGCCACCGTGTAGCATAAAACAAACAGATAGCTGAGGGTTTCTTGCACAAAGCACACACGTACGCCCGACAAAGGGTGATTGGAGACGGTGCTCGTGTATTCTACAGTAATTTCCCGTGATTTCTTTGTCAGGGGATCGAACCCTCGATTAAACGCTCACGTACTGATGCGCCGAGATATTCAAAATTGAAGGGCGACGCTTTTTGTACGCTCGCTATATCGGTGGATCGTTGAGCGGAGCTTATAAGGGATTCTGGTGAAAATATTTTACATATTTATCATATATTTTTAAGGATTTAGTTATTCTATTTCCTCAATTTCGACAAGTTTTTGGTGTGAATTATCCAATTTCTAGGTCGTTGCTATTACATGCCAACGTATAATAGAAACACGGCGCATAACTAAATCTTCTCAGGATAAAACTGCTCAGGTTCATAATCTCTAACCATTTGAATTTGCTATATATTAATTCATATTTGTTAAATAGTCTTTTTCGACTGTTTTTCCAACATCTTATCTTTTTAGATCTACGAACAGAGGCTTTAAAAGGTGTAATGAATCTCAATTTGCTAATTCAAACCAGGCATTGACCCAATCCTTATTGTCGTTCTACATTATATTCTCGAGACTGTATTCATTTCACAATAACAAGTCTAATCAAATGTTTTCGTGCAAGTTGTTACCCAGTTTCCGGAAAGATAAGTCTCCAGAAAGAATCGGATTGAGGGGATTTGCATCGCGCATGAAGACTGGGTAATGAAAGTGCATCACGGCATCACGCTAGGCGAAGGTGATAGGGGTGGGAAGGGGTGAAATATGGGGGGGGGGTTGATGGAGAGAAACACCCCCGCCCCTGTCACTCAATGATAACATCAGGTGGAGTCATTACAGGGAAAAATTAGAGCTGGCACATCAGTACTGGGAATAGAATTAATTGGGTTAGTTCATAAAACGTTTTTAAAACACGTGAAGTAATCTACCTAACAAAAAAGCCGGTTTACTTTGACCGTGGAAGCTTTTATTTGCTATCATCTGTTGATTGCTCCATCTAGGATTTGGAGGAAATTAGGGTAGCTTTTAATGCAAATCATGACACAAAAGTTGCACTGCCAACTAAGACGCATCACGTAAAATGCAACAATAACAATGTGAAAAGAGAGTGAATTTATTTCAAATAAATGTGGGAGCAAAAGTCATTTGAGGTAGACTATCCTTGAAATGTTTGAATTTATCAGACACTTTTTTACTCACTGAAGGCATGATCATCATCTTTGTGTTGTCACTTAACATAACCAAATTTCAGTGCAGCATTTTTGAAGTCGTCTACCACCATCTATGGACTAGATAAAGATTGTCTTTGAATTTCCAGCGAGAAAGTTGAAGGTTTTCACAATGGTTACCTTGGAGTTTATGTGGTTATAAAGACCGAGACCACGCAACTCATGCATACAACGCCACTTGTCGGCGAATTAAACAGCTCGATTGCTGAGAGGACCGTAAACTTGAGCAGTAGTCAGGTCTCGGGTCTGTACAGCAAAGGCCTCATTTCAATATCTGATTAGTCTGTAGCATTCTTTGCACGCGCTATTTGTAAACAAAGACTGAGAGTGTTTAAAGGATTGGATAGGTTGATGGGGACAGTTTTCTATGTTGGGTTTTAAAATTACTTGCGAAACTTATCGAAACAAAACCTTCTTCCTCGAATCTTAGTCATTGGGAGATGATCACGTAGTCGAATTGGCAAATGTTGAACGACTTTCGGAATCATGTCAATCCATCGAAGCAAGTGCAACTGAACTCTTGTTAATCCGCTGAAAATTGATAACACACATATCGGATGAACTTCCACACGAGTGGACACCCGAAGACGATACTAGACACACCGTGACGCGATGTGTAACAACAAACACTCATGTTTTATGCAACGTGACGTCAAATTCTCACAACAGAAACAAAGTTCAAACAAGTACGAACGTCAGTAATCACAACACTCATCGTCTGTCACTCGCAGCGAGTTTACCAAGACGGATGGACGTGTAGACGCACACACGCACGCAGTCTACACGAAGCTTCGCGTGAAGCGAACATGCATTAATAAACAAGAGCTGCAAATTTGTTGATGTGAACCTTACGGGAGCACGCCAACATTGATCTAGGCTCGTTTCATATAAGCTGTCTTATTTTTAGCGCCGACACCCGTTGCCGCAGCTCAAAACTAAATTAACTTATGGCCCACGCGAGCGGGTCGGAAGCTACGCGAATCTACCGGAAATGATTTCCTCGTTTCATTTTCTTTCTTGCGCCTTGATTGTTGCGGGTGTGTTACTGCAGTGCTGTCGGAAGTGCTTGAAGTTTTGGTGGATTTGGCAATGGTATGAGTTGGTAACGTAAATGTGCTGGATCCTTCTGGTGGTAATGGAAATAAATAGTATTGTGATATTTTAAAATAAAGTGTTGCTAGTTACAATATAATGATGTCTTGTCTTTTTTATACATGCCTAATTGTATCATATTTTTATATTACATCTTGTCTTACATTTTCTCATTAGATATTTCATATATCCTGTAACAAAACCCCGCTCACTTTGAACTAAACGCGAGGAGAATCGGAAGCGAAACAATCCCTGAACCAATTCGGTAGACTCGCGGCAAATGACACGTCAGAAGTCTTTGTTACTAAACAATCAGCAGTCGGGAGACCATAACAAAACAAAATAAATTACAGTTTGACATTACAATAAAAAAGACGATCAAATATTAGTTTTCGTGGCGCCTAACGCGGCGTTGCGAGCAGTCGGCCGGCACAAAGAACGCTGTTGGTTTTAATCAAACGAAACCATTCGACAAAAAACTCGATCAATCATAAGTGAGGATTGGAAGGTATAATGGGACTCGGTTTGGACTCGGAGCGGAGCGAATGCAGTTCACTAGGAGCTCTCAAATGGAATCACACTGGGAAACGGCGATGTGAACGCGTTCGATACACTTGTAACAAAAGAGGACCCAGTACGCAGCATTGTGGTACTCCGGGGACGACGATGTTGGGAGAGTTGTGGAGCGAGTATGGAATTGGGGAAAATTGCTGCATATGCCTTTATTGTAGGTAGCTATGCCAAAGGCGAACTTGATTTCACTTTATGTTGACAATTGTGATGAGAATTTGGGGTTCCAACTCTGATGACACTTCTTCATGAATCGGATTAGAAACTGAGTGGTAAAATCACAATAATTAATCGGTTCTTGAAATTATTTATTTATTTAATTAGTAACAACATAAAAATAATATAAAAGTAGTAATATTCTACCAACACAATTATGGAGGGACATAATTTTCTTCTTGACTCACAAACATTGAAAGTCCGGATTTTAGTTCAAAACTTCAAAAGATCCTTGATGTTCGACGAAAGAAAACACCACAAAAGTAAAACGAAGAAAATGAAAATGAAACTCATCCGGGTAAAAAACATTGATACTCAAAACATTAATAAGCTACACCCAATCTTCCCTTGCAGGCCACCAAAAGAAAACGTCCTTAATGAATTCCTTTCAGTGTCCCCACCTGCAGAGAAAACCGCCAGCGGGAACTTTGAGCGTTATCAATAGAATAAGAAACTGTTATCAACCGGTAACACAAAGCGCGGGTAAAACGGGAGGGAAATCAATAATTGTTTATCAAGAAGACCAGCCGAAAATAATTAATTAACCCGCGCGAATCCCCTTTTTTCATAATTAATAACGTCGTTGTCGGCTTGCGGGTCTGCCTGCAATGTAAACGAATCCGCCAGCTGCTTAATTCCTTAATTCGCAGTTTAATTCGCCCTGATTTACGGAGATGGTGTCCCTAAACAAATGAATTTTTGACGCCTTAAATAAATCACGGCTGCGAATTAATAATGCGATGGGGAGATGTTTGCGTTTTTTCTTAAAAAGGGTGAATTTTAATTCTAATAGAAGATGAAAAAATGTTCTAAATGTTAGCGATTTGAACGCGAGGATGATAGATAAACTGGCTCCATTTCAAAACAATAACCTCCGTAATACGTAATAGACCCTACCACCTTTACGTTACTGCTAAATAACGTATGATTTGATTTCGATTGTGTACTTCAATACTGGTTTGCCACCAAACAAACATTCTGCCTAAGCGTAAACAGTGACGAAACCGTGGCTCTAAAATCAAAAACCAGGAATAAAACAATTACGTTTTTTCTAAACTTGACGAGTCTTCCATATTACCATCAATATCCACACACTGTTGCTCGTACACATTCATACTCTCATTAAGCCCGCCTTCTCATGCGGCGTCACTTATCAGCTCGTATCACAAAACAATTAGCGCACTTTTACAGTGCAATTTCCAGGAAGCATTCGTTTGAAATCGTTCACGTAGCAATTAAATATCATGCACTCGACTGGCCTTTTACACGAGTTTGTCTTATCTATCCACGCCATCTTCTGCTTACCAGACTATAACGGTCTGTATCTGTAATTAGTATTGAAACACTGGCCTCAGGGTTTGTTTAGATCATTGGGATATGTTAAATTAGGTAAATTAGAACGATTGGGATAGATTTGGGGTAAATTATGTCCAGGAAGAATCTGTAAAAAGATAATTTCGTTTTTGTATCAGAACATAATTACGGTACGGTAAGGATACTATATTAAATGAGAGGGAGAGAATTGTGCAGTTTAGTGTAAATTTTTATTTTTTAGTACAGTAAGCAGAACTATATGTCCAAGTTCATAGTGTTATGTTGTGTGTGGTGTTGTGTTTTATCATGCTTTTTTATGTCCTACCTTCATATTCTAGGACACTAGTTCTAGCCCGGAACTGTTTTACACTTTACTTTAGGCTAGTCCTAGGGGGTTGCGGCATTATCGGATGGATAAATTCCATTGGTGATCGGCGTGATTTGAACCCGTGACCTCGGGCACCGAAGCCCAAATCACTACACCGTGCTCTCCCGTGTTCTCTCATCTTGAAGGTAATTCCACGAGCATTCATAATGGCTTTGAAAAATGAATAGTGTACAAACAAATTTAATACCATTAAAAGAACATTCTTATCTATGCGAGAACCAATTTTATTCACTAACAAAGACACCTATTAACCATTGTTGAATTATTCTTTCAAAAAAGCCCTAAAAGATGAATTTAAATACTCCATTTAACTCATTGATAATTCCAATAAAAACTCATTTTTGCCCAAATGGAACCTAGATAACACGTCGTTCTTGATAACTTGAGTAATTTTCAAATTCTTTTGCATTTTTTACCCACAATCACATGTTATTGTGAACCTAGATAAAAAGTTAACCTTGATAACAAGTCTTATTTAATAATCCCCATGAGCCTTGATAGCGAGGTTCTACTGTATACAATAACCAAATAAACCTGGCCATACAATAACTTTTATAAAATGTATATTTAAAAAAAAAAGACCTATAAAAGAAACCCCACCCCTAGTATGTGAATTACAGACGTAGGGTGACTACAGATCAATCCAAAGACGCCGCGATCGCCGTGACCGCCCCCCCCCCCCCACATCCCTCGGGTCAAAACACGCAATTCCCAAATCGGACTCAATTGGTCAATCGCTCAAACGGAGAATAAATTAGGTCCGATGTTTTATCAGATGGATAACAGCGACGGCTATTTGTCTAGTGATCCATCAACTGTTTCTTCTGGTGATTTAAAGAGTATCCTTAATTATACGGTGTTACGGACGGTCGTGGATCAAGGAGAAGTATTGTCTCGATGTTTTGTTTGATTTTCAATAACAATTTGTTCTGTTTTGTGTTGGTTTGTGTTTGGAACGTTCTGGACTGAGATGGTTATTTTGCTGGGTGTTTTCAGTTTGTTTATTGTTTTGTATTGGAATTGTGTGGTTTACGTGAATTATATATGATAGTTGTTACGACTTATACAATCTTTAGTCCCTTCTGTACGTCGGAGTAGTAATTGTACAAGCTTTATAATGTAGCCTAATAAATGAATTTTATAAATTGGGATGTCAAGTATGCAATTGTTCTTCGTTTTAAAGTGTTGAATTTGACTTTTTTCAATTTATATAAGCGTATGTACAATATACGTTGCCGTATATATACAAATATTCATTAAGGGTACAGTACTAAATATTTATTTCTTTAATTTAATTTTATGATAAATTTGTAAAGTTGTGTGTAAATGGGAAAACCTTTGAGAAATGACCTGTACCAGTTTTGATTTTATTAATGCAGAAATGCTTTGCTTATCAAATTCTTCATTCACTATGCTTATTATTGGGAAACCCCTTAATGGATTAACATTTGAGATAGTAACAAAAAAATCGCCATCCAAAGATACTTATGACAAAAGCTTTTTTGGTTGGTAAGTACCTAGCAATTGCATAATATACATTTTAAGAGTTAGTATCAGTTGTAAATTTTTTCCCATAAAATATTTTCCCTTTCAAATCATTAAACTCTAGATAAAACTTATAAACCACTACGATCTACCAAAACACAAAACGAAATTCACAATACCGAAAGCAGAACTGCAGCTGTTTGATAAAAATCAATTATTGCACAGACAGAAGCGCTAGGGGCTTAAAAAACTATCGGCCGTTGGTGCTGAATCATACTGTAGCATACGACGCGTGTTGGACCATGAGTTGCGATTTGATCCGTGGAAGGGGGACTGTTTGGTCGGGGGGGGGGGGGGGGGGGGGGGGCTTTGTCTAAACTGGCTCAATTTTAATCACAGTGGGCGCTAAGTTTATTTACCACTGCGATATGGAGGGTTGTCAACGCTCAACGCTGTCGACTGGGCGACGCTTTGTGTACTTGACAAGTGTTGTAGGCAAACTGTCATACGTTGATTTTCACATGATATATTTTTGGGGTTTGAATTTCAATATGTTTACACTAATCGCTTTCTGAAAATATAACCTAGTGGTGATATAATGTGGGTTAAGGTAACTTTTTTTAGATATTTTAATTACTTTTTGGTCTAGTTTTTATGTTGTTATTAATTTGTGGTTTGGGATAATATTTCACCATATAGCCATAAAATTATGTTGATAGTTACAAAAAAATTACGTCCGCTTTTTAGTAATCATTATCAAAATATAAATATTTGTGTGACAAGTTGCTTTTCATATTAAATTTGTTACCGAATTTAACTGACATGTCTAGTGTTAGTTTGTATTATTTTTTTTGTAATTAACATTTACTAACCACTTCCGTATGCTACTAGATTATATGTTACAGAAAACTCGTCCGGATGTAGATTTTTATACTATTATATTGATGAACACTTAAAAACAAAACATTTACACTATTAGTTCCCATCCCAAATCGTTTTCGCACGTTACAACCCCCGACCTTATCATGGAAATGTCCAAATGCTAATTCAACGGCTAATCGGTCAGCCATTTTTGAAAGGGACGTGACAGATCTTGGTGATAAGAGGAAAACTGGATCGGAGCACACAATGACATTGTAATTAAAGGCCAATGGGCCTCGCAGCAGCTGCCTCCCCTCCATTAAAAAATCTCGCATCCACCCCCTTACTGGGTTAGTAGGGGATCGATCTCTTTGGAATCAGCGAAACGCAAAATGTTGCTGACGATTATGTCGAAGGATTATATAGCGGTAACAGTGAACACTGAACATTGTCGAGGGCCATTCAAAGGTAACATCTGGTGTTGGAGTTACCCACCTAAAGCGGGGTTTTATTTCCTTTTCATTCGGCGCTTCCTGCAAAAGGGTGAAAACTAGGTGAAAATAATGCGGTTTAATGGACTGTGAAGGTGAATCATTTTTTTTCGGTTATTGTTTGTGAATAAGATGTTTTACAATTGTTTTAATCTGTGATAAACATGTTTAAAAATTCATAAAAGATTATCTAATTAACAGTTTAAACTATTTATATTCTCATTACATACTGGTAAAATATGTAACTAGACCAGGGTTTTCGCCGTTTTTTTTCTTTCTATTAAATGTTTCATAGGACTGAATTGGTCATTATAAATAAATTACATCCTCTCTATTTGTTGACAAATTACTTCAAAAGATGGAATATTTTAAAATTTTAATTTACAACGGTAAATTTTACAATACATTTATGTGCCATCGCAAGTTGAGCGAAAATATTTACTGAGTCGTGTATTATATTTATTAAATGAAAAATCCAATATAAAATATTTTTGGTGTCATAATTGATAGTTTCTTGCGACTGTTGTGCTTTTTACCTTATCAAATACGATTGGTATGATGTATTTACTTCGATATTGATAGTTCAGTATGAAAATGTTTTGATAACTATGAGCCTTGCCACTGATCAAGCTCTCTATATACATTTTACTTATCGATTCCCATCGTATGGACTATCCACTTATCAATCTCTGTTGCTATCTTTTTAAATTATCGACCTTGATAGTTCAGTATGAAAATGTTTTGATAACTCTGAGCCTTGCCACTGATCAAGCTCTCTATGTACATTTTACTTATCCACTCCCATCTATCAAACTCTGTAGCTATCTATTTAATCGAGCATGCTAGTTCCCTATGAACGTTGTACCTTATGACCACAAGACTGCATATACTGCACCATGTCGCAGATGCGGGCTACACGCGGTCTCATATATCCACTTTATATCCACAATCGTTGTCGTTGTCACCACCTGACGCAAAACTGTGCACTAATTAATAGAGCTATTAGTTCGGCCACATTGTCCCCCGTTATTGCTGTTTGCCCCTTATAATATGCATAATATGATTAGCTGCCCAGTATTTACACTGGCTCGGCAATTTCAACAAGGAATGGCTATTGTTCCACGTTGTGCGCAACCTGGTTTTGTCGGCTAATGGAATTTCATATGGGACACTTTTAAGTTCTTCGATTCTGAGATTGAATCGGGTGAATTGAATTGATTTTGAATCGACTCTGTTCATTTGGTTGTGTTTGTGTTGGCTTTTCTTTTGCAAGTGTATTGTGGTCCAATGTTTCCCCTAATGCAGAATAGTTTAATGAGTCAAATTAGTTTGTGAGCTCAATGATGAACTCATTTAGGGATGTTTGTTACGATGAAAAGTTTGTGTTCTCAGGTAATGAAATGCATTTTTATTGTCCATGCCACAGCACTTCGTATGGATGAAACTGAAATGTTTTACAAGATAAAACTGTCAGAACTCCCAAAAATTTTCTTAGGGTTGGGGGGTAGACCAAAATGTCAAATTGTTGGTTCATCTTTTCTTTTTTCGCAAATATTCACACAGAAACGAAACTACACAGCTTTTACCTCCAAACCCGGATTGTGAAGAGTTTACAGTATACTTTCCTCTATGCAAAACCCAACCTGATTAGAATTTCAATCAAAAATAGACGTCAACCCAACTCTATAAACACCACACACACACACACACACACGCACACCCAAAAATAACCAATGCAGATCCTTTAATCATCCAAAGTTCCAACATCATCAAAGACTAACGCTGGAGACTGGAGGCACTCTGGTGGGTAAACGGATTAAGTTCCATTGTTCCAGCAAGTCCGACTTGAGTCGGTCAACTTGGAGGACTTAGTGGGTTTCCTTGTGTAACTTGTAAACTTGGACAATGGCGGGGGTAAGCTGTGAAGCCATTAGGCCTTCAGACTGTGACATGAAGTTGTCCCATACGGACAAGTTTGGGGATTAATGCAAATCACTTATGTTATGTCTTCATGGCGAGAGGAACTGAGGAGATTAAGAAATACGAAAGATTTGTTTAGTGTTTGTTTGAGTAAACTTTGAGAATGATAAAACTAAAGCAATATAGGATAGGATTATTCTTATTAAATTTTTTAACTGTTATTCATTTGAATACACTGTAGTACTTAAGTTGGAAAATCAAAATTGTAATAATTTCTACTGACGATTAACTACAGAGGTAATTGATGATGATTGGAATAACGTATTCTAATTTAGAACTACCGATATAATAAACTGAATTGAGATACTCTATATACATTAAGTTACAAATTTAAAAAATATATATTTCCAAATCTCAAAACATCTGTCATAGAACAGATTGATCTATTGTTTTATAGGTAAGTTCTCCAATATATCTCATCATTATTTTTTTTCAGAACCACCCTTACATCTATTTAACCCCAACATAGCTAAAATACCACTTGTATAACCCCACTAGACCACTCGTGTGGCTATTTAAAAAAGATAAAAGCTAACCAAATTCAACAACAGAACCAACAAATAGAAATGAAAAAAACCCAAAATCGAAGGGAGTAAAAGTTTGAGCGCCGCGTGTTTTGGGGGATGACACAGCACGGGGAAAGCTCCACCGCCCCTAACAGTCGGAGCTGCACTGCCACAATCCGACAAATCCATTCCAACACCAACGCGCAGTCACAGACAGACCTGTTGCTACTGTAACTGTTGAGCTTAAAGACAATTGCCCTCCCCCCACCTGTTAGACTTCCGTCTTCCAAACGTTCCATTTATTGTCACTTTGTTTTGTGTCGTTTGCCAGTCAGTGTTCTGTTTTATTGTTGTGTTTTTATTGTTTTTGTGTAAATATGTTTGTGCGTGTACAGTTTGATTGATGCAACTGTGCTTATCTACAGTTTGATTGATGCAACTGTGTTTATATGAAGCTTCTTTAAATGTTGTGTTTTACTTTTTGTTCAGTTGCAATTTTATATTTTTGTATTGTGTTTGGTTATTTCATTGTTTGTTTATGTGCAGTTGTTATTACTTTAATTTCTAGTACCTGGGGACCGAGCTTTGCTCGGGGAAAATCATTAGTCCACTCTGAAAGCAGTCTTAGTACTGTATTGGAGACACATAGATCCATTCCCAAACTCCACACGGCTCGCCTTTACTACGTCCTACACCATTTCCTACGTCATGGACCTGTTTCCCTCCATTTCCATAGCACTTTAGGTTTGTAGATACCTTAATCGAATCGTTATTAACAGTTCCCACACTCCGGACAGCTCGTCTTTACTACGTCCTACACCATTTCCTACGTCATTGATCTGTTTTCCTCCCTTCCCATAGCATTTCGGAATTGCAGATAACTTAATCTAATCGTCATAAACAGTTCCCACACTACGGATAGCTCGCCTTGACTACTTCCTTCGCCAATTCCTACGTCGCGGACCTGTTTTCCTCCCTTCCCATAGCATTTTAGGATTATAGATACCTTAATCTAATCGTCATAAACAGTTCCCACACTCCGGACTACTCGCCTTGACTACTTCCTTCACCACTTCCTACGTCGCGGACCTGTTTTCCTCCCTTTCCATAGCATTTTTGGATTGCAAATACCTTAATCCAATCATCATAAACAGTTCCCACGCTCCAGACAGCTCACCTTGACTACTTCCTTCACCACTTCCTTCGTCACGGACCTGTTTCCCTCCCTTCCCATAGCATTTTAGGATTGCCCATACCCTTATCTAATCGTCATAAACAGTTCCCACGCTCCGGACTACTCGCCTTGATTACTTCCTTCACCACTTCCTACGTCGCGGACCTGTTTTTCTCCCTTCCCATAGCATTTTAGGATTGTAGAAACCTTAATCTAATCGTCATAAACAGTTCCCACACTCCGGACAGCTCGCCTTGACTACTTCCTTCACCATTTCCTACGTCACGGACCTGTTTCCCTCCCTTCCCATAGCATTTTAGGATTGCCCATACCTTTATCTAATCGTCATAAACAGTTCCCACACTCCGGACAGCTAACCTTGACTACTTCCTTAACACCTTCCTACGTCGCGGACCTGTTTTCCTTCCTTCCCATAGCATTTTAGGATTGCAAATACCTTAATCCAATAATCATAAACAGTTCCCACTCTCCAGACAGCTCACCTTGACTACTTCCTTCACCACTCTCTTCGTCACGGACCTGTTTCCCTCCCTTCCCATAGCATTTTAGGATTGCCCATACCTTTATCTAATCGTCATAAACAGTTCCCACACTCCGGACAGCTCGCCTTGACTACTTCCTTAACACCTTCCAACGTCGCGGACCTGTTTTCCTTCCTTCCCATAGCATTTTAGGATTGCCCATACCTTTATCTAATCGTCATAAACAGTTCCCACACTCCGGACAGCTAACCTTGACTACTTCCTTAACACCTTCCTACGTCGCGGACCTGTTTTCCTCCCTTCCCATAGCATTTTAGGATTGTAGAAACCTTAATCTAATCGTCATAAACAGTTCCCACACTCCGGACAGCTCGCCTTGACTACTTCCCTCACCACTTCCTACGTCACGGACCTGTTTCCCTCCCTTCCCATAGCATTTTAGGATTGCCCATACCTTTATCTAATCGTCATAAACAGTTCCCACACTCCGGACAGCTCGCCTTGACTACTTCCTTAACACCTTCCAACGTCGCGGACCTGTTTTCCTTCCTTCCCATAGCATTTTAGGATTGCAGATACCTTAATCTAATCGTCATAAACAGTTCCCACACTCCGAACTACTCGCCTTGACTACTTCCGTCACCACTTCCTACGTCGCGGACCTGTTTCCCTCCCTTCCCATAGCATTTTAGGATTGCAGATACCCTGATCTTATCGTAATAAACAGTCCCCACACTCCGGACTGCTCGCATTTACTACTTCCTTCATCACTTCCTACGTCACGGACCTGTTCCCCTCCCTTCCCATAGCATTTTAGGATTGCCCATACCCTTATCCAATCATCATAAACAGTTCCCACACTCCGGACAGCTCGCCTTGATTACTTCCTTAACACCTTCCTTCGTCACGGACCTGTTTCCCTCCCTTCCCATAGCATTTTAGGATTGCAAATACCTTAATCCAATAATCATAAACAGTTCCCACTCTCCAGACAGCTCACCTTGACTACTTCCTTCACCACTCTCTTCGTCACGGACCTGTTTCCCTCCCTTCCCATAGCATTTTAGGATTGCCCATACCCTTATCTAATCGTCATGAACAGTTCCCACGCTCCGGACTACTCGCCTTAACTACTTCCTTCTCCACTTCCTACGTCACGGACCTGTTTCCCTCCCTTCCCATAGCATTTTAGGATTGCCCATACCCTTATCTAATCGTCATAAACAGATCCCAGACTTCTCACTGCTACCCTTGACTACAATGTATCGAGTAATCTTCAGTATAATCTTTGCTAAATGATGTTTTTCCTTTTGTACTGTATTTGTAATTTGCTAGTATACTGTGGGTAGTTGGCTTATTATGAACACATGCTACAACTTCAAGTCTTTTGTTTACTTTTCCTTGTTATTTAATTCAGCCATCAAGGTTACCTAGCAACCCATAAGACTAATGTTAAAAAAATGTGATTTTCAGTTTCATTTTTCTACGTAATTAGATTTTTGTTGGCAGTTCTAACTGCAGTAAACTTGTTTTTAGGCCAGAATTAAACTATTTACAACATTTGAAGAAAATCGTCGGAGCCGTTTTCGAGATCTTTGTGCAAGCAAGCATACATACATACAAGCAAACATTGCTCGTATTAGAGTATAGGATAGCCAGTTATAATCGTACAGATTTGTGTTTGTGACATTTGTGAGGACTTAAAATCTATTTTACTCTTGTCTTTTAGCATGTGTCCAGATGTTAAATTGGCTGCGTTGTGTTATGGTTGTTAGTATGTTGTTGGTTGGTTTTTTTTTGTATTTGTAGTTTATTTGAACTACTAATGCTACTAGCCTATATCCAGTGTCGTTGTTTTAAATATGCCTTTGTGTTTGGTATTTATAATACTGTATATTCTGTTTGTTTTATTTTTTTGTAAGTTTTGTCTTTATTTGTCATATACTTGACTTATTGCTTTGTTTTTGGGCCATTTATTACCTTTTTCCACCTGAACATTTTTTCTGTTAAGTTTAAACCAGAAATCATCCTGTTTGAGGGCATTTTTATTTTTTTTATTGATAATTTTCTTTTACATACACTGTTGATTTTTTACTCTTTTATGTGTTTTCATTATTTTGGTCTGAAATGTGTCGTTTATACTTGGGATATCAAGAGATAAAGTAAGGTAATCTTTTGTGTTACTTTTTAATTATAAGTGCTTCTTAAGAGGATATTGCGTTTAAAGTTACATTATATTAATTAAAATTTTAAGGGTATTTAACTCACAGAATAACGTTATAATTTCGTTTATACCTTAGACTTAGAAAATAAATACAATGTGTATTACATAACCAAAATCCATTTCCAAGAACCGCATACACTTTTACACGAATACCTTAAATGTTTTTAACTTATCGTAAACCTTCAACATCGTTTCCCTTCTAATTCCGTGCAATACGTCAACATTATCAGATTTCGTGCAATGCTTACATTACTTAAACTTATCTACTTTGATTTGATTATGTTAGATTTACTCATTTTTAATAACAGTGTTTAGGATTATTGGTAAGATTTTATCATGCTCGTTAAAATTAAACAACGCTATGTAGGAGCTTTTTGTTAGTTTCTTGAATTTTCCCTTTACCGTTTACCTGATACAAGTTGATTAAGTAACCGATATGCAGGTACTAATACAATTTTTTGGTAAATGATATATTTAGTGTTGAAGCCATCTTGAACATTATACAATGAATTACTTTGATTAATCACTACCCACAACTAATTGATTGATACTCTGACATTAACACTAACAAAACATGTTGTAACTTATTTTTACAATAATTCAACTTGTGTATTTACCTTGTTTGTGTCAACGTGCCTTTTTGTATCATTAACAAATATTATTTAGATTTTGATAAAGTTACTATATATATATATATATAGGGTTCACTTGTACAGATACACTAAGATATTTATAAGATATTTATTCATAAGATTGATTTATGTTGTTTTCCTTTTTGCTACTATTCAATATTTGCCTGTATCTATAGTTATTTTTTAACACGTTTTATTTATTTCTTTATAATTTAATATTCCTACTCAGAAGTGTTTGTTTCACATCCATCGTTTACCGAAATTCAAACCAAACCTATTTATTTGTTGGTCACGTCAAACTATATTCATTTACACACTTCCAAATATGTTCACTATTCTACTTAGTGTGAGAATGAGCGCTTTACGTGAATACTTTCAACACAATCAACTCAATGTAATTTCCCGAGTGACAGGATAAACGAATGGCACCTCGGGGTCCAGTATGAAAAATAGAAGGTGGCGACAAGACTAAATAATAACCCCGCTAACGAAGAGACGGACACCAATTATAATTAACAACTGGATAATTAAATGACACGAAGCCCCGCTCAAATTACCACACACCCAAGATAACTCAAAACTGCCCCGACCTATTATCCGATTTTATCGCGATTCCCTAAAATGAAAATTGTGTCCTATCTCTTACAGGGGTGCTAATTTGGGAATTGCCAAAGGGTTCAACGTTTGGGGATTGTAATTTGGGGCTTTAGATTGGCCGAGTTTATACTGAGGGTTGGTAAAATGGAATGGACTGTGAGTTTAATTCATTTGAAAAAGGTAGAGGAATCACCTTTCGTTAAAGGGTAATTCATTAATTGAGTGAAGAACTGTACTGGTTCAATCTTATAATGTGGTCCATTTGTGCTTTAAAGAATAATTATCGTTTGTATAGCTATAGACATTTATCCATGATAGCAGTCAGTTGTAGTTTTTAACGTGCTAGATGTTTGAATCGTGATGTTTTTGTATATTTTATGCACACCAAGTCATTATATTACTTCATGCTCATAACCTGTTATTTTACTTTTTATTTATTTTCTCCTTTCACGCCCAGTTATTGATGTTTTATTAATTTAATACCTTATACTTCACGACATTTACTATTGTAAATATGTTAAGAATGTCCTATGCCGTATCGTGTAAACCAATACAATATAGGCTACATTAATATATAACACGTGAGTATGTTGAAACAAACATAAATGTACTTGGTCATGTGTAATGAAAAGTAAAAGACAAAAGTGTGTAATGGGATAAAGTTTATAATGTGAGCTTGACACCTTAGAACCCTCGCATGAAACAAATACTACCCACCGATTATTATAACTGTCTTAACACTGAAAATCGTCAAATATTCAATTTTTTGTCGATATTTTGACAAGTCTGTTAAAACTTGGACGTTTCCCCAGCGTGGACATGTAATATAGCACGTCTGTCATCGGCTGTCGTTTTTTGTCCGTTGGTGCTCATACATAATGTAATGGTCTCCCCTCAGCCAGGGTGTCTGATCCAAGATGGCGGTGTTCGCGTGGTCCTAGGGCCTAGGGCTATGCGATGTAGCCCTTTGATATGGTCGCGTTCGTACCTAACAGCGTCTAATCACGGACTGGCCTAGCCTGTAATAATCAAAGGTGGCATTTGAATTTTAATGGGTGGAATTCTTTATTCGGACAATCCTGCTATTGTTTTGTTTGAGACAAACCTACAGCAAAGAGTAATGTTATGGAAAATTTATTAAGAAAAGGGTTAGTTTTTGAAAAATGAAATATTTCCCAGCATTACCGTGTTGAAACACAGTACACTACACTAAACCTTATAGAAATTTGATGAAATTTCAGAAATGCATTTGATATACTGTAGTGACGAAATAAACCCCTACATAAGAACTAACTATAATATCTTTATTAGCCAGTATTCGTTATCAAAAATGAACTTTTCATCAACTTGAAACATAATTCTTTGACACAAAAAAGAAATAAATCTTAAATTGTGAACGCCCATTGTTTATTACTTTTAAGGATTTCTCAACAATATTCCACTGTGTTAGAACCCCCCAACTAACCTTAAGTTCATTTGCTTATCACAAAGAAACTAAATTGGATGCACAAACATTTTTTAAATTCTACTTGATTCCTTGACACAAATAAGTGTAGGGATGTGAGTTTTACAATCTTCGGATTTGACGTCGACCTTATGGTATTTGGCATCATGGTTCTACTAGATTTAAATCCCGCTAATACACATTTTGTTATCAACTTTTCCCCTAACCACACAACACATACTACCACATTCAGAACAGGCTTTGTCCGAAGACGAAAAACTGTTAATTTTACGATCCGGTCAAAATTACACGTAGTAGGCACTCGTAGGTAATTCCAAAACTCGTAACAACCGGCTATAATTACAACGTGCATAATAATATAACGTTCGGCCGAGGATGATTTATTACAAATAAAACGAGCGATAATAAACGGTAGAACAGAAGTCTGCGGCGCATGCGAACAATAACGGCCCCAATATGCATCCTTGGGGAACGCCGATTATGTCCAAGGCCCGCGTTTATTGTAACACCGAACGCGAACGCGGGAAATTGCGAGCCCAAGGCGGACTGTGAATTAATTCCTCTCGTGCTGGCAGAGACACTAATGTGGCAGTAAGTATGGAAAGTAATTAGGCAGCCAGTTCAGATCGTCGGAGATACCAGAAGAAGGTTGTGAGGCGACTGTGTCAGCAAATAATTATTACAGTCAACAAGTCATGCTGGCTGTATTAATGGTACATCATTTCCCGTCAATGTTCTTGCCATTTGTTTTGCGAACTCGACTGCGTGCGAGGGAGATAAGAAAGATAAGGGTAATGCTATTTAGCTTCCGTTTAATTCCTTTGTGAGAGAAAAGTCTGAAGAATGGTACACGGCTTTTTAGGGACGTCGCTGTTGTATTCGGATATTTTACCGAGATTGTTTTGTTAAATGTGTAGGCCCTAACTAAAAATAGTGTTTTGATCAAATGCACCTCATTGGTCCTGGGGAATTTCTAATAGGAAAATTCTCAAATTCAGCATAAGTAATAATGATAAATAATAATAGGTAACTAAAATTCTACAAAGATTCAAATCTAAAATAATCTTTAAAATGATCTTTCTACGCTCAACGTGTGATCTTGTTTTCATTTTTTGTTCAATTTACGTGGTTTGTAATACGATTCACCATCAGTTTTTCACATTCATGACTAATATCAAGACTTTCACCCCAAACACAATAGAAGGAAACGGAAAAATGTGAGAAACGAGACTGTCCTTCGACGCGGATTGCTCATGAGGTAATTGATCAATTAGGGAAACTGGTCAATAAACGTTTATGTATCATTGTGTGGAAACTCAGATACATTACGTCTACGTAATCTAGTCAGTAGTTAGTCGCGAGTTAACACTGTTACACCTCTATGTGGTGTGCGTCGTGCGTTCTTAGTTTATTACATTCTGAAACTGTAGTATCAATATGTTGTTTTGACGTATCAATATTCTATATTAATGCGAATGTAGGAATAAAGCACAAACCGTATGTAATTAAACTCCATTATGTAAATTTGTATTCATATAATTCACACATACAATAGATAAAATTATAAATGTCGATCACAGTATGATATTTATGACGCTGTTAGTTTCGTAAACAGCTGACACTGATAAATAAGAAATGATGTAGGATTTTTTGTAGAAGTAAAGAAACACTATTGTATCTTGTTTATGTAAGAATTTATTTGTGCTATAGGGAAAATTACTTTCAATAGCTAACGTATTTCATAGCGTATTTTTACTACAAAAATTGATGAAAACAAAACATTTGCTATCAAAACTGAAAAAGTTAATACTAAAAATACAGAAAGTAAAAAAAAATCACTACCGCCTAAGTTACATTTAGTTGCGTACTAAAATCCTTGTCGCAATGCTTAAAAATATTCACAAATTTAAATTTTGTTAAGGTCCTGGCATGAAAGGAAATTTCCAAATTGGATTCACCATTTTAGGACAAGCTAATATAAAAATTCGGGAAGGACACGGTTACAAGTAAACCCGTTATTTCAAAGATTACAGGACCAGCGGCCTTCCACGTCCAGGCCATAAACTGCTGAGAACAATTCCGAAAGTTCGCTGCGACTTTATGCGACGATTCCAAATTAAGATATTCCTGTTGAGATGTTTAATTAATTCCGTCGTCCATTTGGGCCCGGTCGTCCCCCGCCGAAGATGAAAAATGAGAATCGGCTCAGCGTGCTGGCCTGAAGCCGCTCGGAGGTGGTATGCGAAATGTCGTTGAAACTAGGTATTTGCTTAGTTTGTAATAGGGCATTTTATGTAGTTTGTAATTAATATCGTAAATGTGAGTAGATGAATCTGTATGGAAATGTATAAAAGTTTTTAATCAGGACCTACTGTGAAAACTGGCTGTAAATGTTAAACAGAGCATTATAATAAAACTATTGTGTAATATTACATTTTCGTCTAAAGTATTCATAAAACATTATCGTTATCTTACTTCATTCCACACCCATAGATAATCATTTTGGGTTGAAGGCCCAGTAGTGTCCTAATTTTAATTTTAAATAATGGTAATAATATCCTGAACCATTCATAGTGTTTACACTGTTGTAAAATGGAATCAATCCAACCACAAATATCAATATCTCCTAGTGGTTTACATTACAAAATTTAAGAAACAACAAACCCCATATTTTAACTTTTTCACCGAAAGAAAATCTCAATAGGCTATACTGTTTCCCGTTTTTCCTTTTGCAACCCTTTTACATGTTAAATTGCCACATCAAACCGGACTCGAAGCTACTTTAAGTTTCATAGAGTCTGCACAACGATTCACATCTCGCCTAATCCTAATTCAAAGGGTGGTTAAGTCGAAATGGACTTCTCCGCGGGTGATTAAAAATTCACCAGGACGGTTTGTAGTGGTCGACTCCGCGATGAATATTTGAACTCATCTCGCCTCTGAGACACCCAACGATATAAACAACTCAGTAGTACAGCAACAGTAGTTTTTACATCGTTGGAGACACCCTGTATATTGTAGTGTGGATGGAGTGTTATATTGCAGCTGTTACAAAGACTGGTTTGTGAGTTGTTTCTTTTAATCCATCTATTATTTGTTTCTGTATGAAGATGTTGTATTGTTAAAGGTTCTATGACAGCTAAAGGTTTATTGCCTGGCAATGTTTGTTCTTTATGCTTTCACATAAATAATTTATATTCGTGTTAATCTGTACAGTTTAAGGTATTTCACTTAGAGAAGTGTTACTTAAAAGTGTTGGTAAGGTTTTTTAATAATAATAACATTTTTGCCATTTTTGTAACCATTTTAGACATAAAAAATTCAAAAGGTTATTCAGTTTACTGTACCAAGTTAAATATTAATAAATTTACCATGTTACCAAATAGTTGAACTAGTAGGACAAAATACTCATGGATATCACATTCATCCGTCTAACAGAAAGGTATTCTTTTAATTTACCCTATGAAAGGTTATTGGTGCACTAATATTTCGGAATGGGGTTCAGAATTGTTTGAAACGCGTTAACTTGTATTCTTTTGGTTTTAACAGAGATCCAATTTTGCCATGTAATACCAATACACGACTATCCTAATAGACAAAAACAGTCGACAAAATTATAAAAAAATATCAAGCCATGTACGAATGCTAAATAATCGTTCAAGAAGCTCAAGTACCTTTTAGAAATGTCCAATCAAAATCCAGTTTAATTCCAAACGATTTTTCGCTTAAGTACTATAAGGCACCCTATCAAAAACAAAAAAATAACATTCCTAGAACATCCGACGGCACCTATGCTTCTGAAAGCCATTCTGATGCGCAACCGCCTCAGAGAACGCGAAGAAGGCGGTAGCAACTCGCACAAAAGGTCGGTACAAAAAACCCCATCCATCCTGTAAGTAATCCGGAGGCTAGAAAAGTGTCGCAAAATGTGTCGCTTACAAGGGCACTTATCTGGTCGGCAGCGCGGAAGCACTAAAGAGGACCTGGCCCGTGCTAAAGGGATTTCTGAGATTAAGGGTAGCAGTGCAAAGTTTGGTTTCGGCCCAGAACAAAGAGTGTTTGGTGTTTTTTGGAGACAGATGCCAACGTGTTTCACGCCCGCCGATTGTCAGCAGGAGAGAAATTTGTTCAGCTCTTGAAAGCTCTTTGGAACGACTGCCGCCATTATTCGACTATTTTTTGTGTAAAGAATAGTATGGATCTAAGAATCTAGTACTTTAATAGTAATCCAACCCAGAACCCATGTTAAGTAATGTGCTCAATTCAAATTTGCAATGATCAAACTTTTCACCCGCAAAGACTTTGAATACCCCGTCTTCACTCTTCTAGAAAAAAGGGCGATCCAAACAAATCTTTCAGGAATCTATTTATGAGGAAAGATAAATAGTTTCAAATTTGAAACACATAAGACTTATTTAAGTATAGATCCCAGATGCAGGCTACGAAAATCCAAAGAATGAAGTTGAAAAATCAGAGTAGTACACTCAACTTTCGCAAACATTGAATTGAATATTTTATTTTGTTTGAAGTTTTCTGTGAAAACAACAGACCAAATAATAAGTCTATGATCACAATGTACAGGTAACACGTCTTCATTTCCTAATTTCTTTGTTTTCACTAATTGCTATTTAACACCAGTCATATATATTATTCCTATTTTGGTGCCACTACAAATTACACCTTGCAAATGTAAGGACCATTGGACATTGGAAAAGTAAAAATATTATCATAGGTAATCTACTTAACTTCTTTCATAGTAATGAGTTAACAAATCAACAAAACTAAATTTGAAGAATTAAAAATCAAATCCCCAGATACAGTATCCCTCTGTGGATATTTCTACCGACAGATGTGGAATATCAGCTTGATGCGAGTCGACGGAGCGATCTAGCCTACCTGACCTGGCGAACCTAACGTGGGCATAAGGCATAAATCATCGCGAAAATAATAAGGGAGGGCAAAAAACAGCGAGTTCAATCGTATTTGGGCAAAACAAAGTCTGGCCGAGCCGCTGCTGTCCAAATAGAAAAGAAAATCAATCGGGTTCGGTTCGTTTTGGCCCATCGGCGCTCTCGTAATGTGTTTTCCACAGGCTAATTGTGTTCAGTGTTGTATTTAGGTTTTGACTGCTTTCAATTTGAATCTACGTATTTAGCTGTTGTTGGAAATGGGTGTTGCTTGTATCAAATAATAAAGTACTATCTCGAAAAAGCCTTGTATAACCAATCTGAGCTTCATTTACCATCTATCAACGTGGCTTCTGGGAACCAAAGGCTTTATAATCGTGAAACTACAAACATGTTTACCAATCATAAGAATAAACTGATCAATACAATAACAGCGTACACTTAACAAAGTGCAATTTCAAAGGTGACAAGAAGTTTACTAAAACAAGGTATGAAACGAAAGATAATATTTTAAAGCACAATAATCCAACCAAACCGTAGCATTTAACGTTAATGTTAATTTTCCAAGTTACAAAGACATTTTGAAACACTCAGGGAGTGAAACAGCGAGAGATGATGACTGCTCGGATCAATACAGCCATATTAAAAACACAAGAGTCCCTAATCTTAGCCGGAGTTCCCTAGGGGTCGCTATATATGCTAATGCTGCTGTTAGCTGTTCTAATCCCGACATTGCCACCCTGCTTGTTTCGCTAACTGATTTCATTGTTACGCTTTCTTTACTACCTTGGCAAAGTTTGTTGTGCCTCGTGGAATTGCGAGAAATTCTAAAGGGATTTAAAAATATGGTTTTGGAAAAGCAGTATTAGAGGGAGCAGAAACACGTGAAAATCTACACATTTTGTAAATTATTACAACATTCGTTGTTAGTTTGTTTTTTGGGAAGTATTATTCATGACTGCATTTTTGTTAGATTTAATTTATCTGTAACAATTCTAATTTGGTCCAACCGTAAATATTTTGTATCTGAAGTGATTTGACTTTTTGTATAGTAATTATTTATTAGTACCTACGCTGTACGTTATTTATTCCCATATCTTTGTCTATGTTAAAATCGTACGAAGCCGAAATATACTAAGCAATGTTTATGTTGGACCAAATAATTGTAAAATATTCCTGAGCATTTTAAAATTTCTGTTTACATTTTAGGCTTAAAAATAATACTGCATTAATATATAAAAATTGAGTTCAACAAAAATAAATCTGAATTTTAACGTAAATGTATTTATGCTATTATAAAATAACGTATGAAAAGCTATAACCAGATATTTTTTATTTATCCAAGTACCTGGGACATAGTAATTTGCATAATTATAAGTGCAAACTTTCCTATAAGTTTTAAGTTCTTTATTACTCAAATTAATAAGCTGTATTGTAACCCTGCTTTACACAAAATATAAATCTACCATTTCATCCACAACATAGACCTTATTCTTGTTAATTTAAAGAAAAAAACTAGACAACTAGAAATACAAATTTTGAAAGCTACCTATCAATTTAAAATCAAGTTGTTTACGATGGAATATTAGGGAAGCCGTATGAAACAGTATGGGTCCTAAAACAGATCCCTGAGGGACACCGTCTACAATGACTGTATCTGGGTGCGATTCGCCACATTTTACAAGGACGCATCATTATGCTGGTCGCAGTACTCTCTGGACATAGGGAATAAGGTCGAAGGAATTAGACCATTCTATAGTAGGTCTATAACTATTATTGTGCTTTTATGCCGGTGATTAAGCTTTTTGCTAAACGACTCTAAGAACTGTATTTTGAATACACTCGCAACTATTTTTCGTGTAACTTTTTGGATGTCAGTGAAATATTCACTTAGCCTACAAACAAAGCAGGAATTGTATATTTAGGTTCATCTTGTAAGAATTTTCGTTTGTTATTCATGTGTTTACACTAGCCTACTAACTTGTAATTTAATTAGTTTTATGAAGTAAAAACTATCTCGATCTCGTTTTAAGACCTCGATTGGTATTCCCGTTTTTCATCATTGTTTTTGTTTTTCCTTGTTTTCATAGCTTATCTTATCTTTTTTTGTCAAACCGTAACTAAACCAGGATGGTTATAGTATACTGTAGAATCATTTAAAAAGAGATCGATATGCTAAGATATACAAACAGGAATATCCCATACCCGTTATATTTGTATAACGTGTAAATGATGTAGGCAACACATCTATTTATTTACATTTTCCCGGTGTACGATACAAAATATCTTTGTACGTTGTAACTTGTTAGTTATTCTTGTAATTGGTACAAAAGGGAATTGCTTTCACGTGTATTGATTGTTATTTCTTGTGATTAGTGAAAATCATACAAACATTTCATGATATGACTACAATTTTAATAAAAACAGATTGCATTATTTAAGTATTGTTTATACCCTGTTCTAAGAAAACGAATTTGTAAATATAATGTTTTCTTATGGGTTTTCTATGTGACATTTTCTTGACATTAGATTATATTTTTTCCCGTAAATGCCGGTCGAAAAAATGTTGTATGCACAAAGCATGAAGTCATAAATTAAATTTTCACTATAGGCCTACACCTTTGATAATGTAATATCAACTTAAACATTATTCAATTCATTCAATTACGGAACTTGGATTATGGTTACAGTACATAGCAACTCCGTAATTGTAATGTTTCAGCAACCAATTACTGTATAAAGAAATTAGGCTTAATGTAAGTCACTGATACAACAAAATTATTAGAATAGGCCTAGCCTGAAGGCTTGTACCATCTCGGGTGTCTAAAGAGAGTATTCATCCCCAAAACGGTGTTAGCGCCTGTGTAGGCTAATATAGTAGTGAAAATACGATTTAGGCCTACATGTTCTAAATTCAAAATAAAGGGGAAAAAGAAGATTGAAAAACAAATTTGTTAAATTCAGCATCTTCAGATACTCAAAACCGATGACAACTCAAAATCTCCAATCAGTCCATATTCTCCGGCTAATTATAGGCTACATCTCTTAGAAAGAGGCGACCTTCCACTAAATCACAAGGGAGGCTAGGCCCAATCGGACAAATAGGCAGTAATTAAAGGGGTTTTCAGTGGCGAGGGGCAGTTTTGACAACTGCAGTTAATGCGGGGGAGGTTAGGCTAGGGGATCCGGTTACCCGACCTGTGGTTAAACTATCTGACCCAACAGATTTGGAGGGTTTCTTCAACCACTAATTTGATGTTTATTTGTTCACTTTGGTGGTGGTCGATTTTGGATTTTTCATGTACTTAGGTTATGTTTTTTACTTTTACACTTATGTGAATTTAATGAGTTAAGTTTTGTCAAGAGTTCCAATTAGTTTCAACCATTGGAAATCAAAATACCAACCGCTAAACACAACAACGTAATATCAAAAACAACATTTTTGCCATACAAAAGAAACACCACATGCTAAAAAAGACATATATATATCATTTTGTTATGTTACCTTGGTTTACTTATATCTTTATTTGGTTATCATTGGTCCGTTGATGTTTATTTGTTCATTTTGTTGACAAATTTGGAATTTTTTAGATACCTAGGTTATGCTCTATTTTTGTTGTGAATTCGAGGTGTTGCTTTTTCTTGTGTTTTTGTTATTGTTTCAATGGTAGTTCAAAAGAATGAGTTTGTTTTCTTTGGATTCCTACAAGATTAGTTTTTTGAATACCTGAAAAACTATTATTTTAATTCTTTGATTTATCGTTTGGTTTATTTAATTTTGTTGGTATTTTTCAATGGTGGTTCACAAGAATGCGTTTGTTTTCTTTGGATTTCTACAAGATTAGTTGTTCGAATACCTGGAAAACTATTTTTTTATTCTTTGTTTTATTGTTTGGTTTATTTAATATTTTTGGCCACTTTCTTGTTATTTGAACATATTTTGAGAGATATTGGTTTCATGTTCTGAGGGTTTTAAACCTATACATAATATAGGCCGCCAACTTTACTTATTATTGAGGAGTTGTATGTTTGTTGTTTCCCATACTTTTGATAAAGGTAAATGGCAATATTATTAATGCTAATTTGTAAGCTTCTCATGTGGTTTACTCTAGACCCACAGTTTAACAAATTTACAGACTTAAAATTTTCTTCTGTGGGACAATTATTGTTCCATTTTTGTTGTTCTTGTTTCTTTGCCGTTTAACGATGCAATTAAACTAATTATTAGAACTGTCCGTAGTTTAAATACAAACTAAATTCACGCCTAAATTTTGTAGCTAAAATCTACTGCTTACAAACGTTGGACTGCCATCCATCACTAAAATCCACATCTGTATAGATCAAGTAGGTCAACCGCTAGGGATTTGGTTACATATTATTTATCGTCCTCCGCCCTACACTGGTCTTATCACTTATCACCGGCACCGGCACCGCGCGACGCGGACGTGCAGACTGCTAGTGCCTAGACAGACTTACCTGGCAGTAGTGCAGTCGCGGTAGAGGATATCAAAATCCTTGCAGGACAGCAGCTTGCAGCGGTTGACTCCTGGTTGTATGGCACCCAGGCCTCGCAGGATGCGCACCTGCTCCACGTTGCAGACGAGAGGCACGATGTCCAGCCGCTTCAGCTTGGTGTAGACGGTGTGCAGACCTCCGACTAGGTGCTTCAGGAAGAGTTCGAACGCCTGGGGGAGGCAGAGCATGGTGTCTCCGCCGATGATGAAGGCTGCGACCTTCTGTCCGCGGTAGTCCACCAGTTTACACTCGTTGGCCGTCGGGTCGGAGCTGGATATCGGCGGCGGACTGTTGTAGGACCGCGGGGGTGCATGGTGGTGTGCCACTGCCATCAAGTCCAGGGGTGAGTGGTGGACCATGCCGCCTAGAGAGTTGAGCAGTCCCAGGCCCGGTGGTGGCAGACCCATGCCCAGACGCGGGGCCATGCTAACGATGCTACTAGGCGTGCTGACCGCCGGAGGACTCATCTGCTGAGATACCGGATGCTGCCCCGGGTTGCTGGAAGGTCTCATGTTGGCCGGACTCTCCGGATGATTGTTGTTGGTCGGCGGCGGTGTCATCGACGGCTTGATAGGCGAACTCACGTTGCTGCTTCGGTCGCTGTTGCTCGGGGACGAATCCATCACGGATTCCATGCTCATTCTAAGAGCCGGACGCACATGCCAGTCCGACGGGGGCGGAACTGCGCAGTCACAACTAAAACACTCGCGATTCTCAATCTGTCTCCCCCTCCGATCCTCGCACTCGAATGACAACTCGCGGAACAGCTCGGGACGTCGTTCCCCAGCCGGACACGAATGTGTAATAAATAAAAACGTATTTTTGTGCCGGTCCCCCCACCACCGGGGGGCGGGTGAGGTGTGCGCGCGCAGCTATTACGCGATTGGTCCGTTCTCCACCCCCCACCTCCCGTCTGGCCCGCCCCGCACCTTCCTTCCGTGGTGAAAAAAACTTTTTACTCGTACGTCCGAGGACGCCACGCCTTCTTGGGAATTATACATCGAAATAAAACCCATTCTCCTCCCGGCTTGAATTATCGCAACGACATTTCCCTCCTTTCCTCGCCGCGTCTCTTCCTCTCGTATTATTACCGCGTCTATCCGGCCGCATTTATCACAAGCCGGCTGGCGTGTTGCTAACAACCCTTTTTCCTCGGATCTAGATTTTACTTTTCTCCACTCCGATTTGACAAAAGTTGCTCTATATGCAAATGACACTTTAACGTGCACTTACGGTGGCCGCTGCTCCCGAGAATAAATATCCCGACAGATCTTATACCAGATTGGCCGATGTGTGTTTTCTACTGCGCGTTCGCCTGCCTGTGTTTATTTCTTGTATATTACCCAATTTCGTCCAAATGTGATAATTTTGTAGAATTGCTGATACTATCACCGCTACGTTTGTTTTTAAACCAGTGTTTTGTCGTCATGCGACAACTTTGGATTTTTGTAGGGTATAGCGCAGGGCCTACATCAACAGATTACTTCTGATGGCCTTATATTTAACTACAAAATAATTAATTAGCAATAATTGATAACTCTGTAACTGTAACTTCAATTATAAATCGTTAGTCTTTTTTATAACAATATTTAATCCTGTAAATTTTGATTTTATATTGGTTTTCATTACGATGAACTCGATGGTTAGTAGGCCTAGTTCCTGTTAAAACGAAACCTTCTTTCAGAAACATGTAATTAATTAATTATAAAAAATAACAATAACATTTCTGTTTATTTAGCCTATTTTTATATTTGTTATTTATTTATTTTATTTAAATTTGTTTATTCATTTTTTTTTTGTTTATTCATTTTTTATTTTATTGCAAAATATCCTTCAACATGCTTCATTTTATTTCACTTTTCATTAGTAGGTTGTGTGTATAAAAAATACAAATTATGTCTGCTACGGAATCATATATTGGTTTAATCTGTTTTTTATTAAAACATAGATGCAGCCATACTTTAAACACAGTGTTATACCACTTAACATTGAAGGATTGAGGACGTCATACCAGACACTTTGAGTACACACCACCACCCACCAATGGACGACAAATTGTATGTAAAATGAATTAGAAAATGGAAGAAAAGAAAGATATCTTTACATTAATACTTCTGTATACAAACAATACAACAGACTTTGGCCGGCTTTGCAGATATACTATAGACAATCCAAAATAGTTATTTTATTGATTTGAGATTCTAAAGCATATATTGATTGTTCACTATATCCACTGCGACTCTAAACGCAGACCAGTAGCTCTTTTTACTCTCACATTGGTTTTAACCTTTTGTTTCCACACATAAACTGACATTTAAGAGTAACATATCCTATTTATGTTACATTCTTAAAATACATTATTTTCCAAAAATCTCTTCAAAACGCTTTCAAACGGATCCATTTACATTCTAAAACTGTCACCTACTGTACATTATTTGCCTTAACGTTCCATTGTACTTCCTTCCTCTATATTGTTCATTATAATGTCTACAGAAGTTATTGTTATCTTGGACTATTGTTATCTGTTTATTTAGGTATTAGATAGTAAAATATGCTCAAAATAATTTCTACTTACTACTACATATCGTACCTAAGTAAGTGTGAACTGATTGGTCCATAGGAGATCAGAAATCAAATCTTAAGACACTGCTTATAAGGTGGAAGTGCTCTGCGTTAAAACGGTTGTTGCAAGCCTGCAAGCTGCAAGAAAAATACGTTTGTTAAAAAAACTATACTATGTGGAAGAATTGCCATGCATTGGGGTTTCGGATATTATTTTACATCGAGGATTGTTTTTTTTTGTTTTTTATAAGAATGTTTGTGTATGGCAAAAAAAAATATATATATACACGGAAAAATTAAAATATTGTGATAGGAGATTTCCAGTGTTTTTTATTATTCATTAAAGACACTTTTATAGGATTCCAATCAACTCACAGTATTTAATTCCCTTTTTGGCTTTAATAAAATTAACATACTGTACTTGTTTTCGTCTCCTAAAAGTACTGATGTTGTGTGCAAAACAGCTTTTCTGATTTTCTTAACAATTACCAATAAAGTATAAAGAAAACAGTAAACATGACCTAAAGGGGGCCTAAAAACTAAAATATATATAGCCTATATAATAAGAAGCAAATTGTAGAAGGCAGTCAGAAAAAAATAACTACTGTAATAAATGGGACAATTGACGGTGTGATGTTGGTAGTATCTTGATAGTTCAAGTAAGTTTTAAAATGGTTGGTCAAGTAATTATTACCTTAGAAAACTTAATTAATTAACCAATTTGCTCATAAACTGTTCAAAACAGTAAGTCCGGTCGATTTTGACGAAATATGGATTTAATATACCGACAATGTATCAATGGCTAGAAGATGTATACATACATAAAAATGTTTAGGATTGAAATATAGAATACAAAATGTAAAGCATCGAAATGAATGCTATTAGAGTTTTTTAAAAAGTCTTGATTAAAATACTTGTTCTGTAATTGTAATACGGAGAAGTAGGTATTTTTTCGCCGTAAAAAATAACGTTGACACGAAAAAACAATGGATTTAACAATGAACTTCCTAAATAATTTATTATAAAGTATAGTTAATTCCTTACAATCTACTCAGTCCATTATGTTGTCAATAACATCAAAATACACAACCTCCTTAAGAACATTTAAAAATATTCCTCCACAAATAATTACGAAACCACAAGTTTTCATCCTGTAACAACTTACCACTAGTAGTTTCACCTCAATATGGAAGTGCTACAATTACCTATGGTGAGGCCTTTACAAGGTCTATAAACTTATTAAAATAAAACAGGAATTGCATCAAGGTATCACGTAACAGTTTGGCTAATTAATTCAAATGCTAATAATTAGGTGCAATTATTGCGACAGTTAGCCCGCCCTTTACTGGTACATCGGGATATAATATTTATTATTTATTCATTACCTGTTTTATTTACATGGTTCCATGTTATCTTTCTTGTTCCCTACACACAGCCTTGTTCCCACTTGACTGTATCTACATGTTCACTTGGTTGTGATTTTTACTTCCTGTGCGTTGTAAAATCATCTACTTTCCCCATTAGCATGAAATGTGTAATTAGTTGTTTTCATTCATTCATTTAATAGCTATTTTGTCTTGTACATTGCAGAAAGGTATGAGAACTTAAAAAGTTTTATTTCCATGTTATTAAATTTTTCACAGCTGTAAAATAATTTCTGTATTGTACACTCAGTTGAATTTGGTAAAACACGGACATTTAAGGTAGCATTCAATGATAAATGTATTAAATAAATATCTCAGTTGCTGAAACGTTTATTAAGTAAGGTAACACCTATGACTGATGAATGAAACTTGTGATTTAAAGAAGTTCACAATAAAAGGCAAACTTGGACTTACCACACTCAGTAGGCCTATAATTAAATTTGGAATAAATTATAAAAAATTATAAAAAATTCTACAATATAATTGGCATATGCTGTTTTGTAGCATTGTTGTAAAATAAAATAAATACTGAGATTTTCTGCTACAGGAATATTAAATTGTTATTTCAATTTCATGTTATATCTGTAGGTAACTCAATCAACCTACGATCATTTTTTTCTAAATTTGCTTACAACTCGAATTTAGGAATATAATTCCTAGTTCTATCGGTAGTAAAAATTCATACACTCATTTACTATGCAATATTTAACAAATATTATTTTTTTTTACCATTTAAATTATGAGAAACCTTTAAATTTCATACGGTCAATATTATTTGAGTAAACATAATGCGTTTAAAATTTGTGAAAAATTAAATCCCGTAACATTTAATTATAATGTTATTAATTTTTAACTACGTTATTCCTAAATGAATGTTATTTTTTTTTCCATTTGCACGCACAATTGGAGAAATTGTAAATATGAACCATTGTTTGAAAAAAATCCTAATATTTAAAAAATAACTCCTATAATTTTATCTGCACCAAACACAATAGCCTTATTTGTTTTATCCTCAACGGATTTATATCCCATGGGGAATAATATGAATTATTTAAAACTTTTAATCAACAACATAAAAATGGAGTTAATAAAAAAAATGGATCGACAAAAAGAATAAACAAATATTCAAATATGTGTTACCGTCGGGACAATCCGTTATATTTTAATACTTACAAACATTTTCATTTACATGTTTGTCAGTCATAACCTTACTTACCTATTTATTGCAAATACATTTCTTCAAAAACAATAATTATTGAGTTTTGAAAAAATAATTTTGATATATCAAGATTGAACCTGTTTCAGAGCCGGACCAGTTGACTCTGTGTGAGCGAAGCGTTGGCGTTCATTCATACAAGAACCAGTTAACCCTGTACTGCCTCAATCTCGTATATCGACCTGTGGACGTCAGAGCTACCTGTCGGACAAACCGTGAACTAGCTGAGCCGAGCGCTACTGGTAAACACAGTACGTTGTTTTGTTCTTCATATTCTATATCTTGGTGCAGAGTAAAGTAACTTGCTTCTCTGTGGTTATGTTATAGATGTTTTGTAAATTATTAGAGTAATTTTTTGCTATCTAAAAATATACAGTATGTACCGTAATCATCTTTGAATGCCTATGTTGGCCAGAAAAGGGCCGGAGAGGTCCTATTAATTAAATAAGTCATAGATTGACATTATTACCTTATACAGGGTTAGTAAAAAGTGTGGAGACCCCCTGTAACTTTTTTAACGGCCCATACTAGAAAAACTCAACTCGGCACACCATTATGGCATGTTATGAAGTACTTTTTGGGCATAACCGCCACTTGGTGTTAATCCCCAAAATGTGGGAATTTGGGGGAAACTCAAAAATTTCAAATACAAAGACCCATCGAGTGATAGAAATCTCTAGTTTGCGTTGTTAGTTTGCTTTTACCGGGACCTTCAAAATGAGGGGTCACTTGATGGGGCTTATCATTTAAAACTTTTGAGTTTCCCCCAAAATCCCCCATTTTGGGTTTGGTAAGCAAGTGGCATTAGGCTTCAAAAGTACTTCATGACATGCCAAAAAGGTGTGTAGAGTTTAGTTTTCCTAGTGTGAGCCGCTACAAAATTTACAGGGGGTCTCCAGACTTGGAAAGCTGTAAGTTAAATATAACTTCTGAGAATTTCAATTGGCTGCAATTTTTTACTGAATTGAGATAAAGACCTCTAGTTTGCGTTGTTGGTCTTCTTTTACCAGGACCTTCAAAATGAGGGGTCACTCGATGGGTCTTTGTATTTTAAATTTTTAAGTTTCCCCCAAAATCCCCCATTTTAGGGATGTACACCAAGTGACGGTTATGCCCCAAAAGTACTTCATAAGATGTCATTAAGGTGTGGCGAGTTTAGTTTTTCTAGTATGGGCCGTTAAAAAAATAACAGGTGGTCTCCACCAGGGCTACTACATTAATTAATGTAGTAGCCCTGGGTATCCACACTTTTTACTAAACCTGTATATTTTCATCCATACGGAACAGCTTAAGACAATTTTATGGGAACTTTTCCGTTGATTCACTACCACTATGTTTTTTACTTTCTCCCCCTGTGTACAAGGAGTGTTGTATCATACGGAGGATGTATTATTTTCGTTAATATTTTTGAGTTTGAGTTTTGGGTGGATATATCTGCGTTGGGTCCACTTGAACCCAAAAGTGGTTTCGAATTGATGTCTGAGTGAGCGTGGATGTGTGGATGTATACAGAGCTACAAACTAAACATATCGTCCGATTTTTATGACATTTGGTATGATGTTACTTCTCCATGACATCTCTAGGTATTTTTCATGTTTTTTTTTTGTTTTTATTGGTAATTTTTAAATGAAACCCCATAAACTAACGGATTTTTATAAAAATAGTCTAAACTATTTTCATTAAACTTTAGTATGATATGGCCTTATAAAACTAAACAAAATGGTACAACCCCCGATTTTGAAAAAATTACGATTCAAAATGTATTGCAGCTTTTTGTAATTTTTCCCATAAACATCATATTTATTTTCACCGCTTACCCTTGATAGGGGTTATTAACGAGCTAATGGGAGAAAGTATGTGTCAGATTGCTGATGCCGTTTATTTTAGGTTGAAATAATTTATGATTATCTACATATCCTGTTTAAGATTCGCTTATTATAGGTTAGGTTGAGTTATGTTAGATCAGCTCAGCTTACAACCAAAACATAACCTAAACATCAATTGTGTTTGTTACATATTAATTGTTATACACTGGTTGCGAATTGACATATATCATTATCGTCAAAAAGTTCCATTTTTAGAATAGTTTCGTCCAAATTAAGGAATTTTATTTTTTACCAATGTGTTGACATTTGATTTATTTCAAAACGACCCAACACTCCAGTTGTAAACAGTTTAGTTGACATTACCCTTTAAAAATTACCAACACACTACACACATAAAAGCTTCAAGTTTTACAACGGGACGAGAAACCTACTTGCACTTTCAAACTGGCCAAACATAACGCAATCCTAATGTTTTCAATCGGCCAAATTTACTTAATCGCCCTATCTACCTTAGTCGGTTTGATTCAGACCAAAAATATCCAAAAATATAATATATAGGGTGGTCTGGACCTAGCATTAAATTTTTTTTTGGGTGGTAGAGCAACACAAGTGGATTTCTTTGCGGAAGAGAGCTAGAGCTGCATCAGAGAGAATGGAAGACATTTCGAAAATAAATTAAAATGAACTTGCATTTGAGTTTGGTTATTAATCCAATACTTGTAATTTGATTTGAACTTGTCTAGATACATATTTTGTTGCAGCCTCATGATGTTTCTATAATAATAAAACTATCATGTGTGTCTTTTTGGTTTGTTATGGTGCGTTTTGTTTTCCTGAAACCATGTTTTCCACAGTTATAACTGGAATAGCTGTACCTACTTAAAAGGAACCAAATTAAATGCCTCATCAATCTTTTAAAAGCTAAGATTTTAGAGCAGTTTTTGTAGCCATTTGCTAATCTCTAAAAAGTGTCTGTATGCTTATTTTTAACCTTTTTTGCGAAAATCTAAATTTCTTAGTTCTAATCAATTTAAATAGCAATTCTGAAGCTTTGGGCTCACCAAAAGCTGTCTATTCTTACATAGAATTTAATGGAGAATATGATGGTGGTGCCAAAGTTATAAAACTGTATGAAAATACTAGAGGAATTTTAAAATTTGGTGTAAATGTACAGGTTTTTCTAAAAAAAATCAAAATAATGTTTCTGCAAGTGGGTGTATGGAACATATTTTTTTAAATTGTGGATTTGAGTCACACTTGTGTTGCTCTACCACCCGAAAAAAATGTTAACGCTAGGTCCAGAACACCCTGTATATAATAAAGACGTTGTAACATCATGTTTTAATATACACTAACAGAATATATTCCGATCACCGCTCAGTGTATGTTCACAAGACTACATCCTTCTTGTCAACTACAGGCTGTCCTGGACCAAAGGTGATTACATTAGACTCAGCAGGATGTAGGCTCAAGTAGGCAATATAGGCTGACATAGTGAACCTAGTGACAGGACCTTTGTAGTGGATAAACATAGGCACTCTGGGCATACATTACTGTGTAGATAACAGTATGATATTGAACCGATAAGCAATAAGTAAATAATTCAACTGCCGATGCGATGGAAAAATAACTTAAGAGTGTTGTGTACGGTCATTTTATTCATAGGAAACAGAAAAGTAAGATATAGTTAAAAGAATTGAAAATGGGAAAAAATACTTAGAAGATACACTATGTACACTATGTCAGTTAGAAGTTTTCGTTGTAAAATTTAGCACGTTGGTGAAAAATGTTTTAAAATTCACAAAGACCATTCTTGTTTCAACAGTTTGTTTTTTTAACTAATCAAATTTTCGTTTGTAACTCTACACTAGATATGGACTTAACCAATCAGAAAGAACAATTGTGGAAATACTTTACTATTAAATAAACTAAGATTTTACATGTTAAATGTTAATAACAATTAGTTTTACGCTAACATGTCTATGTCTATGTGTACTATCCCACAATTTAGTTGAGTGAAGGTTTTAATTGTATTTTTTTTACTATGCTAAAAAGGTTCAATGGGTCCAGCCGTAATGGACTTTACTGTAGGTAAAATTATATAAGACTTAAGTGATTGGGAATTTAACTAATTGTGTAAAAAATATTACAAATGGCTTAAAAATAGGTTAAATATTACACGTTTCTCTCGTGATTCGACCAAAGGTTTAATACATACCTACAAGACTGCTTTTCGAGCAGAGTTCTTCTTATCAACCGTTAAACTCATCATCGTTATATTCAAGTAAATTATTTTACAATAGAACGAAGTTATACGCGTAACAAGAACAGGATCTTATACAGACCCCGCATTTCCTACAAGTTGTTAAAGGTTCAAAGACCTCCAATTCGTTTGAACCTTACAAACAGTAGTGTACAACAAGCGAGAACCATACATAAAATAAAATCGACTGTGTAAAATGAAAGCGAGAGATCTCAATCCAGACAACTAAGTCATGTCAATATTATTTCCACTTGTAGTTTCTAATACAATTCATCCCGATATGTTATGTTTTGATATTAACCTGTCCACGTCACATAATTGACCGGTTGTCTGTGTGAAGGGGAGGAGGAGGGGGGATGATTTAGAAGATCCTGACCAATATCAGATATCTCAATTTATGAGTTAGACGCACGAGGCTATCTTTTACACCACCCTACAAACCACCCCACTAATGGACACACACCTTGGGGTAAAACAACAGTGGGAAAAACAGTAATAGCTCTTATAACATGGCAAGGGAGACATTGGATTTAACAGTCATGTCATTTAACAGTGAATGTCTCGAGCAAAACGCCGTAGAACTTGAGAGAAAGATATTAATGATCATATTAATATTTTACTATGCACATTCGACATAGTGCAACAATAGGTTCATGCCTTTCAATAGGAAGAGCAGACGTTGGGGATACCACTACCTTGGTTCTTTAGATCTACTTCAAACAGTACATGGAAATATAGTTGCTCTACGGTTCTGCCCGTGCCTCGCTACGAAAAACTACTAAGAAGAAAAAATCTACTAAGAAACAGTTATAACACACTTACCAGGATCATGGAGGCAAACCTCAGCAGTACATATTGCTTACTCATACTGAGATTTCTTATGTATCATCAATAAACTGTGTGGCAGACTCAAAACTAATAAATCTTTTAGTAAGAATCAAAAGGTTAACTAAGGGGAAAAGTAAACAAACAAATATAAATCAGATCAAATCTAACAGCTGACTTAATATTTAATATTTTAAATGTGATTGTGCGGCTTACGGTCTTCTCCAAAGTGTGTGATAATTGTAAGCTTTATATATAGAAAAGTATAGAATATATATATTTTTTAGAGTAACTCTGAGAACAAGGGGACAGCGCTGGGGGCCGAGCCATGGCTCGGTATAGTTTATTTCCATTGAAAAGGCAATATAAAGGAAACTCACGTGTTATTAACAATTAATATTGCCTTTTATTATTTAAGTTCCAGTGGAATTTCAACTTATTATGATTTAATTTTAACCTGACAATCCACAACACATTAATATATTAAATAGTCCATGGTAAAAATCACTCGTTTATAATAATACATAAACATTATTTTGAAAGTTTGTTTAAATCAAAACATATGACTGAAAATGTTTGTTTAAATTATACATTGCATAAATAAATATAATATAATTAAATATTTATTTCGCTGTTAAACCAGTGTTGATAAAAATTGCCTCGGTACTTCGCGGAATAAGTTTTGGTAGCAGAGAACCAAGTAAAATAATCAGCATTTAATCAGAACTAATTTCCCAATGTATCGAGCAATCTTCGATGTAATCTTTGCTCAATAGTAACATCTGATATTTTTGTCTTTGTACTATATATTTTAATTTGCTAGTATACTGCGAATGGCTTGTTTTAAAGACATGTTACAAGTCTTTTGTTTACTTTTACCTTATCATTTTTGTTCAAACAACATATTCACTTGTCAACCCATGGCCAATGCCAATTTTTAAAATTTTAAACCTGATAAATTTCATATTAGATGGATCGACCGATACAGTTTATTCGACTAGCAATCAGGTAAAACATTTATTTCACTTTACTTAGTTCTATTGAGTGATTTATTTTACAGAATGTGTAATGGTGTGTAGGTAATAATTTTCAAAAGTATAATAATTTTTTTGAAAGCACAATTGTTTTGCCTTTATAAAAATGTGTGAGTGGCTGTTCAAGCATTATTTAGGTTGAAAAGTTTGATAAGACTAAACCTAAAAAAATAAACCAAACTGTTAACTGTTAACCAAACTGTGTTTGTTATTTTTGGTTTTAAATTGATCAACTCGTTGAATATTAAACTAAAATAGACTCTGTTATATTTTCATAATGGCTACGGTTCGAAATGTTGTAGTAGATACTAGTTCATTGAAATACGACAATTTCTTTCCTTTCCTATTTTCGATGTATAACTAAAATAAGAAAAACAAATGTATAACAGTTGAAAATGATTAGACACATTTAAACATGTAAAATTCAGGTAACCCAACAGCCTAAATTCGTCTTGAATCACAAAAAAATTAAGCATACCAAATTTAATACACACCAACATATTTGCAGTGAAACCAAAACGTTGCATTGCAGTAAATCGTAATCAAAATCTGTCCGGACCAGGAACATAACCATAATATCGTAACAATAGCATTCGAAGACCTCAATTTCCAGTCGGTCGCTCCCAGAATGCACCAGCACTGATGGTGATAATAGATAACAGCTGCTGATTGGCTTTTATCATTCCCATTCATTGTCGGTGCAGCTTCATTTACTGCTCGAACGCATTCACACTTCGACATTCACCTCCATAACCCTTCTGGACGATCGATCGGATCTGATGAATTAGTTTGTACTAAACAACGCTAGGGGGAGGGATATAAACTGTGATCAAGGCTCATATTAGGCAATTCGTAGTAACAATGTGCTAATAATTATTAACTTAGGTAGTTTATAAATAGTTAGGTAGCTTAGTGAACATAGGAATCGTATCAGAGGGTTGTAGTATTGACTATTGGATACTGAAGTAGACATGCGATCTAAATGGAACAGCTTTAGCAAATTTTTTATTAATAAAGATCATAGTTAGGTGAGCCAGTCACAGAATGTGCTAGGGCCTAAAATTCTATTTTCTACCTTATTAATTGTTTCTGACCAAGTTGATGGGTCATAACAGTTGATATAGCTCAACATAAGTCATTCTATTGGTTTGACTTTGTTAAAAAGTCCATGTATTCAACAGAAATTAGTGATTTAGATCAGCGCAATCTGTCGGAGGCTCACATCAACTACGACGATTTTGATTGAAAAACTGGCCACAGCTTTTAACTTGAGAATTGAATGTCGTTGTAGGTTCGATCTGAAATGTACTAAGAGTCAGAAGCTTTTTTGCGGTTCGGAGGAACCCAGCCGTTTAATAATTGCCTTTTTGATAAAAACAAATATCTGATCTGTGACAGTAACAAAGATCTTCTATTTTCATTCAACACCCATTCTTCATCTTGGAGTTTCAAACTATTTTCAGTTGTTTAGTGACAGGTCTCATGTAAATACACTGCCAATCAATGATTTATGGCACTGTAGCAAATATTATGAAATTTGAGAAGTTAACTATGTTATGAAGATATTGTTGTCATCGAGGTCTGCTCGTAAGAGTTTCTGTATGTATCTCATGTATATACTTTCGTTTAGCAGTATTTATTTAACTGTACAACATAACACATTGTTTGTTCGTGTTTTCCATCGTGTCCTCAATTTGAGTCTTCAATCAACTTTCACACGCATTAGTAGGCAAATCACAAAGCTTTAATCCCTCTAGGCTAAATATGCAACTGTATTTAGTTTCATTCAAACATCAGTGATTATCAACTGACAGGCTGACACAACCGCAGACAAATCACCATAATAGTGTTACAAATAGACCAGTCAACTCTCATATTTACCGGCGACAATCGCTTTGGTTTGTGTTATGAGTAGTTTGGGGGAGTTGGTTGAGGAGGGGAGGGATTTCCCCTATTACAACACTGCATTTGCAATACGGTTAATGGTTAACACCTGAGTATTCCGTTTTTAAATTTATGTAGGAGATGGCGACCCTTATTTACAACGTGACTATTGTGAATATTCGTAATACCCAATTAAAACACATTGACCGTAACAAGAAGACGCGTATGGATATTATTTTACATTATAGAACTGGTCACTTCATTCGCATGTTAAGGTTGTGGCCAATTTTAGAATAAAAATTAACGTTTTCAATTTTGGTCAATGTTCGATTTAACCTAACCTAAAAACGTGTTTGAATGACTCATTATTTATATGCTTTATAGTAACTGTAGGAAAAATATAATGTGTAACCTGAGTGCAAAGTGCCACTTCGCCCACTAGTTACGCAAATAACTATTTACTATATTATTCTTATTGGAGTGTCCAATCGAAATCGATCACCACTTACCATCTTTTTTGTATATCTACCGTCTTGTGAGTAACAGTATAAGCGTAAATATATGTTTTAAGTGTTATAAGACGTTTCTTTTATTTACTTTCCGTAACTATTTACTGTAGCACACCCTGTGATAGTTCGTTCAATTGTGTGTGTGTTCTTTTTGCTGGTTCATTATAGATAGGATGCCTTCTTCAATATTCAAAAGTCAATGGTACTATCCACGAAAACTTCTACGGTTCTACGGAACACTCTGATTTCTAACTTCTACGAAAAAAATTTGGTACAGTAAAGTTGATTGGCTGAAATGGACGTTTAAAACTATACCCAAGATTTAAAACCTGAATTGAGTCAATTCATAAGTCATTGTTATTGGAAGGAAATTCAAAGTGAAATTTTAGTGACGAATTTTTGGTGATGAATGTGATGAATTTGGTTTTGGTTGATCAATAAAGCTACAGTTGGTCCATTTATATGGGATGTCTAATTCGGTTTTTAAAAAATTATTGATTAATCCACTTATATACTGGTTCTATTATAAATGAAGGCATTAGATAGATGTTCTATTTATACATAAAGTTTGAAATGGCTGAAAATTAATCCAAACTTAGGATGCTTTCACATCATTACTATCAAACCATGATGTAGCACACCTAGTAGTTGTCACATAGATTTGGGTTTATATATCCCAATGTATGAGCAAAAAACAAAAATAATTAAAAAATACCTCAATAGTAGGTACTTCACATCAAGCATATCTCGATTTCTTAGTTTATTTACACAAAATCCCAAAACTATTCCCTACAAAAATCTGTTCCAGCCTCACAATCATACCATAAATCATCCGAGATTAAACAAGCCACATAAAACAGATGACAATCATGAAATGACCGTTATGCACTGTGATGCATCTGGCAATCACCAGCTACAATGGCCAGCAATAAAGTTAATGGTAGTGTTAGGCCAGTGCAGGTTGCAGGGTGCAGCATGATTAACTCGTTGAATCCATTGTCATTGTCACATGATTGTGTGCTGATATCAGCTGTGAGAGGGGGTGAAGGGGGGGCAGGATGGTAAATATTGGTTTTGTAGGTGTGGAATTTCTTAGGGTTTTAGGTTGAAAATGGTAATTTGTACAACCAGCAAAGTGGTACTATTTTAAATTAGAGAATTTTTATCGAGTTCACTTTGCAAATTTTTTTCTACATTTTTTATAAATTGAGGTTATGTTTTCGTTTATAACCTCTCATTGCCGCTGTCAGTGTGTTGCCGCTCTTCAACGAAACAAAACACTAATTGCACCACTCAACAATTAAATTGGCGTGAACAGCTGATTAGTTTAAGTTCGAATCGTTACAATTTTACTTCTTCTCTCTCAAACCTTGAAACTCATTGGTCCGTTACCCGTGTTGTTATGAGTGAAACTATGCTGTTTTGAAAGTGATGTGCTGTTATGTTAAACTTATGTTGCTGTTGATGTTTTATCTATGGTGAAACCATAGATAAAACATACTCCCTTAGTAGATTTCTCATCCTTATGGAACAGCTGAAGACAATTTTATTGTTAGTTCATGTACGGTTTATGTAGAGGTCGTGTTTTGTTTACAATTTGTTTCCCGTTATTACAGCCATTTAAAACCTCGTTTAACCAAATAATACGATCTAATCATAAACAATAACTTGTCCCCTAGTTATATAACCAAACAGTAAAGCACAAATCAAGAAATTAACCCTAAAATAATGGAAACAAAGTTTCATCGACACTAGCGCCTTTGTGTCACGTACACGAACTAGACACGAAAAACGTGCTTCAAAATTTACAATGGGATGAGAAGTCTACTTTGTGTTGGTTAGTCTATGGTGAAACTTATCAATTCTAACAATTGGACTGAAACGGCTACTTTAAAAAACACTCGTAGGTAAATGATTTTAACATGTAATGAAATAGCATGTTTTCAGTTTGTATTCAATTTGTATAATCAGCTATTTAATTCTCATTATTGCCATTTCCTGGTGTTTGCATGAATTCTATTCAAAATTATTACAGTTCAAGAAAACCTTATGTTATGTTATTTATGACTCAAATAATTTTATGATACATGTGCAGCGTGAGCTACGCAGTCGTTTTTTTTCTCTAGGGTTATAATAAGGACAAAGTCCTAATTCTGGGGAGCGAACTGGTCTTGTGGTTAGAGCGCGGGACTCCGGTTCCTGGGGTCCCGGGTTCAAATCCCGCCAAATCATCAATGGATTTTATCAAAGTGATAATGCCGTAACCCCTAGGTCTAGCCTGAAGTAATGTGAAAAACAATTCTGGGCTCGTGCCTAGCGTCCTTGGACAGAAAAAATGTCCTTTATTTAGTGTTACGGGAACGGGTTCGCATCGCCATAGATTCAATCAGTCTTTTGATGCTAGCCGGTGTATTGGCCAATTTACAACATCGATTAGAAACATGTTCCATGCTTAATGGATGGATTATTGAGCACTTGTATGGGTGTCTATGAAAGGAATATTAAGCACTTGCCACAGGTGTATCTAAGAAAAGTTTAATACATTTAAACTTGCAAATTTTCATCCATATTATTAAGGTCAATACAACGTTTTAAAACCTGACGATTCATTTATAAAAATCCTTTGTGAACTGATAAAAATACGAACAAAAGTATGAACCGATTTCTTGTGTAACGTAAGTAAGAAACTTAAAAAATTAGATAATGTTTTATCATTATAGTGTTATGTTTATTACACTGTTGTATTTAATTCAATCTAACTAATTTCTTTGCATTGTTAGCTATTGAAAACCCAATATCCCATAAGCTTCAACATGGAATAACACTTTATAAACCAACACGGTGCAATTGCAATCATCTCATTGATTGAGTTTCAATTGGTTCACTATTATTAGCGAATGTGGCCGCCAAAGAGGCACAAACAGGTCTATTGAACATGAACATGTGAATGTTTGATTTGCCGATTAATGCGTTCGTGCAACAAACAAACACAACGTTCATTTGATTTAAACTACTGCCCGCCACCACCCTCAATAGTTATGCAAATGGAAAATGTGTGTTCGAGCGTCTCTTTGCCGAAAAGGTAGTTGGTTGGACAGTTTGGGGTTTGATCTTTATTCTTTCGATTTTAAAATAGTTGTTGTTTATGCCTGCCTGTGTTGTGATATTTCTGTGTGTCTATTCTATGTGTGTGTAGCCTTACAGTCCAATTCAAACGGGGAAATACATAAATGTATTTGTTTTCGTTCTGTTTATATTTCAATCTCCCCGAAGCCATAGTTAAACTTGTAAATTTAATGACCAAAGGTATGTCAATTTACGAGTAGAGTTGATTTTCAGGAATTCCATTATTTGTTGAAACCAAAAAGGGTTATGGATATTTAATTCATATTTACGACATATAAAAATCTATAATTAGTTTCACTGTTTTCCGTTTTAATTTTGTTTTATATTTTTTTGATTAGGTCATAATAGACTATTCTTCCTTCATAAAGATACAAAGGTATTGATTTGCCAAGGATTACATCATAACAAATACGAATAAAATAAATGTAGGCAATTCCGCAATTCTAAAACGTCAATACGATGAATATAAAACTATGGTATATTTTAATGTATAGTGAATAGTTTCTGTCTTATTCTCGTTTCGATATCACCCTAGGTCCGTAGCAACCGAGACCTAATTTTACCATGGTAGGCCTACGCTTGTAAAAATTACTTTATTCCTTAATTTTCACACAAACTGAAAAAAATAGGTTTTTACCTGCGATTTGTTTTTTTGCTCAAATATTTCTATTTAGCACTACTATACAACTTATTCAACCAAATTAGGTTTATTGTCTAAAAAAACTATGAACTTTGACAATTTATTTTATGGTACGGTATTTTATGGTGGTTTTCAATGGTTGATTACGGAAAATACGTAAATTAAATCAATAATGGAAATTCTATCACTTAACATATTTGAAAGAACTTGTTACACTCTAAATTATAGAACAATACACACTTACTAACTTAGGAATTTTGTTTAAATACAATGTGTTTAAAATGTAACGATACCACATATATTCTGTATGCGATATTTTTTGGTATCGACAGCAAAGCTGGGGTTTTAAAAGCATAATTTATCAGTCACTTATCAAAATGTTTTTTCCCACAGCCACTTCCAAATCCGAACTTTCATCAGAGATATTCCTGGGTAAGTGGAGTGTGGAGTGGAGACAGTCAGAGGAGATGGAGTTTGAGATAAGAGACCAGCCACCAGCACCAGCCCACCAGAGGCATCACGAGCGAACCCAACCATCCAGAACCCGGTAATTGGAGAGAACAACTCCATTAGTGCCGGGGACACACGACCGTGGCCGGGGAAATGGGTTAATCTAGGAGACGTAGTTGGTGGGTTCATCTAGGAGACGTAGTTGGTGGGTTCATCTAGGAGACGTAGTTGGTGGGTTCATCTAGGAGACGTAGATGGTGGGTTCATCTAGGAGACGTAGTTGGTGGGTTCATCTAGGAGACGTAGTTGGTGGTGGTGGGTTCATCTAGGAGACGTAGTTGGTGGGTTCATCTAGGAGACGTAGTTGGTGGGTTCATCTAGGAGATGTAGTTGGTGGGTTCATCTAGGAGACGTAGTTGGTGGGTTCATCTAGGAGACGTAGCTGGTGGGTTCATCTAGGAGATGTAGTTGGTGGGTTCATCTAGGAGACGTAGTTGGTGGGTTCATCTAGGAGACGTAGTTGGTGGGTTCATCTAGGAGATGTAGTTGGTGGGTTCATCTAGGAGACGTAGTTGGTGGGTTCATCTAGGAGACGTAGTTGGTGGGTTCATCTAGGAGATGTAGTTGGTGGGTTCATCTAGGAGACGTAGTTGGTGGGTTCATCTAGGAGATGTAGTTGGTGGGTTCATCTAGGAGACGTAGTTGGTGGGATCATCTAGGAGACGTAGTTGGTGGGTTCATCTAGGAGACGTAGATGTGGGTTCATCTAGGAGACGTTGTTGGTGGGTTTATCTAGGAGACGTAGTTTGTGGGTTCATCTAGGAGACGTAGTTAGTGGGTTCATCTAGGAGACGTGGTTGGTGGGTTCATCTAGGAGACGTAGTTGGTGGGTTCATCTAGGAGACGTAGTTGGTGGGTTCATCTAGGAGACGTAGTTGGTGGGTTCATCTAGGAGACGTAGTTGGTGGGTTCATCTAGGAGACGTAGTTGGTGGGTTCATCTAGGAGACGTGGTTGGTGGGTTCATCTAGGAGACGTAGTTGGTGGGTTCATCTAGGAGACGTGGTTATTGGGTTCATCTAGGAGACGTAGTTGGTGGAATCATCTAGGAGACGTGGTTGGTGGGTTCATCTAGGAGACGTGGTTGGTGGGTTCATCTAGGAGACGTAGTTGGTGGGTTCATCTAGGAGACGTAGTTGGTGGGTTCATCTAGGAGACGTGGTTGGTGGGTTCATCTAGGAGACGTAGTTGGTGGGTTCATCTAGGAGACGTGGTTGGTGGGTTCATCTAGGAGACGTAGATGTGGGCTCATCATCTAGGAGACGTAGTTGGTGGGTTCATCTAGTTGGTGGGTTCATCTAGGAGACGTAGTTGGTGGGTTCATCTAGGAGACGTGGTTGGTGGGTTCATCTAGGAGACGTGGTTGGTGGGTTCATCTAGGAGACGTAGTTGGTGGGTTCATCTTGGAGACGTTATTGGTGGGTTCACTTGGAGACTTAGTTGGTGGGTTCATCTAGGAGACTTAGTTGGTGGGTTCATCTAGGAGACGTGGTTGGTGGGTTCATCTAGGAGACGTAGTTGGTGGGTTCATCTAGGAGACGTGGTTGGTGGGTTCATCTAGGAGACGTAGTTGGTGGCTTCATCTAGGAGACTTAGTTGGTGGGTTCATCTAGGAGACGTGGTTGGTGGGTTCATCTAGGAGACGTAGTTGGTGGGTTCATCTAGGAGACTTAGTTGGTGGGTTCATCTTGGAGACGTTATTGGTGGGTTCATCTAGGAGACTTAGTTGGTGGGTTCATCTAGGAGACGTGGTTGGTGGGTTCATCTAGGAGACGTAGATGTGGGTTCATCTAGGAGACGTAGTTGGTGGGTTCTAGTTGGTGGGTTCATTTAGGAGACGTAGTTGTGGGTTCATCCAAGAGACGTACCTAGTTCATCTTGGGGACTTAGAACACCAAGTTGGTTTGTTTACCATTATCATTGTCAACCGAGATGGGGACGCTGCCTAGGTGCGTATTTTAGCCCAACAGTGAAAGTCGAGTGTAGAATGTAGTTAGATGCCTTCTGTAGCTTTGTACTGAATAAGACCAGCAGTTTCATTAGTCATTAAAAGCCCATTGAACAAGGGCAGCTGGGTCCAATTTTGAACTATCGAAAAGCTACCAGTTCTTTAGAATCGAATCGGTGACCTTATGATTACTAGGAGAGCACTGTAACCACTCAGCTACCCAAGTAAGGTCCTAAGTTGCTGGATTGATCAAGCGAATGAAGTTGTTTTAGGGGGTTTGAGGAAACTAATTGTACTTTAATTTTTAGTAATCTATATCTATAAAAGAGGAACTATGTATGTATGTATGTATGTGTGTGTGTGTGTATATACGTTATGGACTCCGAAACCGCTCGACAGTTTGTAATGAAACTTTCAGACATTGTTTAGCATCTTTCAAGGATGGTTCGAGTGAAGTTTGGTGCAGATCCGTCAAAAGGGCTCTGCCCCAGAGGGTTTTAAGTGGGCCAATGTCAGACTTTTTGATCTACAATGTTTACAAATAAATATAATTTAAAAGCAGATGCTTACTTTCACCAACTGTTTTGTACGTTTGAATAACTACAACATTCTGTATTAGCATTAGTCATGATTTGAAATAGTGTCACAGTGTTTCTACAGAGTGCAGCACATATAACTATTTTACTTTTTAATAAGTCCAAATGTATTAAACCCCAATCGCAGCACACCTGTGCACTCAACAACGTTTAAATTATCCAATGTTAAATATTAAAACATAAAAACCTTTATCAAAGTATTATAAACAATAAAAGGGATGATTTTTTTTAAATTTATGACAATGACAACAGCTAATTTGCAACCAAAAGGTGAGTGAGCGTAGCGAACGAACATCAACTTGGAGGCGAGTAAGCGTAGCGAACGAGCTAACCTGAAAACAAGTGAGCGCAGCGAACGATTTCCAACCTGAATGTGAGTGAGCGTAGCGAACGAACTTCAACCAGGACGTGATTGAGCCATGCGAATACTTATGAAGTTAAGCGGGGCAAAGCCCGCGGGTACAGCTAGTAATATATAATTTTTTAATAATAATAATTTGTTAATTAAGGTAACCGGTGGAGATTACTGTGGCTTGTGTAGTTAGAAGTTTGAGTTGGTTTTAGAAATAATTGTCAAAACCCGAATAGGGACTGATCTGGATCCCATACTTTATCGGGATCTAACTGAAGATTTCAAATCACACATTCGTACCTTTCCAATTACAGGGCCAAGTAAATATATAAACCTCTGTCGTACCAGCAAATGCATACTTTTGACTTATAAACATAAGTACACATAAGTACAACACACATTTCTCTTGGTTGATTTCATCAGAATTGACATTTAATTGTAATTAAACTTATTAAAAAAACTATGAAAATTTTAATCTAGAAATCATTAAAAGTAGACGTTTTACTCCTTAAATGTTATTACTCATTTAAAAGTACTTTTGAAAATTTCCCCATTACCAGTTTACCATATGTTTAATACACTTTGATAACAATTTCTAAATGTATGTTTATAACTACTAGCTGTACCCGCGGGCTTTGCCCCGTTTAACTTCATATTCGTATTTGCATGCCTCAATCACGTCCTGGTTGAAGTTCGTTCGCTACGCTCACTCACCTTTTGTTTGCAAATTAGCTGTTGTTATAACTTGTATAACATTGTTATAGCTTGTAATTATAACTTGTTGTTATAGCTTGTAACTTTAAAGCTATTGAACATCATAGAACAGAACCAACTTGTTTAATTAAAACAGCTGTTAAGATTCATTAATTCCTTTTAAATATGAAAAATCATAAGGTTAACATGGGATATTCCAGAGCCACTGGAGCGGAGCCCGAGAGCCCGATCAGAATAAAAACTACTTACTAGTAGTTTTCCTATTTAATGCCCAAAGAATCAGTGTACCGAATTTCAGCCTCCTAGGTAAATGGGAAGTGGGAGAATTAGTGATGAGTGAGTGAGTGAGTCAGTCAGTCAGTGAGGGCATATAATGAGTCAAATATTTAAGTTTTTCAAGTCAATGTAGAAAACATAAGATATGTTGTCAGGGCATAAAATTGTATACACTATTTATTTAATATAACTATAATGAGTCAAATATTTAAGTTTTTCAAGTCAATGTAGAAAACATAAGATATTAGTCAGGGCATAAAGTTGTATACACTATTTATTTAAATTAACATAAAAGTTTCAGCTTTCGTTAATCTAAGTTTAATGTTGGTGTTACCAACAGGTGTTTTTGACGAAATTTAAACACAATCTATCATAGTCCCAATAGATACCTTATTGTTAGTATTACGACAATATGAATCTCCCAGTAGGTTTAATATACAGTACGACAAAACTGTTACAGTTTACAAGTATTGATCCCATTACACCGAGATTTAGTTAGACGCAACCCCTTCATGGTTGCGATAGGCAATTTAGATGCAGCATTCAGATTGCATTTGTGAAACTGAAGGCACCAGACTGTAAAAATATTGTTGGTTATTATATTCTCCATTTAATGATGAGATTGGATACCAATACAGTAATATAATTACCACACTGAAATGGAACATACTTTTTCGCAATTAAATACGATTTTACCAGACGCTTTCCTTGAAAAAAAGGTTTTAAAAATAATTAAATTTCCGTGGTGAGTTTAGTTACTTTTCGATCTAACGTAGCATATTTGCCTTACATAGAAGTAAATACATAAAATGTGATTTATGAAGTATGTATATCAGTTATTAACTAACACATTTACATGATCTTCAAGATTTTTTACATCTCGTTTAACGTAGTTGTCAGTTTTAGCGTAGTTGGTAATAACAAAGAAGCTAAGCGATACACTTAATTTCCAATACAAATTGATTTTACATACTCGTTGTGTTGGAAAAATTACAAACATTTGTGCAAACAATAGAGGAGATTTCATTGCGTATGAGTTCATAAGTATTTTTGGTGGTAATTTTGCTTGTACATTATTATAAGGCATCTAACACAGAGTTTAAAACTAGTTTTGCTAGTATTGATATTTCGTAGTTACTAGTAGTTAAAGAGTACCGTGTTTGTAAAACGTCAACTAAATCTAAATTGTTCTAAGACTAGTCGTAGAAGTTTGAATGTATGCACCTATCAAAAATAAATTTCACTGTAAAAAGTCTAGTAGTTTTAACACGGTAAAACTAAACATGTAAAATTTACTTGGTTTCAACTCGTTAGAACCTATTTATTTATGTAAATCGAAAAATTAAAGTATAAATATCCACGAAAATATCCTAGAAAAATGTTTTGCACGGATTTCCAAAACATATCAGTCCTTAATAGGACCGTTGGCTACAATCGTAATTATTTCAAACACCGCACAAAATAGATACAATCAAGCGTTTGTAATGGAGTTTCATTGTTGTGGACATTCCATAACCCGGTTCCACACTCATTGGTATTGGAGCGTTATGTATTTAAGCTTATAATCTGATCGTTGTTATAACAAAGACTTTTACACCTACTGTTGTTTTGTTTGTTTATACAATGTGTTTACTTTAATTTTACAGCATTTTAATACTTTTTACCTAACCCGCCATGTTAAACATCCCTATCCCAAGCGTGATGTATACAACTTCATTACTTCTCGAGTGATGTAAAGTTGAACAAATCACTCGGTGAGATACCTCTATGGAGCCAACGACGTTCAACGCTAGAAATCAGCTGTGCGCTTGAATTTTATTGTTAGGTTTTGAAGAATTTTCCTAACCTACCTTTTGTTTGTAAATGAACGTTACTGTTAGAAGATGAGTGAAATGGATAATGAAAAATATTGTTTGTAACCTCCTGTATATTGTCGGGTCGGGTAAAATTTTGAACGTTACACTTTACGCAAGAGCGTGTTTACATCACTTAGGTAAATTATGCAACTCGCTTCCGCTCGTTGCACAACATTCACCTGCGTGATGTAAAAACGCTCTTACTACACTTGTAAGGTAAATAGCTATTACATGGTTAGTTTATAATTAACTGTTTATTTCAACATGCACTGTGCCAACTCATAAGCGATACAATATCATTTCAACAATTTGTATGCACCCAATTTTAAACGAAATTGAAATTGAAATAATTGCATTAGTTTTTATCAGACATCTTTTATATTCATTATTGTTTTGATAAAGCTAAAAGCAATCTCCCATTTATTGTGTGAATTTGAAAGATTCCTTCTTAAACACTAGTCAACAATAGTCAGAATAGTTGCCAAACCTTTACACCGAACTATAACAATTGATCGTAAATCCATTATAATTACTGTGATCCTTATCATCATAACATTCGATACTGTCACGAGATTTGAATTTATGAACACATTCGATATAACAATCACAATTAATTGTCATAATCACATGCATCAAACGTTCTTCATGTATTTACGTGCTTGTGACTTGTTTTACATAATGAAATACATATTTTCTTTTGCCAAATCCGGTACTTTCCTGTTAAAGGGAACATTCATTATTATCGATGATTTTTTTTCTCGATACATCGATGTTTTTGTTTTCCGATACATTACAAACTGACAACAACTAACTGATCTTGGTTAGGCTAAAATAGTCTGTTATATGGATTAAGAAATGAAACTGTTCTAAGCTAACCTAACATAACCAACCAAACTTGATGTACCATTTAAAAATTCCGTTTGGGTTTGAATATAAAAGGCAAGTTATAAACACGGAATTTTTAATTGTTACAGCAAGTTTGGTTAGTTATGTTAGGTTATTTTTTTAGAACAGTTTCATTTCATTAATGTTTGTTGATACTGAACAATATTTTTCGTAGTTGTCAGCTGATATGTTTCAATTTTTTAATATCGATATATCGAGAAAAAATCATCTATAATAATGAATGTTCCCTTTAACAGGAAAGTACCCAAAATCCTACCGATTGAGTCTCGTTCCTCCGGTCATCATTAGAACACGATTTGTATTTGTGGTAAGCTATTGGATTTGTGGCATGCACTGACGTTGTCTAACTTGTCTCTGCTATCCACTGTGGACGAGCGACAGTCTACACAATGCTCTACTTCGCTTTTGGCACCAAGAAGAGGTTCCTCAGTGTAATCTTCTCGATGAAGATAACTTTATGCTGACTCACTCTCGCCAGATGGAACATGTGTGGTTCGAGTCCCTCTCAAGGACCAACATTAACTACTTGTCACTTCAAAGTATACGGCTGAACATAGAATCCACTTCAATTGAACGAAAACTTTCATCAAAACGTAACTTAATTTCAAGGTATTGCATACCAAGTTTACGTGCGTGAATTACTGTTTACATTTCCATATTCATACATAAGTGCTTTTTTCAACATTTATCAAATATGTTCATACACTAAATTACCATCATGTCATTCTAAGCCATTTCCAACACTGCATTTTGTGTAACCGATAACTTAAATCCAACGAACTAGAACCTACTTATATAATATTTCCATTAAATAACTTTTGACGAGTAAAAGTTTACATTTTATTAAAAAAATATACAGCAATAAATATTCTTATAACCCGTAACCAACCACTTTGACACCTGGGGTTCTCCCAAGCCAGGCACCATCTACTATTTACGAGGGTTCGGACCCCTATAAAGCCGTCCCTCAGTTTTTTCGATAATTCGCTATTCGTGTCTCAACGCATAAACTCGGGCTATCAAAATATCGCGGTGTTTTCCATTATTTTAGCCATAAATTCGCGGCGTGCACTTAGTGTTTCTGAGATCTTGTGTGTCCAAACACCCCCTCCCCACCACTTTCTCACCCTACGTCGCCAACCCCCTTGGAACTATCACATCCCTACTGAAGGTCGAGGGAAATCGTGGTAATACGTATAGTTTTCGTGGGTAGTAGTTCATTACTGAACGCAAGTGGAAATGCAAACTATGAAGTCCAAAGAGGAAAGAGTGCCATTACTCAAGGTTGCACTATTGGCACTATCGGTAGCCCCAAGCCATGTATTTGTTTGTCCATGGGCCTTTAGGCCTGTGCGTGAGAACTACACTGACTAAAGTATAAGTTGTAGCGTGGGTACATTAGTCTCGCTCCATCATTAGCAATCCATCGCTGACTGAGCCACAAACTCACCTGATTTCCGAACAGTTACGGCACGTCGCAGTCCAGTCACTTCAGGCACGTCACAGATAACCAAAATATTCTTTAATAGATTTTCTATTGCGCTATCTACATTCATCCGTTGCAGTTCCGTCAGTCACTCTGCCGGCATCGGTCATTCAATTTCAGATTTCTTTCCACCGATATTTTTTTATTGTTCTGAAGCCTGGCGGACCTGTTTGAGGTTAGAAAATAGTGTTATTGTTGATTAAATGGTTGTGTTTATATTTTGAGTATTGTCATAGATAAAACATACTATGGTACTGGTTGTAACAATCAACAAGATGGACAGTTAAAACTTGATACAATATAGGTTTATAATTTAAAATGACGGTAAATTACTGTAAATTATTAGAGACGGAAGCTGAAACCAACTGACAGGCAGTTGACTGCGAAATTGCGTATGCAACTGATACTGGACTGTAACGGAACTGTGACTGAACCTAAAAGTGGAATTGACCTGTTAATGCCCTGTTGTTAAAATATTTTTCATTGGCCAATTATACGTTTCCTACGGATTCTCGTTGCATTAGGACGGTTAGAAAGAGTCCCAAGCTAACGAATGAGAAGTAAAGTAAATGGGGAAAACAAGTTTTACAGGATATGCATGGTAAAAAGTATATCTGCTGGAGTAAATTTATTTCTTGGCAAATGCTTATTCAAACTAATATGAATGTAGAGATATGCAAATATATCGGTACGGTAAAGTGATTAATTTTTTAAAGCGTAAGCGCCTCTTCTGTTAAAAAAATCAGCATTTCTTTATCTAGGTGCTGTACCCACAAATGTAATATTGAAAGAGGCTTTACTGTGACGTACGATGATAAATCATTTACAAAGAAAACACCTCAAAATAATATTCTTATTTGTTTGCCAAAAGACTGTTTTCTTATATAGATAAATAAACATTCAGATGTTTTTAAATTGTTTTTGGTTAAAAAGGAAATAATAGTTTTAGTGTGTTGTTTGATGTATGAAAAATAAAGAATATGGTTTGGTTTTTGTTAATATTTATTTTGTCATTTTTTAATGTTTGATATTAAGTAATCGTCCGTAGTATCAAAGTTATTGAATCACGTATATTGACGATATCAAATGTTTAAAAAAACTAAATCTATACAACAACAAAATTTACCGTTCAACCCTCTGTTTCCTGCCTAATTTAACATGCTCGTTTCTAATTTTTTCAGCTGCCTCCTTTAGAATACAATACCAATTTCAAAACCTGTTTTCAGTTTAAAATATTATAAAATTATACCAAACAATCTCCTACAAAAATATGTTTTCACCACACTATGATGTTTTTGGCTGTATTACATACGTTAATTGGTGGCTGAAAGTTACGTTTTGCTGGCCATGCCAGCTGTCATCGTAATTTGGGGACCGAGCAGGTTTTTACAGGCCGGGGCCGCAAAATCAGCTGTCCGCTTACTTACTTAAAACATGAATGCATTTTAAATACACAATCAAAATCCATAGTATTGCAATAGAATTGTGTTATTGTCACCGTTGCCTAGCAACTATTTATTTTTATTTTTGCTGATTCCTCAAATTATTTCTTCACATAACCTTAAAATTATAGTTGTGTTGACTATCAGTGTGCATTATTATAGTGGTGAATAGTGGTAATAGGGTATAGTGTGGTGAAAAATAGCGTTCGTACCACGGACCGAAATGGTTTTGCAGCTCTCGATAGATTTAAGTTCTCGACTTCGTCTCGAACTTAAAAATTATCTCGAGCCGGCAAAACCTCATTTTCGGCCTTAGGTACGAAATATACTATTTTCATCTTAAACTGTTTCAAATCCCACCGAACATTATCCCACCATTTTCAGTGACATCGAATTTATAAAATCCTAATCACTCCAACAGCTGTTTGGCGGGCGATAAACGAACCAATGGCGTGTCAAAGATTCCCGCCATAAAGATCGTTCAGGCTGCGTTTTTATGCATACATACAGGCTAATGTTTGAAATCGATTCGTATTTTATTGACAGAGGCTTATCTAAAGCACCCACTCTCCCCCCTGCTATCCCTGGAGGGGAGGCTTCTCTTACCACTTGACTTGTTCTTTGCATTTGCCACGTTTCTTCTTCCGCAAGTTTGGACAATTTACGTAAAATTTATTAACTTGAAAATTTAGTTTTATTTGTTACCAATATGGTTTTGAGTAATTTTCATTTTTGGTGGAATAGTTTTCAAATGCTTGGTGAACAGGTTTATAAAATAAAATTGGTTTATGTGCACAAAAGATGTTTTAGGGTTTTAGGTATAACCATTGACTTTATAGTCAATGGTTTAACTGATTGAATGAACCAATTTGCGAATATTGTTTTAGATTGTGTTTAACACTGTCATAACCCTGTGAAATTCATTATAATAATAATCCATGGTGGCAAATATACGGAATGTTTGATTCACTTCTGTGGGTGCAAATATTTGAGAAACATCTATATTTAATTCATCGTTTTAATGTTAAAGGCCCAAAAATAGGTCCGAAGATTTTGATCAAATATCATTTTTTAACTAAATTTTTTACTGGAAATTTAAAACACATGTTTGATGTTTTTGCTTAGTCTTCTTCATTCAGGTCAGTCGTTAGTCTCAGCCCTGGAACATTAACCCATTTTAATGAAGTCTATATTACTTACGATTTTCAAAATTATGGCGTTTTGAAATTATTTAGGAAGAGATAAAACCAAACAGATACGGTACCATTTTAATTGTATAAAGTGAACTTGTTTAAGAGAAGACCTAAGTTTAAAACTTACTAACCAAAATAAGCTCTTGGGAACAACATTTAAAACCCCATCTAAACAAGATATATTCAGGGAAATATACATTTTGAAATATAACACCCCGAACACTTTTTGATTAATATTATTTAACATGTAAAACATATTCCGGGCGTATTTGTGTTTTAATCAATTTTCTTCTAAATGTCATGCAATTTATTTTTCATCTTGATTATTTAAGCAAAAATTAAATTTGATATATTTTGTTTACTTTTGCGGGTCATAACCCCAAAAGTAAGTCATAATTAAGTGAGTCATAATGGTTAGGGGTTTTCATTGTAAATTGTCAATCCTCGCTTTTCTATGTGTGTCTAGAAGAAAACACCATATATTTTTAGTTTTACCATCTTTCAATGAGGTAAATGCAAAATTATTCCACAATTTTTTGGCATCAACTACGTCATCATTTGAAATCTACTACCAAACGTTTCGTCTAAGCTACTAAGTCAAAACCAACGTCAAAACACTGCATTGAAGACCTAAACACACAAGTTACAAGTATGAAGGGGTTACAAAGACGGGACTTCACTCCTAGAGCACCAAAATGTTTGCACTTTCTCACTAATTCGCCTCGTTATTATCTGACTACACAATGTATATTCTGCTGCTGTATACTCTACCAGGGCAAACCTCGGCAATGAAAACAAGGCACCTTGATAACCAAAGCAAAACATCGGTTGAGTACCAATTATCGTCTAGCCATGTTTATGTTGAAGACATTTGGCCAGAAGAGGTCGCAGGCTAAAGGGTCTCTCGAATTAACCGTGCCAATCAGTCAACTATGGTGGTTGAGCTTGGCTTGTGGTATAGTTTTAACAGTTAAAAATTAAACTAGTACAATCACAATGATTAATGCTTACTTTTATACGTCTAGCATTTATAAGTTTTTTGTCCAAACAATAATATTGTTAATGTCTAAATGATGTCATTTTTTTATACAATATTGAAAGCAACAACCTTTTTTATTCATGTTGCGCACAACAAAAAATTTCTAAAGGCAATACAGTACTGAAATCTTGCATTCGCTATTGTACAATTTTTAGCTGTTTGTTATTATGCTATTTTTTTTTTTATTAGTTCGTTACAATTTTGTTTTGTTCAATTTTAGATGTATATTATCAAAATTTATTTTTTAAACCAAAGGTCTGCAACAATCATAAACATTATTACAAAAATGAATTATCTTCTTTTCTCTAATTTTTTACTGTTTGTGATATTTGGAATTAATGTGTTGTTTTACAGGGAAAAGCTAAGCAAGGAAACACACATTTAAGAATTGTTTTGATATTGTATTCATTAGGCTAAGATTTTGTAGGGGTTTTTTACTTTCCTCCCCGGTGGCACAAAAAAATTATAGTGTGTGAGTATATATTTTAAATTATAAATAAGAAAATCATTTTGGACGATATTCTTCACTATACGTCTTAAAATTTGAACTGGTGGAATCATGTGTAGACAATGTCAACCCTGTAACCGCGAGTCCAGCTGATAAAATTTAAAAGCAATCACTTCACTTCGCTCACCGATCACTGTAAGACTCTCTGACTGATCGGCTGTCAGACCTAACCCGAGCCACTTCCACTCATAACATTCAGGGATTTAGCCACGTTTAGCCGATAGGGTAATTCGTGCGTCCCTACCAGGCACGTGCCTCTTGTGTTAACCGAGGCAGATACTAAACGAACCTTTAAGATGTTATACAATAGCTGGGGTTCGTTTTGCTTATGGGGCGTCCACTGTTGATTGTGATTTTGAAAACTAAATCCTAGTAATCGGAACAATCGGAAGACTACTGTTTGATCATGAGATAAGTCGGTAACTTTTGATGTTTTGAGGCTGTAAGAATGAACATAAAGTCCTAAGTTTGTCACATAATGATATTTTTTCTTTTTGAAATTCGGGCTCAGTCGTCCTTAATCATTGGGCCTTTCACTAATGTCCAGGCTTGAGAATTAGCTGATCTCAGTCATTAACAAAAGTCAGTCGTTAACATGTCATCTCAGCCATGCTACGCTCCTCCTCGTCTTCGCCTTAATTCTAAACTATTTAATCTGGTTTAATCTAATCCAATAAGTAGACACACACTTTTGCTTCATATCATAGCATCCTTTACATTAAAGTAAAGAGCTTAACAATATGTTTTTGATTTGTTTACACACTACATCCCTAATTTAAAAGCTACATAAATGTGTACTTCATACCACAATAGAGCAGATATGAAATCATATGAATAAGAAATTGATCAAATCTCTAAAAGTTTTATTAATTCCAAATACAGCAGATAAAAACTTTTAAGCCCCCCTTTTAAAAAAGGCTTCCATAATTATTCCCACAAAATTACAAAAATAAATACTAGTTTTGAATCAAGTTTGTGTTGGATTATTACAAATATTGTTTTTAATTTTGTAGAATACGCCAATTTTTGCCAACATAACAAGTTTTATATGTGTATTTTAGAGTTAGAAACATTATATATTACTCCTATTAAGTATATTAGGTAACAATTTGTAGTTCTAAATTTAAAAAAATAAACGGTACAGTATTAGTTTGGTTAGCAATCTGCCACATACTTTCTACCATTAGCTTGTCAACAACCTTTATCATGGATAAGCGATGGGAGTAAAATTTAGAGAAAATCACAAAAATAGCATTAACTTTTGAGCTGTAATTTTTACAGAAATGGGGGTTGCACTATTTTGTTTAGAATTATAAGGATCATAACAGACGAATGTTAATCAGAAACGTTTTTCTTTTTGTAAAAAAAGATCAAAATCAAACACAACCCCCCCCCCCCCAACAGCGTCACAATTCCCCAGTTGCCGCTGTTATCAGCTGCTACAAAGGGGTGTAACGCTGCATTTCCGGAATTAAATCTTCAATGGTCTTTTCAATTTTGAAACCGCGCTGTGGGGTCGTGAGTTTCGCGATTTAACACGCAGCCTAGATAGGATTTCCATAAAACAGCTAAAAGTATGATTTAGTCCGTGGGTGTGAGTCATAAAGCCAACACTGGGGTTCGATAGCATCTGGAAACTGCCTGAAAATGTAGAAATGGGGCTTATAAAAAGAGATAAAACCTCAAGTCGCTTTACTGCCCGAACCTCTTAGTTGAACTGCTCTTGTAACTTATCAAAGTTCTTTTATGGATTGTGGTGTAAAATACTTGGCAACGATCGGTTTTAGGACGTGAAGGTTTTCAGAAAAGTCGTAAAAATCGCTTAGTATACATACAGGGTGAAGTATAATAAAGTCAATTAAAAGGCTTTAAAGTTGTTAAACAAAAGGTTGTCATGTGCTTTTCTGTTAAATGACATCTGGCTACCAATGTTCATTTTCTAGTTGAATGCAATTTTTATTTGCATTCCTGAGGTTGTTAAGATTACATACAATTTGGACTCCGTGTCTTTGCATGAATGTGCTGTAAAATACTTGGAACTATCATTTTAAAGACGTTTTGTGAAAAGCCACGACGTTTTCTGTTCCCTATTTGAAGTTACCCGAAAACGATTAATTTGCGGACGATTTAGAGAACTAAAAACGTCTGCTTTCCTAACATTATGGTGGAAATGTTTTTTGTAAACATGTAATGCGAACTATGGTAAAGGAATCAAAACCATCATCAGTCCAGAAGCTGCGATGATGTTGGATAAAAGGTTGTCAAGTGTTGTTATTTTTCTGTGAAATTACCACTGGGTTCAGATCTTAGGAATTCTATTTATCCTCAGGGTTTTGAAGAGTCGTTGTAAGCTCACACATTCACTCACGTATACACACACACTAAGCTACGGACACGAAAAAATTTAACCTAATATTCTTGTGTGCAGATTGTGAACTTTTCAGAAGCACCTGTAGACACACTGACCTATAGTTCGGCCGCTTAGAAAACGACCTCCTCTAGCATTGGTTTAGCATTAACGCGCAGGTCGTTTTCTAAGCGGCCGAACTATAATTATCTTGCTACTTTGCCTACTGTCCAAATGAACTCATCAACCAATCTTAATTCTAATGCCGAACAGCTCAACTGAAAAGTAATTATTCAATTTAAATCACTACAATCTTTTACAAACAAGACATTTTTTACATCGGGCGAAAATGAGTCACGGAAGAAATATTATCTAGGCAATAAAACACACGACATCAAACATACCGCACAATAGAACACACTGGGGTGACAAAAGTGATAATGATAGAGCAAGGGGGGAAGGGGGAGGAAAACCAAAAAACACACAACGGAACAGCGTTGCCCTCACTTCTAATCGACCCTTCCTCCTTCCAACAATGTGTGTGAAGAATTGCTGTTTACTTATATTAGGTAGGAGTCTGGCGCGATCTTGCAATAATTGATATGAGCTCCAGTGATATAGGGAATTACGTATTTTTTGCGTTTGTTACTGCGGCTATATCTACGATACCTATGTTTAATGTTTTGTATATTGACAACCGAGATATTTTGATTTTCGAAGGATGCAGTAACATAGAATATTATGTCTTAGGCAATTGAAATATTATACCAAAGCACAATATTTCATCACTAGGGCCTAAAGTGACTCTTTTTCGAGGTCAAGTTTTACCTCGAGGCGAAGCCAAGGTATAAAAATGAACGAGGGTTGAAAAGACACTTTTTGCCCGTGTGATCAACTATATTTTTTCGTCATATCGCGCCAAAATTTTAACAAAACTATGCTACAAAACTAAAACATTTTTTATTTAGAAGATAGCCTCTCACAACTAGTTCTAACCTGTTTTAAATTTAATTTGCTGATGGAAACAATTAGCCTTTTGGTAAGTGATTCAATCGTTTCGTCTATTAAGGGATTGTGTTAGTGTACATTATCAAATAGTATGACGAACTATCTGTACTACATAATTTTCGTCATACTGCAGCAAAAACAGCATTTAATGCATGCGTTGTGGGTCTAAGAATTTTTACTCTCTAGGGAGTACAAAAGCGTTTTTAGCCCCTAGGGAGTAAAATTTAGTTGTTGTCAACTCAGTTGTAAATTTCAATTGTAAAATATTGCACGTATCGAAAGTAGGTATCGATTGTAGCTTATATTGGTGTCTTATTGTAAGAGTTCGACATATCGATAGTGTAATGTACGCACTAACACAATCATAATGGACGAAATAATCGAATCACTTTACTAAACAGTTGCTTGTTTTCAGAAGCAAAATAGATTATATTGGAAACAAGCTACCGGTAGTAGTTTTTAGAGGTTATCTTTCAATGAAAACTATTTCAGTTTAGAGACATAGTTTGTTCAAAAAATGGTGAAATATGACCAAAAATATAGTTCATTGCACGGGCAAAATGTGTCTTTTCACCTCTTGCTCATTTTCAGACCTCGGCTTCGCCTCAATCGTAAAACTTTAGCTCGGGTCGAAAAGAGTCACTTTAGGGCCTAGTGATGAAATATACTATTACCTTTGACTATTAATAATGCTATTACCTAATTGTCTGGCCAAGTTTTGATGCAGATTAAGTTTAAAAATATAGTAACTTTAACAATCGTGAAGACGTAAAGCAGAAAGCTTAGTTTATCTACCATATATCTATCAAGGTTAGTGACCGATTCACTCTTAATTGAACGTAAATAATCGCAGCATAAAAGTGCCCAAGTATCTGTGCTTTAGTGGCAGATTTACTGTTTATACATAATTACATTGAAAATCGCAAAATAGATATCGTAGCCATGTTTTGTCAAGTTTTAACGACGGGAAACGTGGCATTCTGTTCGAGCTATCTAGATCTATAATCGAATCGTGACCTCCTCAATTATTATTGTCCTCCTAATTGTGTCAGAGATTGATCCACGGCAATTACCCACTTATCGTGATCGTCAGTGATAATTTTATTCATGGTTTGGTAAAAATGATAAGAACCATCTTCAGGGCGTTCACAAACAGAGCTTTGGTTCGGCTGTGTGTTGTCTAGCGTGCTCGTATATGGGGTATTATGTATGAGACTATTTCTATTTATTATATTTTTATTTATGTTTTATTATATTTTTATTTTTTATTTTATACTACATTGTACTAGACTAATTTACAGCACAAGCTACGGACAAGACTGACTTTACTAACTCATAACACTTTCTGTCAAATAATTTTAAATGGGAATTGGTTGTGAAATAATTCTCCAGCCATAGAAAATAAACTATCAGCAATCTAACACATACTTTCTTCCATTAGCTTCCAACCCTAGTCATGGTTAAGCAGTCGGAGAGTTAAGTAGTCGGTTCAACTATTGTAACTAAGATAATTTATGGTGGAAATCACAAAAGTTGCAACAACCTTCACACCGTGGGTTTTACAACAATGGGAGCTGTACCATTTTGTTTAGAGTTAAAGAGGATGACAAAATCAATTTGAATCAGTCGTTCCAGCCAATCACCATATTAAAATATAAAATTTCAAGAAAATGATAAAAAACACTTGGAGACACCCTAACATACCAAATTGCATCAAATTGGGATCACAGGTGTAGACTGTAGCAGCTATGTACAAATCCACACACACACTTAATTATACACTTCGAAAACCATTTTTTGGTGTCAGGGGGGGGGGCAAAATGGATATATCCACCCAAAACTTAAAATCAGAAATTTATATCTAGGCATATTCTTATCTAAAAAATCCTTCCGGGCTCCGCCCCAGTGGCTCTGTATAGTTTCCCATGTTAACCTTTCAACTATAAAGTTGGTTCTATGATATACAAAAGCATTAAAAGTTATAAAATTTACCAACAGGGTAGGCCTAGCGCTATTACAGTAGAACCTTGATAACAAGACTCTCGTGGGGATTGTAAAATAAGACTTGTTATCAAGGTTGACTTCTTATTGAGGTCTGTAATAACATGTGATTATGGGGAAATAGTATATTTCGTGACTAGGGCAGAAAATGAGGTTTTGCCGGCTAGAGATAGTTTTCAAGTTCGAGACGAAGTCGAGAATGAAATGAACTATACCCTATTAACACTATTAACCACTATAATAATGCACGCACACTGATAGTCAACACAACTTTAAGGTTACCTATGTGAAGAAATAATTTGAGGAATCAGCAAAAATAAAAATAAATATTTGCTAGGCAACGGTGACAATAACACAATTCTATTGCAGTGTATTTAAAATGGGTCTGACTTAAGGGAGGTACGAATGAGGCATTTAGTTCAAAATTCCTCCGTGAACAGCGCTGTAGTAGAGAGCACTTTGGCAATGAAAGTTTACTAATCGCAAAAATAGTTCTGTTCATAAAATAAAATTATAAATGTCTCAAATTCAATTTTATTATTTTTTAATTATAAAATTAAACTATCATAACCTAACCGAACTAACCAAACTTGCTGATAAAGAAATAATATAACAAAAGTTTAGTAATCGGAAAAATAATTCTGTTTATTAAATAAAACTAGAATTTGCTCAATTAAAATTTTATAATGACTTAATAATAAAATTAAACTGTAATAACCGAACCAAACCAACCAAACTTGCTGATAATACAAAAATCTTGGACAAAAAGTTAATGCTACCAGTAGGATTCGAACCCGGGACCTACAGCATATCAGCCCGGCACGCTAATCATTAGACCACCGAGGCCGATGGCTACCGACCGTTTTGTTACGGTAATGGCGTTCCCTCAGCTAATAAGAAGCCCACAGCTGTCATCGTAGCCTCTTCTATACCTCCCCTGAGTAAATACCATTTAAAATGCATTCATGTTTTTAAGTAAGTAAGCGGACAGCTGATTTTGCGGCCCTGGGCTGTAAAAACCCCTGAAAAAGGTAACGTATTTTTTACGAAGTTTTACAAACACGTAATTACAGGAAATCAGCTGATTATACAATAAGTCGTTGCATCACTTTCCTTTCATTGGCACTGACAATAAACGAAAACATAACCTCTCTAAGAAGTAGTGAGTAGTGATTTTTAGTAATTAAAAACCAGATTGTTAGTAATTAAAAAAACTGTCGTAGGTAAAGTAGTGTACGCAACTCGCGTTAATAGTCTTTACGCCACACTACATTATTTTGACGAACTTCCCACGCAAGGATTTAGTCCAGAAAACAGCTGTTTGCCGCCAGCTTATTCAAATGGGGTTTCATTGCGTACTACTGTGCTGCAATGAGTTTTGCCGGACACCAATCAGCTGATTATACTGTATTTAGGTGGCAGTGAGTGGTTATAAACAAAAACATAACCTCTCTTAGAGGTTATGACTAGTGATTTTTAGTCCTTTAGTTGGTGGAAATATATAAGGATTTGTACGGATTTAGTAGTATGGCGTAAACTATCGTACGTAACTCGTCCAAAATGTGTGTACCGTCACAACACCACCTTCATATTAAAATTAATTTGTCACATTTCAAAATGGCGGATCCAAGATGGCGGCCGAAAAAAATACATCCGTCATAACCAAGTGAAAATAGGTCGACAATGAATGGTGGTGTATACTTATCTTTATCTAGCACTATTTTGAGATTAAGGTCTTAGTTTGTAAATGCACAATGTTAAAATGGGCTAAAAATAAGGGAGCGTTTCATAAACTCCAAATTTCACAAACTCCAACGCTTAAAATATTAAATGAACAGAGTGGTTCATAACCTCCAAATTTCATAAGCTCCAAAACTTTAACATTAAAATAATCACTGTTTCACAATGTCCAAGTTTCACAAACTCCAACGATTAAAATATTAAATAAACAGAGTGGTTCATAACCTCCAAATCTCATAAGCTCCAAATCTATAACATTCAAATAATCACTGTTTCACAATGTCCAAATTTCACAAACTCCAACGTTAAGATACCAAATAAACAGTGCGGTTCATAATGTCCAAATTTCATAACCTCCAACGGTACAGTCTGGGCCACAAGTCTCTACAGTGGTTGCCACAGTCAGATAGCAGGCACCATACCGAACCACGGCAACCACTGCAGCGACTTCTGGCAGAGACTGTACCGTTGGAGCTTATGAAACTTGGAGGTTATAAACTGCTCTGTTTATTTGATATTTAAACGTTGGAGTTTGTGAAATTTGGACATTGTGAATCGGTGACTATTTGAAAGTTATAGTTTTGGAGTTTATGAAATTTGGAGGTTATGAAACGCACTGTTTATTTAATATATTAACGTTGGAGTTTGTGAAATTTGGACATTATGAACCTCACCCAAAAATAAAGTTATTAAAAGACCTTATAACTTTAGAACGGATCAAAATTTTTAGAAACTATTTGCGGCATTGTAATCAGCGTAAAATTCCTGTTTGGAATAATGGGTCACAACCCTACCTTTACATTTGAAAAAAAAACTTTGTATCCAATATGGCGGATCCAAGATGGCGGCTAAAAATTTATACCAAGTAAAAATGAAGTACTTACTACTCTACAATGATCTGACGTGGTCCGGAGTTAATATCTTAAGAAATGTAGAAAAAAGTTGGGGGGGAACTCATTTAAAAATCACCCTGTATAATATGCATAACAAAATCATTAAAAAATGTTACATATTTCAAAAACCCCTCAACAAAAAGTTCGCTTTTAGATTATTTCCAATTATTGTTTTATGCTGTGACAAGTGGCTGACATCACCTCTTGTAAGAAAAAACAATTGTTGTAATTTTCTTCCTATCACTAATATCTTACTAGTAATTAAATTCAAACATATTTATGATATTACAGAGCAGTCACTTTATACTATATGATAAAAATATTTCGGTCTTCGTTGATCATATTAATATCGCATTGACCGACGTCACAGACACACGTCAATTGAATCGGAATTGTAACAGCTGTTTACTAACTAAACGATTATTATTGCTGAATGCTGAACTTGTTGTGGTTGTTGTTTGTGATCAATCCAATCAACTTGTTATTATTAGTCCTTGTTTATATTGTTATATGTTGAGCCAGTGAAAGTGATTTTTGTGAAATCGGGAAACAGTTCAGTTCCGTTTAATGAAGATGATTTCTAGTTTATCTCGTGCAGTGTTGTAGTTATGGCGATCGCGCGTTCTGGTAAAGCCGGTACAACAACGTAAATACAAAAAGTCCTTCACCTTGCCAAAACGACATGGCGGGTTTTCGACAGCTTGATCGGAAAGTTTTCCCGCTACAAGACATTCCTTCGGTTGTAAAATTTTTTAAGAAGGAATTAGACAGGAAACCTGAACCTGATTTAGCACTTCTATCTATTATTGTCGGTGCTATAGAAAATTCCATGACATGTAATAGGCCTTATCCGGCTAATAATGAAAATGATGAGTTTGGGCATCTTGTGCCTGTGGAATACCACATTGTGGAAACTCTTTACACTAAATTTCACACTATTATTAAATCAACAGTTGACATGTCCTTGTACAGTGATTTAAAATATGCCACTCGAGAACTAGTGAAGAGGGTATCAGACGTTATTTGGAATTCCTTAACCAGAAGTTACTACAAAGACAGAGCCCATCTACAGAGTCTGTATAGTTATTTAACAGGTAGGCCTACACAGTTGGGCTCGGCCTACATTGGGGCCACTTACTTTTAAGACCCTAACTAGGCCTACCCTACTCCCTAACTAGCCTATAAGTTAAACTTAAAACAGACTTTAAAGTTCAAAATGAGCCTAAGTACTTAACTTTAGTTATATTCATTACGCTGGTTACAGACAGAGAGGTTTTTGCAGTGGCAGGATACCTATATCACCGAAGCCGCTTGAGAAAATTGGCGTGCTTACACATGTAGCGGTTATAATACTGCCACCCATATATATATATATATAGAAAAAATGCCGCCAATTTCATTAGCTACAGACACTACACCTAGGCCTAACTTACTCTCGTAACTTGATGTTAGTTATTTACCTCTAAGCTACCGCATTATTGTGTAGTGGCTTCTCTGTTTTATGATTAATGTTCCATTGGTTTAATCAGTAAATTATTTAAGTTTTTAACTGTTAAATTATGATATGAACAGTCGACTTACCTAACTATTATAGCACTTTTGTAATAACTTTCAGTCGAAGGAAAAGAAGGCAACAGAAAAATCACGTTTTTTGAATCAATCCTATAAACACAAGTGGAAAATTTGCAAAAATTGACAAAACACACATAGGCTAATAGGTACCTACACAGTTTAATGATGTCAATTGCAAAAATCTAGGATGCTGTTGACAACTTCTAAGTTAGTTGACTGAGGAAATGGTATAAAACCCGCCAAATGTGTAAACGCCCATTTGATCTCATACGCCACTGCATGGACAAGAGCGGCTAAAACACCGCCTGCTGCAGTGGCACTGGACGGCTACACAGTGGCCGCCAATATGGCATTATGGTTGCGCAGCGGTCCTACCGCCCTTAGTGTAAACTTCCATATAGGCTAAACGTATAGACTAAGCCACTACCAAAGCAAGGGCAACGGTAGTTTTGCCGCTTTCATAGACATACAACTGCATTCATAGAGTTAACTCTAATGTACATAGGTAGGCCTATACATAGAGTGAAGACCCCCTTTTCCAACCCGACCCACCTAAGTTATGCCTAATTCAAATCAATAACTTAAAGCAAAAATAAATCATAAGTAGGGCTAAGCTATAACATGTGAATTACCACATCACATTAAATAAAAATACAACCGGTTGTGGCTTTTCAGGTCACCAGTAATAGGTTCTATTGTTAAATAGATTAGGTACCTACAGTTCAATTATAAATATTACGAAGATAGATTATAGTCGGGACCACGTAAGTTTGCAGTTGGTGACAGCCAATCACAAGACAAGGCTAGTGCGACATTGCCACATCGCCCGTTGACAACACTAATTAAAATATACCAAGCAATATTTTCAAATCAGCTGGTAGCCTATTATAAGATTTGGCAGCACTGCACGGTTCTTATTGGTTCATTCAAAACCATATGGTAAATAGGCTCCTCCCTCAACTGCAAACTTACGTGGTCCCGACTGTAGGCTAAACTTAACTTAATATGGAAAAATATATGCACATCATCTTAGTCCTAAGAGTTTTGTAAACAAACAGTTTAACCAGTTGAATTGTGGTTTCAAAGTTCTGCTAACTTGCCAAGTAAAAGGGTACGTTATGGATGCTAAACACAGGACATTCCAATTTTGAAGATTAGTAAGCTGTCGGTTACGGTACCTACCTACTGATGGTGTTTTCTGACAAGAGTGTTTTGTTCAGGTAACAAGCTGGACTGTTTTGGTGTGGCCTTCGCAGTGGTGGCTGCTTGTCAGGTGCTAGGGTTCAGTGACGTTCATCTTGCCCTGTCCGAGGATCATACTTGGGTTGTGTTTGGTGAGAACGGAGATCAGACAGCAGAAGTTACGTGGCATGGTGAGTACAATAAGCCTAAGCTTAAATGCCAATCATCTTAAACAGTTTCAGGAATGATTGTAAAACTTGATTTTATCATGTTGAGTGCTGACCATGTAGTAGCGTATTTCACCACCGTGTGGAAAAATTATGCCATTTCATTTCTCAATGTGAGGTCAGCTTTTGAAGGACATTCACGCGCCAGCAGCACTTTGTATTGGTCCTATATGAGCGCTTTGCAAAAGAGCTGGTGGTAAAACACCAGATATTTTGTCCTTTAGGTCCCAGATTTAAATCTGCCTAATAGGTTTAGCAATGGTGTGATCCTCTAGGACTAGTCTGAATATGTAAAATCTAGATCCTAGTGTCCTACGATGTCAAAGTAGACCATTGAAAAAATACTGTTGCGTTAAATTGTCGTTCATGGCATGTACCCAGGTCATCCCATCCACTACTAATGACCTGTTAACTCAGGGTGTCCACCGACCGGGAAAACCGGGAATTATGCGTGATTTTTGTATTTTACCGGGAATTTTCAATTTACCGCGATTGCGCATGAAGATGACGTTTCCTTGACCGCGGGAGACAGTGATGATTTCCAAACTGCCGTGGGATTTATTAGTGATTTTGCCGAAATCGTGCATGACGATGATGACGTATCCGTAACCGCAGTAAACGACGATGATGTTTCCCAGACCGCGGGAAACGACGATGACGTTTCCGTGACCGCGGGTGCAGACAATGATTTTTCCGTGACCGCGGGAGATGCTGATGACGTTTTCGTGACCACAGGTGACGACGATGACGTTTTTGTGACCACAGGTGACGACGACAGTAGCGCACTGTCATAGTTGGGGGCCTGGGGCGGCTTAGATGAGAGGGCCTTTTTTACATACATATATATACAAGTGAAATAATAAATACCATAGTACCCTGTTTAAAAATTATTTTATGTATACAATTATTTTAAACAGGGTGCCATGGTGTTTATTTAAAAAGTAACCCTAAACTAAACAGTGATTAGAAGTAAAAAGAAATATATGCTTTCAATGTATTTTGTATCACTGATTAAATGAGCTTACTTCAACTAGGTATTTTAAATGTAATCTATTATTGTATTTGAGAAAAATTTAATGATGCTAAATTAAAGTTCCTTTAAGTTTACATTTTACGTTTTTATGAGTTGGAGAGTCGTAATGAGCACGAGGACTCCAAGAAGTAACACAAATCAGGTTTTTTGTTGACAATTCTTTTAATTTTAGCGAATTTCCCATATAGGGAATAAGCTATTACCGTAGGTCTCATGGTAAGACCTAGACCCAAGACCGATTTACTTTTTCGTTTTGAGGTCCCCAGAGGCCAAAAACACCATCCGTTCAAATTCATATATATATATATATATATATATATATATATATATTTATATATGTGTCCGTTAGCGCGATAACTCGAGCAAAATTGATCCGATTTTGATGAAATTTGGTACAAACGTGTAAACCTACATTTATTCGAACGAGTTTGCGAACCAGCATAATCGGACCATGGGATCAGGGGTTTATGGGGGGTTTTATGGGGTAAAAATGGGGTTTTCTCATTTTTGACCCTAAAAACTTTAAATTTCTAAATTTATCTCTAGACCATTTTGAAGAGCTTAAAAAAACAAATAATTTAGTATATTGAAGTGTTTTTGAATGTTCATTGACTATGGAGAAAATTTAAAAAATTGTAAATTTAAAATTCCCATGTTATTCTTATGGAGAATAAATAAACTGTTCTAGTTTGCTTGTTTATGGATATATTTTAATGAAATTTGGCAATTTGGTTTATTTCATACTAAGCTATAAATATTTCAATTTGAAAAAACACACCTCAACATCTTCCCCGTAGCAGCAAACCTAACTACTCACTAAAATTAATGTTAGCCTATTTAAATAGGAAATAAATCTAAAAATTTATAGGGAATATTTTAGTAGAAATCAAGCCGGGTCAATGGAAATTCGCTTAGTATGCAGGTTTGGAGATACTATTTTTGTAAAAAATACATTGTATAATTATATTATCTTTATATTATACATTATATTTTGTACTATAATTGGTCCAAACTACTTCTGTGATCGGGGCAAAATGAACGATTATTGTCCTCGGTGAAGACAAAATCGTGAGCGTCCGTGTTTGTGGGGCCGTAATATCCGTCTCCCGCAGTCGCACGGGTTATCTCCGAGACTGTGGAGCAATCGTTAACCCTAGCAGTGGCCAACCGTCGCCTGGTGACGGTATGACGTTGATGCTTAGAATGGCCAATGTCGTCTGGTGACGGTATGGGCCGAAATTTTTTTAACGGTAAAAAAACACTTATAATCAACTCAGATGAGAATAATATATATACCATTCGAAAGATCACATTCTGAACTTTCATTTGATTACATAAACAAACCCTGTAGCAGGTATATAACAATGTCACGACGATTAGAAATCAAATGAAATTTTGGCGCGGTACTCCTTTTGCAGCCGACACTTGGGAACTGGCAAAACACGTCTTGTTTGGCATTACCCTGCTCGGGTAATTTTCGTCTTGGGATGTTGCGGGTGGTACCACTGGATAGCCATTGATTTTATCTTCATTGTGGTAGTGATATTTATAACTAAATATTGATTGCACAATCGGTACGATTTTATGAAAACAGCTGTTTTCGAAATTTCTAACAAATGGCCAACAGTCGTCTGGTGACAGTATGGAAAATACGAATTATATACAGTGAAAGTTATTATTACTAGTCATATAGTATATCATTTTGAAGAGGAAGAAATTTAGATTCAGAGAGTGGCAGCCCTGCACTCAGGGTTATTTCTGTATGCTCGCATGTAGACGACGGAAGTGAGTCATTACTGCTACAGTCTGTCAGCTGTCTTGTATTGCTATTGTTTGTTTGTGTTGTTGCCGGCGATTTATTACTAAATATGTTATTAGTTCGTAGTGTTAGTGTTAGTGAAGTGTTGTGTGTGTGTATAACAGTAATCTTCATGCATAAATATTACTGAATTGTGTGAAATAGTGTTCATAAAAGGTTGTATTTTGTTAGCATCATGTCCTAAAATGACGATTCTGACATTCAGAGATTGTTGTACCTATATAATGATATACCCAAGGTGTTATACATTTTTATAAAGGTAAATGAATACACTACAACATGTTTATAATGGTTTGGGGTAAACAATTTTGTAAAAAAGTTATAGCCTATACTAAATAGGCCTACTACTGTATTTTGTTAGCATCATGTTCAAAAATGACGATTCTTACATTCAGAGGTGCTATGTATGCTATATAATGATTTACCCAAGGTGTTATACATTTTTATAAAGGTAAATGAATACACTACAACATGTTTATATTGGTTTGGGTGTAAAAAATTTGGTAAAAAAATTATATAGGCTACTAAATACTGTACACTCCATTTTCTCGAAATGCGCAAAAAATTCAAAACGTTCTCAAATTGATACATAATCATAGGTGAAAATAACTTTTTACCATCATACTTATGACTTTTTTGGATTCCTTACTTCATTAGCTTTACAAATATGTAGGCTACATATCATCAGCCTACATAATGTTTCACAACACAAGCAAACACTGTAGGCTATAGTTTACACTTATTTGCGGTTTTGCGGTTATTGTATTATTATGTCCCTATTACGTACCTACAAAAAAAAATATTTCTAACATGTTATACATTTTTATGTAGGTAATTGAATACACTACAAGATTATTATGTTGGTTTGAAGTAAACAAATTTGGTACAAAAGTTGTATACTAAGTACTGTGAATTTTTTTCTCGAGAAATCGCTAAAATATAAAAACATTATTTTATATACGTATGTTTATAGGTAAAAAATTATTTTTACCATAAACTTTATGACTTTTTTTGATTCCTTACTTCATTAGCTTTACAAACATGTATATATCATTATTAGTATACACATATATTATAGAACTTTTTACAACATAAACTAACACTGTACGGTTTTCAATTTTTTCGGTTCTCCGTTTGTCATTATATTTCGCCCCAAAAACTTATTTAAAAAAATATTTTCCTAACATGTTATATATATATATAGAGGGAATTAGATTGTCTACAAAATGTATATAATGAATTTCCCATAAAAAAATCCGTAGAAAAAAAATGCAGAGGCCGCTTTTGAAATTTCAAAAAAAAAATCAAATTTTTTAATTTTTTTCACTTTACCGATAAAATACACTGTCTAAATCATTATGATATTACTATTTCTAGATTCTCCTGTTCTTTCCGAACAAAATGAATATGAGGTTGGCTAGGTTTACTTGTACGGTTGAATTTTTACGAATTTTCAAAAAATGGTCTGCAAAATCGCCAAAATGGGTTGGCCATTCCCCACTTCTAACATTGGCCACTGCTAGGGTTAACATGTCCTATGTTTACGGTGGAATAGTGAACATCTTTTGCGGTCGCAGGGACATATTTTACATGCCGAAATCGTTAACATCTCCGGCAAACGTGTTGACAACATTATCGTCCCCCCAATCGTGGCGAAATCGTGTACACCATTAATCTCCATGTCATCTTTCGTGGTTGCGAGACACTATCGTCACCCGCGAACGCTGGTAATGTAACGATCGCTGGGAGTCGTGATTTTCGATCGCGCAATCTTTGCAGACACTTCCGGTGATTGTGATAACAGATTATTATATTCTAACAGCAAAACTTATTTTCCAATTTTTGAGACCCAAGTAAGGCCCCTTCCTAGGCCGAGAGGCCCTCGGCAATCGCCGTGTTCAAAGTTAGGGGAATACGGCCCTGATTTGGGGGCCTATGTTGGAATGGGGCCTGGGGCGGACCGCCCCCGCTGCCCCCCGTTGGTACGCCACTGGACGACGATGATGTTTCCGTGACCGCGGGAGACGACGATGACGTTTCCTTGACCGCGGGAGACGACGATGACATTTCCGTGACCGCGGGTGACAATGATGATGTTTCAGTGACCGTGGAAGACGACAATGACTCGACCAACAATTTCAAAATGGCACACTTCTAGAAAGTTTTATTTTTATATTTTTTTAATGTCTTCATTTACCTTCAACGTGGTATTTATTTAATGTGTTTAAAAGGGTTTAAAGCTTAAATTGTCTACGAGCAATTTTTGTAATTTCTGCATTTTTATTTCTTTAGACCACTTGAAAAACAACCTATAACTCCAAAATTACATACTATATGAAAGTACATTTTTAAAGACATGGGTTGGTGTTGTAATACTTCAAATATTTGGTAAAATTGTAATTATCAGTATTAAGAATCTATTTTTCCGGTGTCTGTACAGAGATTGGATAAATTTTGGTTTCAACATATCACTATTTTTAAGAAGTTATTAATAAATTGCAGGTTTAAGGATTAGTTTTAAATTTTCGGGTTATTTAATCAGTAATGTATACAAATTGAATGCTTGTGTCGGTCCTGCTACACATGAGCGTCCATCCATATAGGCAAGAGGGGGCTCAAGCCCCCCCCCCCCCTTTGAGACCCTATCAGGGTGACCATACAGACTGAGAATTCTGGGTTTGCGTGAATTTTTAAATCAGGAACTATGTGCTACTTTTGTACTCACACAGGGAAAACCTGATTAAGGCTGCTGTCACGGTGGATTGCGATTGTCATCTGCGTGCGGACACAACAAGATCAAGAACATGTTAACTGCGGTCACTGAAAAATAGATAAATTCAAATCCAAAACATCTTGATTTTCCTTACATGTAGGCCTACAGGAGATCTTCAGTTGTCATGGCAAAATCATGAACGTCTTCCGAGGTCACGTCAAAATTGAGAACACTGTCACTAGTCACGGCAAGATGGAGAATATATTTCGCAGTCACAGTGAAATCATGAACATAATCAACGATCTCGGCGAAACCGTAACCATCTTCCGTGGCCACTGTAAAATAAAGAACATATTCTGCGGTCACGGCAAATTTGATATCATCTTCAGTAGTCTAGTCATAGTCAAATAATGAACTTCTTCCGCAGTCTGTCATCAACTACATCATCCTCGATCATGGTAAAATCGTATACATATTCGGTAGTCATTGTAAAATTGAGAACATCTTCAGTAGTCATAGTGAAATCATGAGCATTTCTGAGGTTTAAACAAATCTTGGACATTTACCGCTCTTGGACATGATCATCTCCAACAATCACGTTAAAATCGTCAATTTTTGTTCCTGCATCTTGCATCTTTTTGTAAATACTCTCAGCGGTCATCAAAAATTTGTGCGATCGGTTGGGCTCGACTCAATCCAAGCTTGGGCCGTCAATCATTTTCTGCCCGTACGAATCTCCCGTGCCAACCATTGGTCTGACCAAACCCGAAAATATGGAGTTACCGGACACTTAGAGGCGGTTCACGAGTACGGGGTTTCGTGGCCCGCGGTTATCGTTGATCTCGACCAATTTTAACCGACGGCCAAAAAATGGGTTCACGACATAGAGCGTTAGCCGAGATCAAGCTTAGCCGAGACCAACGCTGGCCGTCGATCAAGAGCAGGGATTAACGGGGAATTTTCGTTGGGAGGTTGGCAACAGCCACCTGCCGCGCCGCTGCTCGCGGTCGACGAGCCCCAAAACAAGAGGATGACATTGCGTCATAATGATTGGTTCATAAATTATTATAATTAAACAGAGTATTTACTGATATCGTATAAAAGGTTGTGGACTTGCACTTGAATTCATTATATACTAAAGTTTAAGGTTACTCAATTTATCATTGAATTATGAATAATACACTTTTACTGAATACATTGAATCGGGAAAATGCAATTATGTTTTTAAAAAAGTTTATACAAATCTTGGTAATGTTTGCAATAAAATTCGATTACCAATTATGTTCAAAAATAAGACATACTTTATCAGGTTTGCAGTTGTATCCAAACGTTCAAATTATTTAATAAAATGACTGCTCATTTCAAAGATTTATGAATATCTTTTATGTATCAGTAATTTGTATAAAAATAAATTTCTAGCAACAACTGGCTATTATAGGAGCAGAGATGCCTTCATACGTATACAGTAATAAACGTAAATATAAAATGGCAAACCTACAATAACATTTTATGACACCAAGATCTTTTAAATCGGTTCACAATTGGGGCTACAAACAGCACAGGCCTAAGAACTAAGCCCCTAAGAACATTTGCGCGCGCCAGACGGGCAGAGCGCAGCCCTAAGCATGAGAAAACAGGTTATAATTTAAAAAATATATTTTGTTGTAATACAACGTTTTGTATATTTAACTATATAATTTATCTTTTACCTCAGCAAATTGAAGCAATTTATTGTAAATCCCGATATGACAAATATTAAGACATTATCAGATGAAAAGGTCTTTCTTTAACAAATCTTAAATCATAAACATAATAATATAAACATATAATTTAAAACATACGAAATAAAATTTGGATACTTAAATAAAATGACCTATGTTTTATATGAATTTTATGGCGGAACAAAAATTGAACTAATTTTATACAATAAAAAATCTTAGACAAACCTAAAAGTGTGTGATGGAACAATTTTTATTTTGATATTATGATATTATTCAGCTTAAATAAAAGGATTCAAAATTGCTAAAATAAATATAAAGAATTTACAAAATAAGATTCGATTGCAATTTAAATTTATATGAATATGTTAAGCTATTAGTTATATTTTTACTTAGTAATAATTAATCAAAATGCCTCAACAGTTACTTTTTACGATGTTTTGCATGTTTTCGGCTATCAGTAGTAAAAAAATTTAAAAAATAAATATCATGTTGAGGGTAATGAAATTGTTCGGAATTTAATGCCGAATCCGAATATAACATTCTTTTTGCTAACAAAAAAACAATAAACGAGCAAATGAGATAATCCCGACATGATGTCACCTTGACCCTGCCCCCTAGCAGGGTTAAGTTGAAGACCAAAACCATTGTTATTTACGCTCGAGATTATCCAGTTTGCGCTAGACTATGACTCGTGAACCCGACATTTGGCCCGGGGTTTTCTCTAATTGAACCCGTGAAGCCGACTTTTTGCGCTCGGGTTTATCCCTGTCATAATTGGGTGAAGTTTATCTGTCTGCGCTCGAGCGCGGGTAACCTCGTACTCGTGAAGCCGATTTACAAGCCGCGGCCCAAAAAACCGGCTATAACTGGATTTTGCGCTCGAACTAAGGATAACCCGTGACTCGTGAACCGCCTCTTAGTAGAAGGTACACTTGGGGACTAGGAATCAAGACCGGGAAAACCAATTTTTTTTTGGGGGGGAAATCTGGAAAAAATAGGGGGTCTAGGAGTTCTGCCCAAATCAACCAATTTTTTTCAGATTGTGGAGTAAATTTTAACAGTTAAAATTATTCATATTATGCCATTCATATCATGTGACCACAGTAGTAATAAGCCTATTTAAATTTAAAAGACAAAGCAACAACATATAAATTGACATTTAAAGCAAATTAAAGTTTAAAAATAGTGTAAAAGCAAACTTTTTAGATCTAAATTTTAATCATATTTCTCAAGTAACTCCTAAGACCACTCTTTTTACTTGGGGTTTATTCCCAAGCTGATTTACAGCCAGTGCTGCCAACGTATTTAGCGTGCATACGAATAAGTGTGAAACCACGTAATTGAAAACATGCGGACCTTGTCTGCATGTTACGCACTCACTATTTCGTGCCTTCACATTGCAAATCTGGAGTGAGACAAAGTAATTAGAGTGAGACAATGTTAACATTGTCTCACTGATGAGTGAATTGGCCACTTTGCTTTCTCAAATCAGTGAGAGAACATGTTCATTGTTAGGTAACTGTAGGAAAAGATATTTTTTGGACTCAACGGCACTCAGTGCATTGGCCGTTCCCAGTCCTGGTTGTGGCTTTTCAATTGAAAATCAAATCAGGCAAATGGAAATTCACTTAGTCTGCAGGTTTGCTGCGGTGGGGGTATTGATACTTGTATCCTCATTAATTGATAGCCCAATGATAGCTGGTGTTATCTGGGTCCAGAATTGGCCTTGCTAATCCAAACACAGTTTCTTATCCACTGTTAGCTATGTAATAAAATACATGATAATTCACTTGTTACCTATAAAGCTACGCTGGCTGAATTTCTGAAACAGTCTTACTTCTGGAATTATAATAGGTCTAGTCCATCTGTGCTTACACAAGTGGTCTTAATTAGTGATAACTATTACTCTCATTTCAAACTTACTAAATGACACAAAACATATATTACTTTTGCATATACAGTAGGTTTACATTATACTTTTATATAACACATGAATATTTAGAATTGTTGAAAGAGTAATATAATTAAAAATGTTCACAAAACAAGACTTTTATCTCTGACCAAAAATGTTACAGATAGGTAAAGTTCAATTAAATGTTTAGGAGTTAAAGTGTAAAACATATCTTACGCATTTTTTATATCAATTTTAAAATTATTATTGAATTTCATGCTTTTTCCCCAAAATTTACAGCGTTTTAAACTTCAAACTTCTGCAACATTGCTGTTAAATAAAATACCATATTCTTGTCAAAAAACAGTGGCTGTAGTCAGTAGTAGGCCTATATGTGACAAATATTGATTATATTTAAATGTATACTTGAAGTAACTGTCATTCTTCAGTCTAAGTTACAGCAACTTTTATTGCAACCCGTTGAACCGAAATTCCAGTTAAATGAAACCATGGTAAAATAATAATTACTAAATCAGGAAACATCAGTAAATATTGTTAAGTAAGATTTTGTGCATAGCAAACGATTGTAGATTTTAGGATGACAGTAATAATAATACAGTAGAGTCCCGCAAACTCGGCTTAATGTGGACTGGAAGGATGCCGAGTTTGTGAAATGCCAGGTTATCGGAACTAGGGTTAAAAATAAGAACAATACAATTTTAAAGCTTTTTAACCGCCTTTTTTTATTAGTCATTATTAAGTCATCAGATATAGTACAACATACCCTTGGTACGAGTTGTGAATGATTTGACTTGAGCTGGCTTGAGTCCATGTTTAACTAAGACTCTAAAAATCACTAATTATCTGAGCCAGGTGATTGCCGAGTTATTCAGACTGCCGGGTTATCGAGTGCCGATTTTGCGGGACTCTACTGTAATATAAAATAGATGATCCGAAATAGTCTTGCCTTCGTATTTTTGTTGCGGTTCGCATGTATTTAAGTTAATTGGGGTTACATTCACGTTCTATTTTGACAAAAGTTCTTTAATACAATATTTTATTCTATAATATGAATATAATAAAATAGGTACCTAATAGTACTCTAGATGTTCAACCTCTTGTCAAGTGTAAGTTACTAAGCTATGTTTGCCGCTGTCATAGGCAAGGGTAGTGAGGACAAGCGAGGTCAAGAGGTCACGCCCGGGGTCGGTTCTCACTCGTGGCTCTACGTCAATGGCTACCCCATCATCTGTGACCGGTGGATGGAGGTGGCAGCACTGGTGTCTACCATCAACCCGTCGCTCAGTATCACCAACGATGTTGTCGAGGTGGCGCTACTGCAACAGGAGTTGTTGTGGGTGTTGTACGACCTCGGGCACTTGGCACAGTTCCCGATCGCCATAGGTAGCTTTACTATTCTACAGATTTTTTAAATAAGCGTAGATGAATGGTGTGAAAAACAATATATACCAGTTGTTCCACAAAGAGGTTGCTATTTTTAAATGATTATACCAACTTGATAGTCCACACCTATAATAAATGCATATGGTATCTAAAAATATTTCTCTCAGTGCATTGCGACTAATAAGTACAAAATGGTTTAACGTCACAATAATGGTGTATTTTTGCTGAATCAGGTAATTTTATTTGCAAAACCATTTGTAATTAATTCTAGATTTTTACAATGCTACATATAGGTGGATAAAATTAAAGAAATTAAAATTATAGCATAGTAGTGAATAATAAAACACACTACTTTGATTCCAAAACCCTTCAGTCAAACTGCTGTCCATCAATCGCTTTGTATTATAAGTTTTACCCTCAAGTTGTTGTTTTTTGCAATATCTTATGTTATTTTGACCCCTTTTTTTGATTGAAATGTTGTGCATTTTATTTACTTTTCAAATTTTGATAACTGTGATATTAGTTTTAGGCTTATCAACTAGACATGTTTTTTATTAGACTTCAATGTACATTGTAACATACTTGATCTGCAAGTAAAATGTTGACTTCTCCAAGGCATTGTTAAATATGTCTATTATTTATTGGAAATAATTCTTCATTCTATATGAATGTTGTTTGTAGGTTATAGTCAAACTAGCTTAAGCTATATGAAAGGTGTTCCACTTTTAGGCAACCTGGCTGACCTGGAGGAGATCAATCCGACGCAGGGACGTCCCCCGTGCTCGTCGCTGTTCCAAGAAGCCATCTTGTCTGCTCGCAAATACTACAACAACCAACATGTCTACCCGTACACTTACCAGGCGGGCTACTTCTACCGCCATAACATGTACAAGGAGGCTTTTGAGAGTTGGGCCAACGCCAGTGACGTCATCCGCCTGTGAGTATACAGAGAATCATTAAACTGAATATTGATGTTTATTGGGAAAGAATTATAGGCCTATTGCAACCTAAAAGATCTATCTTGTCCTCCAAACTTGGATCTGGTCCTGCCTAATGCACCCGATCCAGCCCTGATTCCAGCCAGGATTCTAACGGGGGAATGTACCTAATCCACCTGGTTCAGTCCACAACACCTCTTTCTCTGGCGCATCAGTGTACCTCCTAAGGGTATGATTTCTGAATTGTTGCCTGAATTCTCCCACCAATATAAATTTCAAATAATAAATAAAACTGTATTGTCACATCGATGTCAAATATAAGTAAACAAACTATGAAACATAAGACATTGACAAAACTTAACTTGAACTCCTTACTCCTTGGTTCCTAAAGTATTTTCTTAGGAAAACAGTGGATGTAAATAACAGATCTTTTTCATTGTCGGGGGATGAATCTCAATATCCTCAATTGTCATAGTGCTTAAATAGATTAATTTTACCAAAGTGGTGTAACAGTAATGTTTTTCTCCAGTTACAACTATTCCCGAGACGACGAAGAGATTTACAAGGAGTTAATGGAGATCGCTAACGAGTTGATTCCTCACATAATGAAGGTGGTGAGCTCCGGCCACAGCGCTCGGTCGATCCTTAAAGATCCCGAGTGTTTTGCGTATCTGCTGCGGTTCTACGACGGCATCTGCCAGTGGGAGGAAGGTAGCCCAACCCCTGTGTTGCACATCGGCTGGGCAAAACCCCTCGTCAACACTATCTCTAAATTTGATGCAGAGGTAAAGAAATCTCCTTAGAAGTTTTCAAAAATAAAAAAAAACCTTTGAAAATCGCCTCGGTAGTTCTTAGACAGTTTTAAAGGATGCAATTTTTTGTAGGCCTAACTTATCACATGCTGCTATATGTTTGATGCATAACCCACAATACTTATAAAACTTTCCTTGAGTATTTTTGGCCCCTCTAGATGTTTTTATTTCCTGTTCTTCCTTTAAAAAGTCTTCCCATATCTAATTGAGGATATTTATAACATACCGTAATATTATTTAATGGGAAATCTAGACAGTAAATTTCAATAGTGTTACTATTGTTAGAGATTTTGATTTGTTCATAATTAATTGATAGATCCTGAGCGGAAATTTAACACTCAACAAGTTTTGAATTTAATGTGGGTCATGTGAGAAATATATATGATAAACAGCTTAAAAGTTCAATTGTTCCCAAATGAATTAAAATTACTATTGATTGTCAGATATAGGTTTGGTTGTTTTAAACTTAAGAATGAGATGTGAATCAAATCAAATCCACACATTAATTGAAACTGTTTTTATTTTCAAACAAAACAATTAAAAGACACGAAAATGTTTCATCTCCAACATAATGGCTTGTAGTTGTAAACCCACAAACCTCACTACCTTATTTTTATTTATAATTTCAATTTTCATTGAATTTTTCAGGTGAGATCACAAGTGGTTATTTTACCAGGCGGTCTACTTGAAGGGTCAGAAAAGGACGGAAAAGAGGGTGGTGACGTGATCAACAACAATAACGACTGTTGTAAAACCCGTGAAGGCGATCTGATCTCCTCGCTGGAGTCCAAAGTCAAAGACAAACAAGCCGCACTTCACCCGAGCATCGAAGCTCTGACTGCTGCGTGCGGCGAGAGAATTCTCAACCGAGACTTTCTCATTCAGGGCGGTGGAGAACCGTTTGTGGGCGGCGCCGAACTGGCATCCTCATCTAATGTCGATCTTTTGAAAACGGAAACCACTCAGCCGAAACTGGTGTTGCACAGTGAGAAGATGAGAGGACTGAAGGATCTTCTGTTGGCGGAGAAACTGAACACTCACGCCATCAGTCTGCAACTGACGGCTCAGTCTCAGGTGCAGGTAGGTAAGAAGGTGAGGGAGGAGCAAGGATTGGGCACCCGACCCAAGCGAACCAGGAGAGAGTAACTGAGGGTAAAATCAAAACTTATTTGAGGAGGGATTCTGGGAGATCGGATTCGAATTTTGAAAATCAACTGTCGATTCTGGTTTGTTTTATTTACGAAAATACAGTAAAACCCTAACCAACCAAAAAGAGGCAAGGCCGGTTTGGATAACTCATTTTTCAGTTATTGAGTGTTTTTAATATAAGAAGTATTTTAATCCTAAGCGATTCAACATTCAACTTTATTTCATTACGTTACAACATTCAATTTTTACATTGTTTCAATTGTCATCTTAAAATCTACTATTTTATTTTCCCAGCTGCCAACTACCCGCTCTACAGCAGACAAATCCTGTTGTCTAGCTTATTTTCCTTTCCAATGGATTTTAATATTTTATTATGGCTTCGATTTGGGGTTTGGTTAGAATGGGGTTTACTGTACATTTACAAAGCATTCTCAACTTCAATTGCAAGTAAGTTTTTTTGTTGTTTTTAAAGGTGACAAGTACTTATTTAATTAGTTTCAATGGTACAACTTATCCATTTGAGGTTGAATGGTATGTGTCGCAAGAATGTTTTGGTAATTTTTAATTTTTTAACAATGCATCTAATCAAAATGTTTTAAAACTTCAAATGTATTTAGAAATTAAGTTAAATGTTCCAAATGTTACAATAGAACAATCTATGTTTGGTTAAAAACTACTTCTAAAACATCTTTCAGCACTCATATGTCCATGTTGTTTATATCTTTCAACCTCAAAGGGTTATAAAAAAACTAATTTTGTCACATGAATGATTTCAGCAATTTTTTACAACTTTTTATTACCGGTTATATTTTACAAACCCAGTTTTTGTTGTGTTAAAAACTTGTCAAAACGTTTGACATTAAAATGACAGATGATCTATCTTTGATTCCATATGCCATCTTTTTCGAATATTGAGTAAGCAATTTGGAGGCTTGTGTAAGTCGTAAATTTTTTAGTCTACTCGTAATCTCTAGTCCTCTACTAGGTTTATGGAAGATTATGTGATCATCTCCTAATCGGTGTTTGCCTTAGGGTTTGTTTTGTTTTATTGCGCTTTTTACAAAGTCATTTTCAAAAATGAGATTTTGAAGGTTATTTAAATTTTTAATTTCAAAGCTGCAGTTTTAATTTATTCTAAGTGTTATTTTTTAATTGTTTCCTTAATACTCTTGTTAAGTGTTTGACATTGTTTTTGTTGTGATAAATGTCTAATTTATAATTTTGACGCAAGCACTTAAAGTGTATTTAGTCTACTAAGTTATGTGAGCAGGCTTTAAATGTTGGGTCAACGACTGATCATCGTTATCAATTAATAAATAATTAATTGTTGTTTTATCGTTTACTTATTTAATGTTTTACATTTTTTTGGAGTTGTTTATTTCTAAGAGAAAATTGGTACTAAAATATTTTGACGTGAAACTCCTTATATTATTGAATTTTTGAAGAGTTGGCTTACATATAAAGAAGTCGTTAAAGTTTAAGTCTTTAAACAATCTGTTCGGAAAGATATAAACCATTCTTTAAGCTTTAAGTATGTTGACCCGATATCAAAACTGTTGCTTTTAGATCTGTATTTTTAGTGTTTTAGAGTATATTTTTTATATTGTACTCCCTAGCAGAGATGCTGTTATGTACTTAGGTCAGTTGGTTGGTGCAAACATGGAAGGTGCACATAAAAACATTTTTGTATCATGTCAGTTGCAGAGTAAAAGTATTCATACTATAAAGTTATGTTAAGTTTTAAAACTTGTTGACGTTAGTAGTTGATATTCGATCAATTGTGATCACATCATGAGTTTGTAACTTGAGACTTGGGTCTATCACTGTATAATCTTTTCAGTAATGTTAGGTCTTGGTTGTGCTTTTAACATGGTTTAGGTTGTGGCACGTATCACAGTGAAAATTTGACCACACCTTTTTTTGACATTATGATTATGAATACACTGAAACAACTGTTTAGGTTCCTCGATACTGATTTTGTCAATGTAAACTTATAATTTGACCTCATAAAAAAATGAAAACACTGGAATGATGACAAATGTAAAACTATTATCTACTTAAGGTTATCCCACTTAAAAACCCCGTATAAGGATTCTTAAATATTTGTCATTAAATTTCATTACCATGATGGAAATGTAATCTTTAAATAATTAGCTTTACTAATATTAATATAAGACGTAATATCCTTAGTAGTTTTGTTTTTTCAAACTTTCATGTTTAATTGGCTTAAAAAACTTGTTTTCAAGTTTAAAGAGGAATTTTTGAATATTTATTACCAGTTTTTGTAAACTATTTATTGGACATTCACGGTGCCGCTAAAATAATTGCACTGTGGCTAAGTCACAATTTGACATTTGTTGTTTGTTGCAATATTTAAAAAATGAATAATGTACATATTGTAGTTATTCAAACAATATGAACTGTTATACTGAACTAAACCATTTTTATATACCGTAAATACTGAGTGAACTAATTATTTTACCCTTGAAAAAAATATTTTTTTGGATTTTCAATAGTTATAAAATTGTTTTCAAATACATGTTGAATAAGTTTCTTACATTGAAGTGAAACTAAGAGGGCCGCCCCAAAATGAACATACATTTTGCAATGACGCTGCACGGTTCGATGCTTTTTCCGCCATCCTAGTATCAGAGTGTTTCTACACCCGGTATACATCCAACTACAGCAACAGAATTGTTTTATCAATAGTTGTCTGATGTGAAGTGTAACAACAGTGCTATCTTTGCAGACTGTCCCGCCAATAATTGTAAATGAGCTGTGTAATCAGATTTTTGTTCGCAAAATTTCACACACCAATTAATTGTAATTTATCGCCAGGTTTGGGATTTTTATGGCAAAGGAGTAATGAGCCTAGTGGTTAGTCGTGCATTGAATTAAAGTCGTGCTTTAAAAATTAATTAAAACCTTTTTTACTCTTCGTCGCAAGTCTCAGTTTTTTTATCGATCAAAACTTTGGAATCCATTAGAAACCAAATTTCTGTGGACCAAGTTTTTTATGCAATTTTATGAACCAAGCTCCGTGAAATTAAGGGAAAATGTTATTGTAAATATAATTGTGAAACCCTGATTTTCACAAATTTTTGGTTGTTGACTCCCTATCAGTTCAACAGCCAATAGAATAGGCCTAACACTGGTCATGATTGTGAACATTTGTTTGGATAATTTTAACATTAATTCTCCATTTTCTTACACAGCCTTTAATTACAACTACTTTGTTATGAATATCACAAATCTGCTGATTTATTTCCATTTGCTTTGGATTTTTCAACAAAAAACTTATCACAGTACAACTCGCAGGATTTCCAATGACAATTTAACACTTCACTTCAGACAATGTACGAGAGATTATTCGCATGCCCCTATGGCTGGATGCATACTGAGTGTAGGAACGCACTAAGACGGTGGCAGTAGAGCCGCCTCTAGCGGAATAGATGCGAAACATCTGTTACTTTCTGGACAGTCCTTGTATTTTTTCAACTCGTTGAAGCTACATAAATTGAAAGTATGAATTTAATGTGTCTAATTTGATCATTTACATTTACAGTTTTGCCATACATTTAAAACTGCTAAGCCAACATCGTAGTTTGTCGGTGTCAAATTTTTTGTCAAGATTCATTTTGGTTCTTTAACTTATTAAAATGTTAACCTTTCGCATGAATTGATAAATTTTCCATACTTTATTGTAACTAAATTAGGTATCACTAAAGATTTGAGTGGATTTGTATGGCCACAAAACACAATACTGTTCAGGAACTATGACGGAAACTTAATCTTGGTCATTGATGGATTAAAGCCCGAATATAAAATTACATTTTACAGATTTGGCCTTGCTTAAAAATTACAGTTTTAGCATTTTGACATTTTATATGATTGGAATTGGAAGATTGTGTTAAGTTTTTTGTAAATAACTATTTCTAGTACAAATTTGAGGAAGTCTTTCACTTGTTTATCCTAATGTTAAAATTTGTGTTTTCAAACTACTGTATCTATTTAAGAATGTGTTTGTTAAGGTCAATTAGGAATGACAAAAAAGTTTTATTTAAAAAGAGTTCAACCGATCTTAGTTTTTATTTATAACTAGAATCTAGAAAGAGTTCAAATATATTATTAAACTGTTGCAGTCATGTTTCTTCAAAACAATGTTTAAGCACATAGTCTCTACAACTGTTTTCTACTATGTTTTTTGATAAGAAATATTAATTTTAATCTACCTGTGTGTTGGTAGGTTTTCAGTTTTTATCTTTGGTAATGTTATTAAACTAAACCTACTAAACCTTTTTCTGTCCTAAAATTAATCTGTTTTTCTTGGGATTTCAGTACCTAAACATAATATTGTAGTGATTTTAAAGTAACGTAACAATAAATCAGTATTATTAACATATTGGTACAGTCATGCTATAATTTATTAATATAGCAACTATTTTCATGAAGCCGGTAGCGGCATATAGATATCCTGTTAAGCTGCATGTTATCGTAGTTAAATGCAATATATACCGTTGAACCATGATGTTTTATGTGATTGTTAGGTACTGTGTAAATAAACAGAAACATGTCAATAATAGAAACAGTTAGCTTTCTCTATTTAGGCGAAGTTTTATACTGGCTCAGTCATGGGCGAATGTCAGAAATGTTGAAAAGGTTGAAACCCTTTTCAGGTTTTTGCTGCTGTTTTGGTTAGTTTTAATAGTTTTACTAATAACTCACTTGTAGAATCCACAATTTGTAATGCTTATAATAATAGATTTTATGGGATATTTTAAATGGTGCTGTCCTTAAATACTTTAAGCAATGATGTTTTTAAATATTTTTTCCTTAAAATATGACATACTTTATTTACTACTACTACTACTACTTTATTCACCCTTGTTTTAAATCATTATTCACATAGGTTTTTGTGTTGTTCAATATGAATGAGTGCTGAGTGTGCACATTTAGACTTTGGGTGCTTTTAATTGTTTTAAACTGTTCACTTAATGGTTAGATGGGATCGTTTTATAATCTAATTGATCATAAAATTACTTGTTCCTTTGCTAATAAGTAGGCTATATAATTGTTTTATATTATGTGTACCCTAAATTTAATTAATGTTGCCGAAACAATTTGCATCTAAATTTTAGAAAGTATGTAATGTTTTTATTTTAATATTGCTAGAATGATGTTGAGATTTTTAGTGATCACAAGGCTGATTTTTAAATGCAAAAGAATGCATCTTATAATTCTTTGGTTTATTTTCAGTGTTTAAAATACAATAATACATTGTTAAAACTTTGGTAGCTACATTCCATTGGTCATCTTGCCAAGCTAAGATCATAATCGTCAGCAAGAATATTTAAAAATTCAAGTGTTTGAACTCTTTTCAGTTCTAAGCCAAATATTTTTCCATCAAAATTGTTTATGAAGTATCTATAATTTATCACCTAGGCAGGTCTCGATAATGAAAATTACTATTTTTGTTTCAATATCTTTGTTGCAATGGTATTGTTAAATAGGCCTAGTATTTGAACACTGTTTTACTATGCAAATTGGTCATCTGCCATCTTTTAGTGGACAAAATTATGATAGCTTTTAGTTTTATTCTTGTTTACCACATTGTAAAAACAACAATTCAAAACCATTGAAGGGATCAAAACTCATGAATTACATTTAAAATGCTTAGTACTGAAAGAGTTCATCGAACGAATATCAATGTTTTCTATTTTAAAATTTTGTTTACAGTTTTAATTTGCAAAAAGATATTTGATTATTTTGTTTCAGTCCTTGACACCTAGTTTTCTTGTTTAGATTACTGTTACGTTGTAAATATGCAGCTGCAAGTGGCCAACTGTTAAATGATAAGGTGTATTGTAAAATGATGTAAATAACTGATTAGGGTTGATTGTAGGTTTAGTGCAAGGCTGCTGCAACTTTGGGGATGGGCTCGCTTTTTTGCATTTTTTTACCAGGAATGGAGGGTTCTTAATTGTTTGAATTTTTTACTCAAGTTGTTTTTTGTTTGTTAGATCTAGATCTGTGTAGATCGTAAATAATGTTGAAAAAATAATGTTATGTCAAATGGCATATATGTCCTCATGAAATGTTTTTTTTTTTATGTAATGATAACATTTTGAAATTGCGTATCTCCATTTCTGGTTTCTGAAAGTAAGGTAGTTTATTTTAATGCAATTTTTATGTAGTTTTTTTCTTCTCAGGTTTTAGTAACTTTCTCAGGTTTAGTTTCGGCTCATCCTAAAGTCCCATGACTGTGATGACTGTTATTTATAAGGTGAATAGATTTCCAAGTATTTTTGTAAAAGTGATGTAAATTAACTATTGAAATATTCAGTGTTGTACGTTATACTATTTATTTGGGTGCTTTTGAAGTTTGTCTTTGGAACCCTTTAGATTTACTCACCTGGGGTGAACATAATATGTTTATTTAACTACTGTAATTCCACCAGGAAAGTTAAAAATCTCACCAACCCTAATGACATAACCTTTTACTTTGAACTTCCCCTATGTCCATGTCATGTTCCGAAGCTAAAGCAATTATCAAAAATATATGTCTTAGCTAAGTAGTAAGTTAACACCTCTATTACTAGCTTCAGACTTTGATGTATACATTGTGTGTATCATAATGTTTCAGTGTAATAGATGAATCTATCAAAATAATAGTGGACTGAAAGCAACTTGTGTTCTGAAATTTATTTCACACCAAATTCCCCCAATTGAACAAATACCCCCGCCGCAGCAAACCTGCAGACTAAGCGAATTTCAACTCGTCTGATTACATTTTTACTAAAATATTTCCATAAATAAGACATATTATTCCCTATTTAAATAACATTAGATTTAACGAGTGCTTAGGTTTGCTGCTACGGGGAAGGTAAAAAGTGTTTTTTTGACCATACGTCAATAGTATAGGATGAAATAAATAAATTTGCCAAATTTTATCAATATATACCCATAAACAAGTAAACTACAACAATTTTCATTTTCTCCATAAGAATAACATGGGAATTTTTAATTACACTATTTTTGAATTTTCTCCGTGACCGTTAGGCATACAACAGCGCTTCAATATACTAAATTATTTCTTTTTTTAAGCTCTACAAAACGGTTTGGAAAGAAATCGCAAAATTTTTGGTTTTTAGGTTCAAAAATGGAAAAACCCATTTTTACCCCATAAAACCCCCATAAACCCCCGTTCCCATGGTCCGATTATGCTGGATCGCAAACTCGTTCGAATAAACGTAGGTTTACACGTTTGTACCAAATTTCATTAAAATCGGATCATTTTTGCTCGAGTTATCGCGCTAACGGACACATATATATATATATATATATGAATTTGAACGGATGGTGTTTTTGGCCTCTAGGGACCTCAAAATGAAAAATTAAATCGGTCTCGGGTCCAGGTCTTACCATGAGTACTACGGTAATAGCTTATTCCCTATATGGGAAATTCGCTAAAATATAACCCTTAACCTTAACCAATGTTCACTTACAATGATTTAAAACATTTTTGTGTACTCATGTTTTTTTACCATTATTTGACATGTTGAGTTAGGCTGGTGTTTTAGATTTTCTCAGTTTAAATAAGCCCCACAGAATTACTGATACCTGAAAGTGCGCTAATTATTGTTTCTTTATTAACTGTTTCTTTGCAGGTCTCCAAATAATTAGTTTTATTGAAAGTTTTGAATCAGTATTAGCATAAATAGTAGATTTCTCATCCTTATGGAACAGTTGAAGCCAATTTTATTGCCAGTTCTGTTCAGTGCATTGTGAAGGATTTTTTTTGTTTACGATTTGTTTTTTGTTATTTCAGTCATTTAAAATCTCCTTTAACCAAATAGTACAATGAGAAGTCTTCTTTTGTTGGTTAGTCGATGGTATTAGTCAAGACAGCGTTGGACATGAAAAGATGGACACCACAAACCTGGGTCAATATTGCTTGCAAACTCCTGAAACCTCTGGCTGTGCAATGCTTGAGGCTTAAAGGGTAGACCGGGATTGCGCCAGTGGTTTGAAAAGGGTCAGCCTGGCACGGACCGGGATTATGCCAACGCTACCCCAGGTAGCCGGGTAATCGAGCAAAAGATGGAATATTATAACCCAACCTAACCCGATAATGAAGGGAGAAACTAATGTTGAAGTATATTCTGAAATTGAAGAAATGCCGCATTGGAGCAATGACGGTGCATTTTGGAAGGGTAGATTTGGCAGTGGCGATATGTCAGGATAGTAAGGATTACCGATTACCAAGTTAGGGGCTCACCTGCTTAACTGTAAATTGGAATCCACGTTGTCTGTGTTTGACAAGATGATAGCTAACAGTCGATAAAAGCTCACTCAGAGAATCTTATCTTCAAAGTTTTGCCATTCATTTTGACTAGTGATGGGTGATACGGGTCAATGTATCGATACTGCGTATTGATACGTATCGGAACGTGGTGTATCGTATCGTATCCTCATGTATCGATTTTTATCTGTATCGGATAAAATATCGTATCGTATTGTTTATTTATAATTTTAAAAAAAATTAAATATCTCAAATATACAAGCTGCATAGACAAATACTATGTTACTTACAAGCTTGTAAAGAGGGTTAGTGCTTGTAATCTTACCTCAGAAAAGCCGTTTCCTTCCTGTGTCTTTTTATTTGTATCAAACCTACATACATAACCTCCAAATTCCGGTAAACCCTCAAAATTGGAAAACATTTTGTTATTGTTTTCCTAGTTTTTACACAGGGATAATTAATTGAACCAAAAAGTACTAATAATGATGGTAGGTATGCCACTTACACATTAAATAGTATAATATGGACAATGAGGATCCCCACTTCCATTAATGGTGGCCCTAGTTTTGAGGTTATTTACAAAACATAGCTGAAAATACATGTTTTATCAGTGTTTTTGAAGATGCTAGGGTAAAATATCAAATTTCCACTACTACTTTTGAGGGGAGGAAGATGGGAAGACAAATTTCTTACCATAAAAATAAGATTTATATTACGGTAATAAATAAACAATACGATATTCGATATGATATTGGCTATAGGTGTATCGATACGGGCGATATTTTGCGGTCCTTGTATTGATATCTGTATCGATAGCACATCACTAATTTTGATGCACAGTATTTCAAAGTCCAAGCAGAGGGCAGGCTGATTTGGAACATAGAGTATCTGGAGTTTCATTAGAAAAATACTTTATAATTCAAAAAGAGGGATTCCTCCTCTTCAAAAAGGAAACATCGTGTTAGATCAGTAGTTTGTCTTAAAATGTAATGCCATTGATGTCGCAAGATTTTTAAATTTAATTTGGTTGAACTAACTAAAAACATAATCTGTTATTTTTTGTAAAGTAACCAGGAAAAGCTGTTTAATTGTAACATTCTGTACCTTACATAATACATATTGTGTATATTATATTCGCACTTGATTCTTTCGTCTGTAAACACTTGGACAGAAGAATCAAGTGTGAATATATGCGATTTGTCCAGCCCCTCACAGTTTTTACCAGAGACTATCTCTTCAAGTACATAATACGGTATTTTTAAAATGAACTTTGTTATTGGAATGGTTTCTTGCTTTATAAAAGCTAGTTAATTGGCCCACCAATTTTGTGTTATCAAGAGTCTGGTGTATTTAACAGTTTTTAAGTTTTATCAATCAATTTGAGAATGGTGATATTCAAATAGCTTATTTAAACCTATAAGCAAAGTGATAATAATAAATCACAAGATATGAGATACAGTCATTACTAGATTGTCAGTTTGAAGATAGGTTATCAACAATATCTGACAGTTGAGCCCAACCCGTCAAGTGCTCCACAACCACTATGTGTGATTTATCATATATTTTATGTTGAAATTGTAGCAAAAATGGCTGGTGCAAGTAATAAAAGTAAAAGTTTTGAATCCATTTTAACCACAGTTGAAAAATGTGCAGAGTGCCCGGTGTGTTTAGAAACTGCAAAAGTTCCTTTTAAACTGTGTTCTAGAGGCCATATTATATGTTTGTCATGTACCACCAAGCTAAGTAAATGCCCTACATGTGAAGGCCCGTTCATATTGGAAAATCCAGTTTGTCTAAAAAATATACTGGAAGCTCTGCCACGTCGTTGTATCTACAGTCAAGATGGATGTGAGGAAATTGTTGAATCCGGTAATGATCATGAGAGGTTTTGTGGTTACAGACCGATTGTGTGTCGAGGGTTTGATTGTTCTGTTAAAGTGCCAGTTTTGAAGATAATGGATCATTACAAGGAACATCATGAAGATGCTCTCTACATTACAGAGAGATATGTAGAGGGACTTGACTTGTTTAGTCCACTTTTCCTTATGGCGCACATTCCAGTATGGTTTTTTAACAATTTGTTTTGGTTTCTATTGTTCTATGATCAGGCAAAAGATGCTTACAAGGTATACTTTCTGGCAACACCAATTGGTAAGCTCGACCATGATTATTATGTTCGTTTTACAATAGAAAATGGGGATTTTCTCGTAGCTAACACACTGAAAGCTGCAGTGATATCTCGTGAGAACGAACTTGCAGTCACTGACCTTTCGAGAAGGGAAATACTACTACAATGGACTGGTGACTATGACAAATTTTGTATGATAATTCCTCGTTGGCAACTAAACGATTGGAATTCATACAAGTACAAAACTAATCTTGTTTTCTTAATAAGGAAAAAAATTGAAGGTATAATCATAGAATAAATAACTTCATCTATGGTATAATGTAGATTTTAGTGCACTTCCAATTACATATTTCATGGAGAAAATTCTGTGTGAATACAAGAATTAATTTCAGGTCTTCCTCCTTACTTTAGCTTATACTTGTGTTGACATTGTTACAAGCATAACTTCTTTTAATCTATGATAATAGGCAAAACTAAGGTAGGAAACATAATTGTTGTAACTGATAATCAATATAGATGTGAAATCAAAACTTTGTGTGTGGGATACTTAATATGTTTTCCTTCATTATTCAGTATATTGAGTTAGGCTTATGTGTTTATAAGACCATCAGAACTACTGATGTCTGAACGTACACTAATTAGTTTCAACTATCTTAATTGTTTTGTTGAAAGTTTCAAATCAAAATTAGCCAAGACCAAGATGGACATAAAAAATATGGACAACCACAAACCTGGGTGAATATTGGTTGGAAACTCCTGAAACCTCTGGCTGTCCAATTCTTGGGGCTAAAAATATTTGCACAAGGATGGTAAAGGATTACCAAGTTAGGGGCTTACCTGGTTAACGTGGTAAATTGGAATCCGTGTTGGACAAAATGTTAGGCCCAGGAAGTTTCTGGGAAGATAGCATAGATCTAGAATACAATACTATTACTTTACGAATACTCTATCTGTCAATGATTAATGACTTACTTGGTGGTCTCTTGTAAATACCTTACCTTGATACCACTTGCATCGCTGTGCCAATGATTTTACCATAGATAAAACATACTCCCTTAGTGTGCCTAATCTATGATTTTACCCTTAGCTATCTAACTTGGGATAGTTTCCACTTTCCAGTCCATCCAAATTAATTACTGTCACGTTTCAGACCATAGGTCGGCCGCTTAGAAAACGACCTAGGCAAAATTTTTAGCGCATGTAGGGGAGGTAACGGCGAGGTAGGGCATGTTCCCCCTCTCCGCCAATGGCCGTTTTCACACTGCACGACACCGACACGGCGCCGCCCCGGTGTCGTGGGAGTTGGAATCCTGTGTTACCAAATGGAACTGCTTACACAATGATATAATAACATTTCATGATGCTCAAATATTGATGTGATTTAGGCTATACAATATTTTTTGCAGGACCTATTTTTCTCAAGTTATGAAGAACGTGATTGTTTACATTTTGATCAGCTGTATAATTTAATTGCTGTTAATATTTAAGAATCACTGCGCAGTGTTCGGGAAGGTTGGGGGTGGGGCGGCAGTGGAGTGGGGGAAGAGCCATAGTCTGTCTCACTCCCCCACAGCTCAGTATCTCTCTCTTGCACCAATGCTACGAGGAGGACGCTTTCTAAGCGGCCGACCTATAGTGTCAAATGTATCTAAAGACAATCAAGTGAGTGGTTCTAAAATGTTACATTAACAAAGTCAGCTGCATTAAGACTATTATTAGTTGTGGCATTCCCTAGCTATATAAGGTTTAGGAGGAAGAAAATAACCATACATAAATGGATTTCAAAACCTGAATTTTTATTTAATAGTTACATTTCCCTTACATTTTCAGAACTATGAAATAACAATTGCTTGATTTATCAAGAAATAAAGAAACAAAACATTTAAATGAGGTAATGTTTTTCATTCAGAGCCCTAAAGAATTAATTTTATTAAATGCTGGAGTTTAAATCAAATTCGCAGACTATACATGTGCATAAAAAGGATTTATTTTAACTATAGAGGATAGTTTGATTTATTAATATTTAAATTAACAAAAATGTTTACAGTCACATTACCGAAGAAAAATAAGTTTTAGATTTAGATTAGATGTGGTATGACCATGAACATTGTACATTTATTTCAATTCAGTTATCGAAACAAAACACTTGACAGCAATGATCAGAGTGAAATAATTGACATCAAGTAATTAAGTTGGAAGACAAGTCATCCAATGCTTTGATAAAATAACAAAGAATTTTAATAATATGTTGACTTAAATATATTACTTTAACTATGAACGAGTAGACATTCCATTCCTATGTTTGAGTTGTAATCATTTTTAGAGTGATAATAAACATAACTTAATTGAGCCACTGACTTAGTGTGATTTTTGTAGAATTTCCAACTTTTTAACCAAGCCATACTGAAAGGACGAGTTTTAAACAAAAGCATTCTTTATGTCATACCAACTTTTTCAGAAAGAAACTAAAACTAATAACGGCAAAATGAAAAAACAATTTGCTGCTACTGGTCCAGATAGCAAGAATGTATCCAAAAGTTAATGATATCAGTTGTGCCTTTTATTAGTTCACTTTATAGGCTAGGCATATTAGGAATATAAGTGACAGTTAAAGGAAAGTTTAGGTACAGTCCTAATCATCACTTTTCTTTATGTTTTTTGGGTCGCTGAACACGAATATGAGGTTTGCTGACAGATACTTTGCCCGGAACATTGGTTATTTTGTGAAAAACCTAAAAATTTTGGCACTTTTTTTGGTTTTTCGGGCAAATCTCGGTAAGTATGGGTTTTTGAGAAAATCCTGCTATGTAAAATTAAAGATGACAAAATTTACTACAAGTTTCCTATATAATGTTTGTTTCTACGACGAACCGTTTCGCCACTAGAGCACACTAAAAAAGGCCAGAAGTACAAAAAATTAAAAACATTGGTAAATGCTGCCGTTTTACATTACGTTTCCATGGAAACCCATGTTACGATAATTTTAACTATTTATTCATGATAACAAACTGAAACACACTTAAAAATACCCCCGCCGCAGCAAACCTGCAGACTAAGCGAATTTCCATTTCCCTGATTGGATTTATTTTTTGATTTTTTTCAGACTAAAACGTCTCCTTAGAAATATCACATTTATTCCCTATTTAAATGAAAGTTTAATGAGTACTTAGGTTTGCTGTAACAGGGAGGGTAAAAAGGTGTTTTTAAAATGTAATAATTTAGTATGAAATGAATGCATTTTCCAAATTTGATCAAAATATGTTCATAAACAAGCAAACTACAACAGTTTACTTAGTCTCCATAAGAATAACATGGGCATTTTAAATTTACAGATTTTTGGAATTTTCTCCGTAACCGTTAGGCACATAACAACGCTTTAATATACTAAACTATTTGTTTTTTTAAGCTCTACAAAATGATATGGAAAGAAATCGCTAAATTTTAAGTTTATAGGGTCAAAAATAGGAAAAACCAATTTTCACCCCATAAAACCCCCCATAAATCCCTGTTCCCATAGTCCGATCATGCTGGTGCGCGAAATTATTCAAATAGACGTAGGTTCACACGTTTTTCCAAATTGTCATCAAAATCGGATGATTTTTGCTCGAGTTCTCGAGTTACGGAGAAAATTCCAAAAATCTGTAAATTTAAAATGCCCATGTTATTCTTATGGAGACTAAGTAAACTGTTGTAGTTTGCTTGTTTATGAACATATTTTGATCAAATTTGGAAAATACATTCATTTCATACTAAATTATTACATTTTACAAAAAACACCTTTTTACCCTCCCTGTTGCAGCAAACCTAAGTACTCGTTAAACTTTTATTTAAACAGGGAATAAATGTGATATTTCTAAGGAGACATTTTATTGTAAATCCAATCAGGGAAATGGAAATTCGCTTAGTCTGCAGGTTTGCTGCGGCGGGGGTATTTTTAAGTGTGTTTCAGTTTGTTATCATGAATAAATAGTTAAAATTATCGTAACATGGGTTGTTTCCATGGAAACGTAATGTAAAATGGCAGCATTTATAGCAATGTTTTTAATTTTTTGTACTTCTGGCCTTTTTTAGTGTGCTCTAGTGGCGAAACGGTTCGTCGTAGAAACAAACATTGTATAGGAAACTTGTAGTAAATTTTGTCATCTTTAATTTCACAAAGCAGGATTTTCTCAAAACCCATACTTACCGAGATTTGCCCGAAAAACCAAAAAAAGTGCCCAAATTTTTAGGTTTTTCACAAAATAACCAATGTTCCGGGCAAAGTATCTGTCAACAAACCTCATATTCGTGTTCAGCGACCCAAAAAACATAAAGAAAAGTGATGATTAGGACTGTACCTAAACTTTCTGCTAACTTTCCTAATATGCCTAGACTATTATCATAATATGAGAATAGATCAGTTAATTTCTCGAGTCTTCATACTTTGCTGTTGTATGCGTTATCTTCCTCAGTACTTTACAATCAGCTGAGATTCAACAAAGAAAGGTGTAATGTTCGAATCCTATATCATTAGAAAGGCAAGAATATTTCTTGAAAACTATATTCTAAGCTTGTGTGCATCGCAAGGATAATCTACGCATATTTTTAGAAAGATATTTTCCTATGTTCAGAATCCCTTCATAAATTAAAATACTGTAGGTTCAAAAATAAGCAAAAAAAATGAATTTAAAATTGTACAAATAACACGGGCCTTATGTGTTGCCATGCTGGTGACGAAATAACAATGAAGTATAAACAGAAAATCAAAACAAATGGAAGAAATTCCAATACATGTTTTATTTACAGCGTGGGGTAAAAATAGAAAAGTTTGCACAATACATATTATTGGTTGAGTTTTCAACCTCTAGTACAAATAATGTGTCCAATAGTGTGAAACCCAATGTTATTCATTTCAAGCATTTCAATTGAGAACTAGTCGTGATCCTACCAGTTTTTCTTATCCAAATATCACCTTGCATCGGAAATGCTACACCCACTTAAAGAAAGCAACTAACCCTAAGTTAACGTCTATACAAAATATTTGACAAACAAACAATCCAAAGTTATGACTTTCTAGAACTTAAATTAATATCAAGCAGTTATTTACAATTAAAACATCAATAATATACCGAGGGTGAAAATAAGTATCAGAGGATTTTAAAACTTGATATTATTTTATTTTTCATGGGGTGAATGCCAATTTTGATAAATTATAAAAAAACATTAAAAATTTCCAATACAAAGTAGTAAGATTACTAAAAAATGTCTGCATTAAGGCTGTTTTACTTGTGTGAAGTTAACGGGCAATTTATTTTTCGGCTATCAAATATGTGTAGCGCAGGTTTAAGTCGAGCCAGACAGTCAGTGAAGTTGATTCTGAACTCTGGCTTCTCCAATCATGCAGTATTTTATGTTCATAGTGTAGAGGAATGAAAAATTCTCATCCAAGCACTTTACAAACATCAAAGACAATGAATTGTAAAACAAGGACAGTAGAACGTTAACTTGGCCACATCAACCCATCTAACTGTGTAGGCGCCTAAACCAAGCTTTAACATCCTCAAATACAACTTTGAATTGACCCTTTAGACGAGCAAGGCCTATAGACCTGTGTAATGGTAACAATATCCACTTTAGATAGGTTTGTACAACAGAGTGGTGACGTATTTCTTGCGGTAGCGATGTGTCGCACTCAATACCATTACGCCATCTTTGATGGACAGAGCGTACAGATGGTTCAACATTACATGGTTCGGCTCTGGAAGTAGGGTTGGCTCACACTGCAAAAACAAATATGATTGTTTAATAAAATGGACAAATTCCTACACTGACTTCAAATAACGACAAATTCCAGATTTGACTCTCCATACCCATAGTAAATAAATTCACAATAACAAATCAAACACATACAAAGTTTAACTAAGTGTGTGGCAGGTAATCAGTGCTTTGTAGTAAAATGTTCAATGGACAGCAACAAGGCATTTATGAAGTTGCAGAATATGTTGATTATCTGGCGCCATAATTTACTTTTGTCTTTTTGTACATTGTGAAGCATTGAACAAAATGTCGTCATTGGTGAACTTGAACTTTTTTTACTTTCCTTGGTACAATAGGAATGAAAAGAAAATTATAAATTGTTAGTGTTTGATTGGTCAAACAATATGAAATACACAACTATCTCCACCAAAAAAAAGTTGGTAAAAACTACTGTCAAAATCACAACTGCTAGAAACGGCTGTTAGCAATCAAGGTAAAGTAATCATTATTGAAATAAAAGCTCACTAAGTATGTCCACCATCTCAATTACTCTATCGACTGGGACCGTTAGTGGCGTCCACCTGTAATACAGCTACTTGGAGGTCACGAATTGTGGATAATTGTACGCATAATCTGTGGATGCGATACTCCTTGGTGTGGATTACATCCGCACTAGTGAGTACTACAACTATCCTGCTAATTAGAACAATTTGTAAATTAGAAGGTAAAAATGTGGTTCGGATTCCACTATAAACAGTAGGTGTGGGCTATTAATTAACAGTCCTGTCTAAGAAACATGTCGGCCTTAGTAACAAGACTCCAAGATCGCACCACTCATGCTACACTCATCTCCATTCGTACTTGGCTTAAAACACCTACCTTCAAATGGTCGCTATTTTTGTTTAAAGTATTCAAGTATCAGAAGATTTCTTTAATAATAGTTTTCAAGTTGGGGAGATACTGACCGACAATGGAGTGTCCTTGTTGAGGATGACTTGCAGTAGATGAGGAGGCAGGATAGGGGGTCCCGACGGCTTCTCCCACGGTCTGTTTGTTGGAATCTCTTGTGAGTATTCTCCTAAACATGACATGAAATGTTAATTCTGGTGCAAAGAGGAATTGCTTATCACTCTCTCATGTTTCTTTCTTGATTTTTTAAGGAAGCGTAATTCTTTTATACCCTGTCACTGGTTAACATGAGGTCCACCCAAAAAAGGAAACTAGTCATCCTGTTAGTTCAGTAGTGTGTCGTAAATAATGTCATTGATCGCAAGATTTTGTAATTTAATTTAACAACAAGCTATTGTTTGTTGTAAAGTAACCAAAATTAGCTGTTTTATTGTGACGTTCTGTACCTTACATAATACAAATTGCGTATCTATATTCGCACTTGATTCTTCTGTCTGCTCACACTTGAACAGAAGAATCAAGTGCTAATATACACGATTGGTCCAGCCTCACATGGTTTTCACCAGAGACTGTCTCTTCAAGTTACATAATACAGTATTTAAAAAATGAACTAGTTATTGGAAGGGTTTATTTATTTTTTTTTTTCTAAATCAAACCTCTTCTTGATCATTCAAATTTATTTGCTTGGCCCACCAATTTTGAATTATCAAGAGTATACTGTATTTAACAGTGTTATCAATTTGAGAGTGGTGATCTTCAAATAGTTTATTTAAACCTTTAAGCTGAGTGTAAAAAATTTTATGATTTTGGATACAGTCATTACCAGAGTGTCACCTTGAAGATAAGTTATCACCAATATGACAGTTAAGCCCAACCCATCAAGTGATCCACAAGCAATATGCATGATGTATTACTTTCAACTCTGTAAGTAACATTTCAGTCAAATGGCAGGTGTAAGAGATACAAGTGAAAGTTCTGCATCCATTTTATCCAGAATTGAAAAATTTGTTGAGTGCCCGATGTGTTTAGGACCTGCTAAAGTTCCTTTTAAACTGTGCTCTAGTGGTCATATTGTATGTTTATCATGCACCATCAAGCTAAGTCAATGTCCTACATGTGAAGGGCCGTTCATATTGGAAAATCCAGTTTGTCTAAGAAATATACTAGAAGCTCTGCCTCGCCATTGTATCTACAGCAAAGATGGATGTGGGGAAATTGTGAAACCAGGTAATGTTCATGAGGATTTCTGTGGCTACAGACCGATTGTGTGTATATACCATAGTAGGCCTACTGTTAAAATGCCAGTTGTGAAGGTATTGGATCATTACAAGGAACATCATGGAAGTATTCCCATCATTACAGAGAGATCTGTAGAGGGAGTAGGTTTGTCATGTTTATGGACGTGCGCTCCATGGATGTGCATTCCAGTATGGTTGTTTGACAATTTGTTTTGGATTCTAAGGTTTTGGAATCAGAAAGATGCTCACTGCTACATATACTTTGTGGCAACACCAATTGGTAAGCTCGACCAAGATTACTATGTTCGTTTTACATTGAAAAATCGGGATTTTGTTTTAACTAACACATTGAAAGCTAAAGTGTCAGATACTCATCTTACGTTCCATGAAAAATTGGGAGTGAACATACAAATGTCAGATGAAAATGAAAGATTTCATATGAAAATTTCAACTTGGCAAACACCTGTTTTTAATTCCAAAACAAAGATTGCAGAAACAAAACTGTTTTTCTTTAATACGTTAAAAGACTGAAGGTAGGCCTATAGATAGTTTTGAGTGCATTTCAAGTTACACCAAACATTTAAAAATCTCCCTTCATGTTTGAAGCAATCAATCAACACCTTTTTAAGCAGACTAGGAGGAAATTAAAAATTGTATATTCAATGTAATTGTAAACTGAGACAAGATTTAATAACTCAACTCAGGTTTGGAGAACCAAGGGTCATGAGATGAATCATTAGTTTAAAGGAAGTAAGAGAAGTAAAATATTCCATGCCACAGGGATCAGTGTTGGGTCCACTCCTGTTCTTACGCTACTACTTGGGAGGGATGCCTAAACATGTATCTGACCATATAGTCAGTTATTAAATCTTGATTGCTTTATTGCATGTATACATGCAAACATAAGGTAGGAATAGGATGAATCTATACTATTCATCCTATTCCTACCTTATGTTTGCATGCAGATGACATAAGCACAACAGTTCATGGTATTGAAACTTATATATTGAAGTTCTAGAAATAAAAAATAAGTTTCTATATCAGTACCTACTTAAATAATAAAAAAAACCTCCTACTTAAATAAACAACCTTGAAAAAATATAGATGTATACATTAAAAAAAATAATTTTCCTTATAATTTAGTCATAAAAACAAAATTTTAAGCCTAACAATAGATAGTGCACTTGATAGGACCACACATGTTAATAATATTTGTAAAAACAAATTGTCTCTGTTATTTTTGTAACTAGATGCCTATAGCCTATCCGTTGAACAGAAAAATAACTTTGCGAACAGTTTACTTTGTCAACATACAGATTCATATTTCATACGGAATAGAGATTTATGGAGGAACAAGTGTAAATTAAATGAAATTATACATTAAATGTAAATTTTACAAAAGGAATCTATAAGAGGCATCCTTAACCTGGATACAAATTATTGTATTAAATGATTTTTGAGGATTAGAATTATTGACAGTTTACAGCCTCTATATTTATAAAATAAAATTGAACGTAAAGAACCATGAGTCAGAGTTAAAAAAAAAAAAAAAAAAAAACAGCAAGACAAACATAATTACCACAAGATTTTTTATCGTATAACTATTGTAATGTATACAATAGTGTAAATTACTAAATTATGATGTACAATATTGTGTATAAGAAATTGCAGTAAATATTCTTGTATAATATATTTGTTTTATCATTAGACTGAAAAAATTAATATAACAATGACGCATCAATGTAGCCTATGCTTGATATGTGTTGAATAAAGATTTATTTGATTGGTTGATTGATTGAGGACAATATTATAAAATGATTTTTCTTGTAAAATATGTTTGTGTGTTTGTAAACTTAATCTACCCTAAATTGATTAGACTTATCCGTCTTCAAAGGATAAAATAACTCTACAAGTGATTAGGGAAATTTGAGGATTTCCAAGTTCAGAAAAACGAGTACTAATGAATTTTGGGAGTGAAGTTTTGAAAATACCAAATAAAAATATGCCAGAAAGAGGGAATGAGAATTGAAATTATTATTAACATCAACTACTAGTTATAGATCTAACTGAGCAAAATTGAAAGCATAAATGGCCTAAAATGCTAACTTGATCCATACAAAAACAAAAAAAAAAGTTTAAAATTGATATCAAAATTTGTAAGAAATTAAAGTTTCATGTCTCTAGCTCATCAGGAAGTTAGTGTAAATTTGATTGCAAAATTTGTACCGGACAAGAAAGCGAGCTAATAAAAACGTTTAAAAATATTATAGTGTGAGGATTATCAGTGTGTTATTTTACAGTATAATGTGAGCGACAACTCAAACGAATAGGTAAAGGTATTGACTCATACTGTACATCAGGAAAACATTGTGCAGTCAAACCTTTCCGCTGGGCTATCAGATTTAGAAAAGGTGGCATCGGGTGGTCAGAGTACAGGGAGTCATTTTTAAAAACTTGTCCCGATGAAAAACTTCCCTGTTGTCATTTCACCATTTCTTTTGTCTCTGGTTGTATCCAAACTTAATTTAAATCTTTTTTTTCAACACAAAAACATATGGATTAATAGGTCAAATTTGAACCACTCTCAGTGGTATATATTTGCATTGTTTGTACTGTATTTTTGTCTCCAGAGAGTATTTTTAAATCAAGAATGGTTATGCTAGACGTTTGAACATCCATCACTACTCTCATCCAGCTGGTTAGATCTACAGTAACTCACTCTGTTGTCTGTCTGAGGCACTCTCACTGTCCATGGCAAGCGCTTGGAACACTTCAAAGTCGCTCCGTTTCACCGTGACAAGGTTGTTCTTAGAGCCCATCCCGTTGTCGGTTATTCTCTACACAAAGGTTGAAACAAGTTTAAAATCTCTTCTCAAATTTATGTCTAGAACCAATGTTTTTTAAATAATGTAAAAAAAGAAGAACTTAATGTACTGCAGACGAAAATACCTTTGCAAGATTTTTAACTGATACTTGTAAGAGAATCTGATGAAACCAACAAGTATCAACAAATAACAAACCAGCCTCTTATTCTGAAGAAAGCAAACTTATAGTTTCTAAAATTACCTCACAAGTTGACACTGGTGCATTATGGTACAAGGTAGGAACTTACGAGGTTATAAGTTTTAGGCTAACATTAACGGAGTACAGCAGACTATTTTGAAAAATCACTTTAAAACATCATTCTCAGGCTTACTAATATAACTTCACCAAAGGCAACAAATTATAAAATTGATGAAATGAAACAAAAGATATAATATACTTAGTTCATATACAGTACAAGTTAAAAAATTTGATGATTGGAGGAAAAAAACCTCTAATGCATTAAGTTCAAATTAAAATACAAAGAATCTTATGATGTCGTTTATGGCTGTAGCCTCCAGGTACGATGAATGACTGCATTTGTTTAAAAGCCTGATTCTGCGTAATCCAATTGTTACTTATTGCCTTAACTAGTTAAGACTTGTCATAGAAGTAAACTTTTTTTACGTTAGGTGATGAAGAATATCATAGTCATGACTATATCTAACCTACACGGTTGTGTAACATTGTTCAACAATGTCGTTGTTGGTATGTAATTGTTTACATTTGTATTTGTCTGTGTCTGTCTAACAATTGGATTGTGCAGAAGCAGGTATTTAAGCAAACCTTGATGTAATGTAGCTAGAACAATATGTCCAAAGTTACAGAATAAGTTGCAAATTAAAAACCTTCAAAGTCAATCAATAGTATGCCCACCTAAGGCAAAATAATTTATTTTACATGTTGTTGAGAAATGTCTTAAGCAGGTCACAAATATCCATCTAGTCACTTTTCAATCAAAATATTACCTACTTTGTGATAGGCCTTTGTTAGCTATCATAAGTTTCGTTGCTCTGAATAGCTTGGAAGAAAAGGGACAACATCAAGCAAAGATTATATGCATCGCTCAATTTATTGAAGAATCCAACAGCTAAGGTGAGTTGTGTAATTCTTTGATAACACATTATTGGCACTGATAACCCTCCTTAAGTGCCGGTAAGTGCTTGCACTTGATAAAAGGTTATAAGTACCAGGTGTGACATAAACCTTTGATAACAGAAAGAAAATAATACCATCATAAATTATGTCAATTTGCTGTTATCAACTTGAACTAAGCTTAAACAGAATTAAATCATCTTACCGCGCCAGGATCATATTTCCAGTCTCCATCCACATAAAATTTGTACTGATGTTCACCTTCAGGTAAATCAATTATTGTCACAAAGTCTCCATGGCTGGAAAAATGATTAAACAATATTATAAAATAGAGGATGCTTCTGTGCATCTGGTTGGCAACCAAACTGGCCTGCAGACAACCCTTTTACAATCCTATTAGCAACGTTTTTGTGAACACCCTAGTTCAATTTTAAAAGACATCAATTTAAAATACATACAAAGTCGTTGGTATTTATAATCTGACACTAATTTCCCCAGTTCAAATTACTAACATCAATTTAACAAACATGTTTTCCTGGCTCATTTAAAACTACAATTTTTACGGTTTGTGAACTATAAAATAAATGTCAATCAATAGTAGATTTAATACTTTTCAACCAGTATTGTTCTATCATGTCCTCAAAGACAACATCACTGATGAGATGTTGAGATAGAATAAAAATTAAGTAATAGTGGTATTTGTGGACAGGTAAGTTTACTGATTCACCCTGCATCAAGCCACAGTGATACAAACGACAATGAATAAACTGTCAATAAATGAGTACCGGTACATTATACATAAACACAAAAATCAAACCTACCTTTTCACCATGGGTAGAGGCAACCAATCAGAAAAAGTCCCACTTATCATCACATTTTTCCCTCCTCCTTCCCATTTGAACACTGTTGGTAAAACTGTATCATCAATTCCTGTTGGGATTTTGGATCCTTCAGAAAGAGTTGCAGCCCTTTTCCTAGGAGCTCCAATTTCATTATCCTACATTTAGAAAACCCCTTATTAGACTTGTTAAAACCAATGAATCCACATAAATACATGATCATTAAGTTAGTAAGATAATTCAAATTTAAAAATATTAATACATAGTAAGGTTCAAATAACTAAGGTACTGTTAACTCGCTGTGAACTAAGGTGTAATGGTCTCAGACTGCTTTATGATGTGATGACCACTGGTTATGGCCATAAAAATTTATATTTTCAAGTTAATACCAAGCTAAAACAAGCTAAACTCTCGATCATAAATGTAAAGAAGGTTGGTTATAATATAATCCAAAACACACAAACATGATGGCATAACCTGAGGACATTAAGGCGTTTTAATCTTATCATGAGTATAAAACATTATCCTAAAGATATAGAATCATGAGCTGGTATCAATAACTAATTATATTCTTCAAACTTTATTCATTTCTATAAACAATCTATCCTTAGTTACTTTAAGATATTGTCTGATTACGCTAGGTACTAGTGTAATACATTCATAGAAACTTTTAGGTTTACGAAATAGTAAGCCAAATATTTTGATTATAGATCGTTTAAATTAGAATGGCATGGAAGAAGGGTGGTGAGAGAGACCTAATGTGAGAATCTTCATGTAGGCTATAGGGTATTAAATTAGCTTGAATGGCAATTTTTAAGATGATGATAGAAGTAGTTCAAGAGGTAGGGAGATCCTCCTTTGTTGCCCAATGTTTTCACAATGGAATCTGTAGGCAGCTGTCCCCTGAGTGATCTTGATGTGCAGACAATTGGAGTCACATTTAGGGCTTTTTAGGTCATCCAAATACTTGCCTATCTAATAATCACAGAAACCCTTGCCGACAGACTGACACCGCCCACCACCACCCACCACTGCTCGAGCGAACACCATTACCGCAACGATACGTTGTACAGCCATCGGTCTCGGTGGTGTAGTGAATAGCGCACCGGGCTGATAATTCGAAAGTAGCCGACCGGTTCGAAACCCACCGGAGGCATTAACTTTTTGACTCGATTTGTTTCATTATCAGCAAGTTTGGTTGGTTTGGTAAGGTTTATGACAGTTAAATTAATTTTAACCTACAAACGATACGTTTTGACAGCGACAGTGATAGAAATAACAATTTCCCACGAACAGTTCGGTTATGCACGGTATGATGCGTTCTGCACGGTGCGGTGTGGGCGGTGGCGGTCTGTCGGTAACATCTCGTTATAATCACTGGGTGCAATGATCAGCTGTCTGAACGCCTCATTGGGCTTTGGACAGCTGCTCATTGTGTCAGTGATGATGATAGGCAAGTATTCAAATAACAATGCCAATAATAACCATGTGAAATTATAATTTTAAGTACTGCCAAAACAAGTACAAGGTCTTCTAATGGTATGATCCATATATAAATTATTTTGTGCTTAGCCCATTGGTTCCCTTTACCAACGCAGCCATAATTTAATAATATTGCCATAGGGTGGACCTTATACCTATATATAGTTGACAAGTGACAACCTCCGTTTGTTTGCATTGAGATTTAGTGCTGTAAGTGGAGGTTTAGTTACATTATTCTAGATGGCTGATGTACATAGGCCTTTAAAGTTGAACATTACATTTCTGAATTTAAATAGCCTGAGCTCACTTTATTAAGTTACCTTAGCGCTCTATTGCTTACTGACTTTCCCATGTCAGGGAAAAAATACTTTCCCATGTCCATGTCTGGGAGAAAATAACACTCTACAGAAAATAATATGTTATTAGAAAGTGACACAAACAAGAAGTGCCAGTAATTAGTACTGTACGATTACTTATAACTTCTTGATTGATAAATTCTCTCTCGTAAAAAGCGGACGGTAGCAATGTATGTACTAGAATTATAACTACTTTTGGTGTCTTATCATTATTGTGGCTTGTGTCACTTAATTAAAGTTTAGTATACATATCTACAGAACTTGATCTATGTTTTACGGTTCTCATATCTATTGACAGAGGTAACCAGGGCTGCCACCTTTGGTTAGGAGAAAACTCGGGACATGCCCCTCTCTCCCCAGATTAACATAAGCATAAACACGGACATAAAGGGCTTTTTACACCAGATTCCTGGATGTAAAGTACCCTAGGCAACATTTTTGTTTAAACAAAACGCTGCGAATGATATCAAAGGAGACCGTTCACACTGATTTTTTTCCATGAAAGCATTGATTCAGGAAGTGCGTAGGTAGTCATCCTGTAATCTGGGACACAACTCTACAAATATGGACAGGGACCAGGTTATGAATAACGTTGCATGGTAGGAGATTGCTGCAAATTGCTCTGTGGCTGCAAATCTTCAGAATGATAGTAGGTTGTAATTTAATTAAGTTACATTAGAGCATAGATCATAATCGATCATTGACAATGCTTCGTCAAACTTATCTGGAGTTAATCTAATAAGTTTTGAATCTATCTTCATAGTTCCAGATCATGAAGCAAGTTATGGTAGGCATATTTTCCAAAACTAATTCGTTTTTTATTGATATGGAATGAATACACTTAGGGTATACTCCTTTTTGTAACCGAGTATAACAATACTATGTCGTCAATATCGCTATCACTCAGTTCGTTAATCCATGGAACGGAAAACCCAGGCTCACACCAAAGAACTTGTAGGCCTATGTTTAATATGTTAAATATCATTAATATGTTGTGATGATATGTAAACACTGGAAACAAGACTTGAGGTCATGTAGTGATCTCTTTAAATTTTAAAACATGTAAAAGGCAGTTTATGACTATGAGGGACTTCTCAGAAAATAAAACTTAGCCTATAAATACTTATATAAAACTAAGGTAGGCCTAGGCTATAAAAAAATTATCTTTGGAATTCCTTTTAAAAATACTCACCGAAGCATCACGTCCTTTGGTAAAATACGGTTCCTCTTCATCATGGGATGACTGAAATACTAGTTTATTATTTGGTTTTTTGTCAAATACAAAAGCTTGTTCTTCTTTGCTTGGTGAGTGAGGAGCACTAGGTTCCCCAGGCTTTTGTCTGTCTCGACCAGGTCCACTACCAGCATTACCCATGGTTTAGGTTTACTTAAATATTTATTTTCTAGCAGTTAATATTACAAACACCTTACATGAATCTAATTTTCATCCCTAACTGAAATTTGGAATAAAATAAACATAAACTTAACCTTACCCTATGACATTTGCTGAACTGCGCTTTGTTTAGATTCTTTTCTGCTATCACGTGACTATTATTTTCATCTATATACAGACTATTAAAATATTGTAAGCATTGGTCTCTATCACTGAGGTATTATAAATCTCATATTTATATTTATAATTTTGACATAGTTTATATAATTTTTAATCCAAAATATAATATTTACGATTGAAAACAATTAATCGAGTGATCATTTTGATTTACGGATCCTTACTGTAATCGCACGGCCGTCTTTAACTCCCGTCCATTTCAATTTCATAATAAAGTACAAACTAATATTATTAGTAAATCAGCTGAACGCCCAATGCAAATCTAATGGAAATTACAAGTTACAAGTTGTAACTTGTAGTTTATTATGAAATGGGCCCCAGGCTGCGGCCTTCGAATTGGCAACGTCGCAAGTGGTGCTGAAACAGCTATTTAATTTGGCAGCAGCTAATGGTATTTGTGTATATACGAAAGCTTGTTTACTAGACTATAACAATATTGACTCCACTTTCAAATTACAAAAATTTATTTTTTATTTAAATATTGTTTTTCCTTTCAATTCTATATGTTTTATTTTCAATAAGTTAATATTGCACTTGCAACGTTGCCACTTCGAAGGCCGCGGCCTGGAGTTAACAGCGGCAGTGGTGCAACAAATTCTTGACCAGGCACTGTGGGTGTGGAATTATGACTATAAGACTGAGGCCCCTACACATTTAATCCATGGTTATAAGATCTCATAACCTCGATGTCTTATACAACTAGTCTGTCTGAAAGTCAACTTCTTCTTTTATGCTATGTTTGTTTGTTTGTGTTCTTTTTTTTAAATATCAAAACAAAAACAACATTGCCTTGTGTGTTTTCTGCTGAAGGTAAACCTAAACTTAACTTATACATTTTAAACTTTAAAGCTCATCATAACACATAAGGTTAATCATAATTTAATCATTATTAGGTTCGTTTGAGAAATTAACTCCTTAGAGGTAAGTGTTAAACTAGTATTAACACGTTCTCTACCAATCATCACACTCATTTAGTCATTTGTATGTGAGGGCTGAGTATAGTGAGTAGCCTATAGATGGTAGCTAATGTTTTCTTACTGCCCAAGTTCTAGATTCAATGAGGAGTATGTTTTGTCTATGATTCAATATAGCAAATTCAACTTTTTAGGGTTAAAAATTAAACCCTCCAGTTTTGTTGTAACTTAGATACAAAAACTGGGGTACAGTTTCTTAACTGGGCTATGCTAGGCTATTATTGATTGAAACTATTAAATTGAAAATATTGATTAATAATCAATATTTTTAAATGTATTTATTGTTGAATAAAACTATCCTAACCTAACCTAACCAACCAAACTTGCTGATGATGAAAAAAATCGCATGAAGGTTTACTAATGGAATCGATAGTTTCAATCGATATTAGCCTACCCAGCATAGCCCAGTTAAGAAACTGTACCCAAAAACTGTTTCTCCCTCTATTTTCTATTCACTTTATCTTATTTTACAAATGTTTAGGTTCAAGTCAATGACTCTAGTGTAGGCGATGAACTGATGAGCATCGTAGTTCAACCATTGATGTCAGCGATTGATGCACCTGATAACATCGTGGCGAAAACATCAAAAACATCATCACGTTTTAGGGGCTAAAACATTGATGTTAATTGATTTTTTTTTAGTTTTTTAGGCCTATCAGTTTTCTGTACTGCCTCATATAAAAACCTATTGACTTAAGTCACTAACTACTTTACTATCATTGATTAAACACTCCCTTGCTTTGGTGAGTCTATCTATGTTAGACGTTCTAGATTAGCAGTTTTTATTTCACATTTGCAAGACAAAATAAATATTGGTAAGTTAGTAATTGATTGTGCTGGAGTGCAGGAGTACTGCCACTGAATTTATTACAAATAACTTATGAAATTGATTTTTAGGTAGAAATTTTGAACAAACACTTCACAAAAAAAAATAGATAGTAAGTTAGTTATCTCACTTACTCTACACTTTTTAAGTCTAGTCAAGACCCCACTATTTTGGGTCTTGGTCTAGTCCAGTTTGCGAAAATTGTTTATTCAATATTTCATCAGCCTTTCAATAGAATAAATTGTAAAAGCAAAAATTCAAATCTGTTAAGACCAACATTTAAATTTTCTTAAAAACTAACTTGAAACAATTCTATGGGAAACATCTATATTTCAATACTTGGCCAAAAACATCGATGTTTGACCAAAAATCGATGTAGATTACATCGAACATGGATAGAAAAATATTGATGTTTCGAAAACATCGATTATCGATGCTCATCCCTACTCTAGTGGGACAACATAAAAAAATCTGAATTGATTAAACTAGATGCACCTTTACAATGGTAGGCCTAAACCATTGTAAAAGTTTCACTCTTAAGCGGCCCACACACTAGGGCGCTTGTGCGCGCACATGTGACACGCGAACAGCTCGACGCGCATGCGCCTCAATGTGTGGGTAAATGTGCCCATGCGAGGTGCCTGGTGCCTGCCGCCGGACCTTCGAGCATCGTCACAAGTGCGCGAGCTTGCTATGATGCGCGCCAGTCTGTGGGAAACCGAGGCACATGTTCGCGAACTAGCAGTACAAACCATAGCTGCATATACTGTAAATCGGGAACTACAAGGTCTGCGCCTACGTGGCACAGTGTACACTAACTACTGCCCAACGTGTTGCATTTTATTTGTCCTTGTTGTTTGGTTATTATTGACTTCTTTGTTGTGCGGTTTCCTTTAATGGCATAAGAAAGATTTGGTCTGACTTTATTGAGCTTTATAGATCACAAACGTGTTCTTGGGACGTGGAAAGTGTAAACTTTTCAAACAAATAAATGAGAAAATAAATTATGGAGCTATTGATAACCAAATGCAAGGGGGTGTTTCCTGACAGTGACGATAAGTTTGTGAAGACTGAAATTAACTCATTGAGATATTAATATCGATGTGAACCAAATATACTAATTAAATCTAAGTCTATAAACCTCATACTCTAAAAACGACCCTTATACCCTTATATTAAATAATACAACCCTCATATTCTTTAAGAGGCGGTCGGACAGAGATTCTCGGCTGCCGGACCTGGCCGTCACTTTAACATGGAGCGCATATAATAATTCCTCGTTTTCTGGTCTATCCGTGTTCCAAAAATTATTTCCCACACTCAAAACATTGTAAATGTATGTAGGATTAAGACTGTACAATATAAAAATCATAATGTTTAATTATAAGCCGGATATAAAATAAATCATTTCTTACATTTCCCATAAGGAATTGCAATACTTTCTGCTAAAATATAAAATGACTGGAACTATAAACGATTCTGGTTCAAACGCCATATTGAAGAGCATATATTCATTAGTGTATTGAGTGTGACAGATATTTATTTTTCGATGGTTAACATTAAGTTTTGTATTATTTTGTAAAAGCTTGCAAAAAAGCCTTGCTTGCGGACTGAGTACTAGTTCGACGATGTCCCGGCCGATGGCAGCACAGTCGATTGTGGACTACAGAGCACGTTTTCAAACCGCGTCAAATACAATTCATTTAAACTGGCCACAGATCTGTTTAAATAAATAAATAACGTTATGTCGTTACATCCCTGATGTATTATAATGCCAAGGAAATGATGATATTTAATTCACAGGACTCTAAGAATCTAATATTTTCGGACTGTGTATTTACCGTATGTATTAAAGTATTACTGTCATCAGAGATAAAAGTAGTTCTACAACACCCGGTTTGATACAAACTATTCATCAATACAAGTTCCGTTACAAGTTATTCCGTTATAAGTTCAATTTACAAGTTCCGTTAGAATAAACGTCTCTTTTGGTCATACTTAGTACGTTAATTACGGACTTAGCTGTGTAAAGCTGTGTAAATAGCTGCTGCAATACACGGTTTGATACAAAATATTTCCCAAAATGAAAACAAGGTCCAGTGGAACAAAAGCATTTTCTGACATACGTGGTATATACGATCAAGGTCTTCCAGGAACCAAATCCACCCTCCGGACCAGCACTGCGTCGTAGCCAAGCCGGCTTCTGACTCATGGATTATCTTGGAATTGCGATGTCCCGTTTTAGGTCTATAATATTCGAGCTAAGATAAAACCCCAAGTGCCCATCCGAAATCCTATTTATATATTAGAGGCACAGGATAAGGCAAAATCTAGAAAAAACATCCAGAGCCAGATTGCAACTTCAAATGGCGTTGAAACGTAAAAATACGACACATAGGACCTACTGTTTTTTTTTATTTTTATATTTAAATCGTTCCATATATCTATATAAATAAAATACAGTTTTGTCTCTAGGCCTACATTTCTTAGAATCATGCAGTTTCTGGTTACATTATGTTTCATAGCCAAAGAAAGTCGAAACGAGTCTTATCTCAATTTCTGTCTGTCTGTCCATTCTTTCATTCTGTCAGTGACGCCAAAATGTCATTTTACGCGGTCTACTCCTAGAAAACTAGAATACCGATCAAGGTTCAAATCATTTTTCTGTATTTACTGGATTAGTGAGTTTCTTTGGCTATAAAAACATGGCCCCACTTCCTTGAAAACAAAATAACGAACCATCAAAACCCCAATTTTGTTCGATTTTTGCCCAATTTTCTTCCAATGTTTACTATTAAACTTTTATGAAATAACGACCAGCCATTTGGATTAGTTCTCACTTCTAGCTGTCACATATGATATGTTTACATTAAATACTGTTTACAAATACCACAACCATTTCTGATCAAGTTTTGTAAGCACATCCAAACCAAGTGGGATTAAAAACGTTGTTGCCTTACTTAGCCGGTTTAATTAATCGCAAGTGCAACGATTGTTCTTGAGTTTTGATAACCGGGAAAAGGCCGTGAATCAGTGTTGTATAGTGCTCAGTGCCGGGAATATACCGATCATCGTTTAGAGATTACGTAATCTTTCAAATAAGAACCCTTTGTTTGGATAAGGGTTTTTCTTCAAACTGTCATTAATATGTCAACATTAAAAGCTGCTTACAAATAATGCTATTAATGAGAAATAACTTTGATTTTCGAAAAAAAAATCCAAAACCAAAGGGGATTAATAACTTCGATACTGTTTGAATAGGTTTGAATAGGCGAAACATGTTGTGAGTTCTACTTACTACAATTAAACTGTTGACGTAAAGGTACGTACCTCATATTAGTCTAATTAATCAGTTCAGGGGCTACATCATGAATTTTAATTTTACTTCGATACTGATACCAAGATACCACATCAAGTGAAAGATTTTTTGGGCAAACCATAATGAATTTTTAAAGCTTTACGTTGTCAACGTATCAATGTTTTGTGGACTGTGTATTTATTTACTTATTTATATATTTGCCGACGGATTTACACCAATTTTACAGTTTGATAAGGATTAGGCCTAAATACGATTATCATAAAACTTGATGACACTATAAAAACTTTTAAATAAATAATTTTGCTTGTAATTTGCTTTGGTTAACGCGTAGCAAATCCCCTAATTCAATTCTGTATTTCTGTGAGTATGTCTGTTGATAACGCATTAATGTGCTTAATTCTCAGTGTTTCGTGGAAAAGACAAGAGCACCTTTGTTAATAAAAATTTCAACCTGAATAAAGTGTGCAGTAGTGAGGTTGATGTAGTATTTTAACTATTTTAAACCAGTGTGAAAGGTAATTTCAATTACAGGCCTACGTTAGGGCTATGCCTGATAGATCTAAAAGAAATTCCTTCTATCATTAGATATAAAATATGGACTAAGACGGTCGGGTGAGTGATATTATATTGCGAAGCACTCGTATATTCAGTCTTTTGTAAACATGTTCAAACATTTAGTATGTTATAGTCTTTTATATTTTGAACAAAATGGTACAAATCCCATTTCTGTAAAAATTACGGTTCAAAAGTTATTGTAAATTATGTTATTTTCCCATAAAAACCCCATAAAATAACAAAAAAATCGGATTTTCCCAAAATTGGCTCGAAAAATTTTGTTAAAAATTTAGTATTTTAAAGTCCTTTAAATTCTGAACAAAATTGTACAAATCCCATTTCCGTTTATTTACTCTCACCGCTTACACATGATAAAGGTTGTTGGAAACCTTGGTTGGTTTGGTTGTTGACAAACTTATGGGAGAAAGTATGTGTCAGAATGCTGATACCGTTTATTTAAGCTCTTTATAAAGGCCTTTAGAGAAATTGGGAAATTTAGTGTTTAGAGGGTCAAAAATTAGAAAAAACAATTTTTACCCCATAAAACCCCGTTCCCATGGTCCGATCATGCTGGTTCGCGAACTCATTCAAGTTTATCCCGCCTCCCGCCTTACACCTTCAAACAAAATTTCATCAAAATCGGACAAAAATTACTCAAGTTTTCGTGTTCATGGACACACATGTATATAAAAATTTGAACGAATGGTGTTTTTGGCCTCTGGGGACATCAAAATGATAAAGTAAATCGGTTCCGGGCGTAGGTCTTACCATGCTACTTACTTATAGCTACCTCATTAGGTACAGGGAAATTCGCTAAAATGTATGGGATAGGCCAAGTAGTTACATTATTGAGCCCAGTAGCACTAGTATATTATTTATAATTGAATACATTATCATGTATTTTTATATTAAAATACATGTGGATACATCGAAATGTCTTACTGAAAGTGCTATTTGTATCTCCAAAACATTTGTTGTGTGGAAAATTAGCATATTGTGCGGTGACGAACTGAGACCTGCTGAGACGCAAAGGGTGGGTGAGCGAAGGTAGCAAACCAGTGAAAGTGAAACGTGTGGTGGGACAATAGACAAGGGCTAGGACACAGGCTGAGGGTAGTCGAGTTGATGCTTTCAAGTTTCTAGGTAACACAGGGTTGTCAACAATCTTAGATCCCGTTATGCGACAGCCACGAAACTGGTGGCCAAGGGTGGTACTATTACAAAAGTCTGTTTTGGGAGGACTGTGTTGTTGCTCGTGACGCCTGCAAAATATGGGATACGGGACTCTATCCGACCGCCTCTTAATAACTTATTTCCCAAAACCCCAAAACCATAATACATACAACTAATAACTACCCAATTAATTAGTAGTGTATAATCAAATCCGTTTTTTAAGGCAAATTTTATTCTTTAGTGACTTTGCTTGCAACTCTAAAAAAATGTCCATGTTAAAAAAATGCAAAATAAAAAAAATAGTAAAAATTAACATGGTGACGATACAAAGGAGTTTATTCGAATGATTTCAAAATAACTGTTGAATTTGCTGTTATAGCCCACTATTTTCATGGTCAAAGACGGTGGTGCGCGCGCAACCAATTGAATCGCACATGTGCCTAGAGCCGCTCACAGTCACCTCACCACGAGCCACGCAAGGCACATGCGCGCTAGTGTGTGGGCCGCTTTAGTATTACCCCTCCGTCGGTCGCACCTATTTTCTTAACACAACTGGTCGCACTAGATATCTCTCAGAGTCAGCATTTTTCCTTAAACATTTTTTTTTGTACTTTAGACATATATTTCCCCCCTAATTTGTATTTACTTTATATAACAACTCTTGACCTAAGCTATAGACTTCATACATATTTCACACCCAGGGCCGTCCCTAGGGTTGGCGGTGCCCGGAGCAAACGTGGTCGTGGCACCCCCTCTCCCCACAAGTAGTAATTGCATTCGCATATTTTTAATACTATGTTAATACAAATAGCCGCGGAACGGCACCCCCTCAGCCACGGCGCCTGGGGCAGGTTGCCCCCCCCCCCCCTTCGGACGGCCCTGTTCACACCGTCTAAGCATTTCTCAATTACAGTAGAACTCCAACTAACCGAATATCCGAATCGCTTATTTCAACAATTTAAAAAATGTAAAGTAATAATAAGTTTCGCAAAATATCAAAGAATTGTTACTGGGCCTAAACAAATTTAGCCACTGTGTAATTTTGGACTTTTATGGAACACTATTAGGCCCCCCCTAACTTAATAACATGTATAGAACACTTGTGCTATGAGCATTGTAAAATGTAAAAATGTTCTGATTTAATTTATTATTAATTAAAAGTTCATTTAGTACCGAAAATGAGGATTTTTCTTGGAAATTTCCGGAATTCCTGTAAAACTCCGACTATCCGAATGGGGTCTGGTCCCAATTAGGACGGATAGTAGGAGTTCTACTGTAGTAAGTTTACTTAGATACTTGGAGAATTCCCACTGGTATCGCATCAGCGACGTGGTCGTCAGGTTTTTATACATTTCTTCATATTAATTTATATAGATGGATTCATTTCCTCTTCAAGATTGTACATGGCCTAGACATATATTTCATCAACACTGTAGTAGGCCACTTGACTTAAGAATGTTTTTAGCAGGTTCTTGAATTTGTTGATAGAGGGCTCTTGTGTGATGTACTGAGGCAATTTATTGTAAATTTTAAGTTTAAAACAAATTTGTCAGACCATACACATTCCATTAGATAGGTTACAGTGCGACCATGCCCGTCACACTGTATGTAAAATTAAACTCAACGTTTTCTTTGCAGGATGAAAACAGTTTTATTTATTTCTATATTTATTGGAACTACCTAGTTTGTGTATGATATAATATCATATAAAAACAAGACCAGTCCCGTTTTTATTTTGAAATACATCACAAAATAAAAACAGGACCGGTCACACTGTATCTATCAGATACAATAAAGCAAAAAAATGCATATGTGTGCAAGAGTCAAGAGACGACGCAAACAATGATACTGAGGTGTGAAGGGGAAGGGTAGGAAGCAGCACAGTGGCCAAGACAGGATTTGAGGCAATTTTTCATGTTGTGGTATCTAATAGATAAGGTGCGACCGACGGTTAAGATCCTGAACCAAGTTATAAATGTTCAAATTTCAACAAAAATATGTCTTTATTAAATAATTCTGTATTAGTTTAAGGTCAACAAGAATAATGAAGTTCACTTGAAGGCACTTGTTAAATCAACGATTCACTTACTAGGCAGTTTGAACTGTATGTTGTGTACTTAAATAAGTGAGATTTGAGGAGGATTCAGTGTGAATGCTTTGCACGGGTCAGCTAGTTTAGTTGTAACTTATTTAGAAAGAAGATCATTATTTCTCTTAAAATCATCTAGGTATAATTCTTAGGTTTCTTTATTATGTTAATATTGTTATGCCAGTGTTTTTTTTCCTCTTAGCCAGTCTGACACGTGGGACATTTAGTTTAAAAGAATATTATATGAGTCAGCATATTTTATTGTGTTGTGCATTGTAATTTTAATTATTGTAATACTTGTATCAATGGGATAAAATAAATATTCTTATTCTTCTTATTCTTATTCTTAAAGATTTAATTGTTTTTTTTTCACTCTTCTAAGTCTGTGGACCTGAGATCTCGTGTACCTGGTTCTTGCTGTAGAATTAGCCTAGACCCACTTCCCATCACTTCCCAAGAAAAAATTTTAATACTTGAGAACTACCGGTACACATTTCTTTGAGAGTTTATTTTGTAATCCTTTAGATTTAGCCTTCTAAAGATCTAATCATATAAAAACTCAAATAGATAACTTTTGTTATTTAACTTTGTTTTTAATTTTAGCTCGACTGACTACTAAGAAAGATACTAAGAATTACTAAGATTTTATCTTTAAAGGTTAATGTAACATGTATTTCTGATTCCAGGAATTATCTGCTAACGTCTTTTTTCTTAAATAATGGCTGATAGGAACAAGATCCTTCTTGATGTTGATCCAACTCTTTTAGAAAACAATTTACTCCTGAAGGTACTGCTAAAATACTTACACACTTTAGTTTTCTGTCAGAAAAATATGCCTATTGTAAAATAGTTTATAAGTATATCCTACTAATATTATAAATGAGAAAGTTTGGATGTATGTATGGATGTATGTTTGTGACAAGTGAACGCGAAAAATACTGGTCGGATTGGGCTCAAATTTGGCATGATGATAGCTCACATTCCCGATTAACATATAGGCATTATTCTTATTTCAAAAATCCTTTCGGGCTCCGCCCCAGTGGCTCTGGAGTTTCCCATGTTAACCTTATGACAAATGGAATTATTGAATCTTAACAGCTGTTTCAATTAAACAAGTTGGTTCTGTTCTATTATGTTCAATAGCATTAAAGTTACAAGGATTACCAACAGGGTGCAGCACTATTATTTCTTTTACATTTATGACAACAGCTAATTTGCAACCAAAAGGTGAGTGAGCGTAGCGAACGAACTTCAACCTGGAGGCGAGTTAGCGTAGCGAACGAGCTAACCTGAAGGCAAGTGAGCGCAGCGAACGAGCTCCAACCTAAAGGACCGTGAGGACCGTAACCAGGACGTGATTGAGCCATGCGAACGAGATAATCTTGAAAATTAAGAAGTTAAACGGGGCAAAGCCCGCGGGTTACAGCTAGTAAGTGTATAAGTTTAAATGGTAATGCAGCATAATTGAGAACTATCACCGATTTTACCACAATACATTTTTTTTTAGGATGCACCTGATGACGATGACTTGGACAGTTTTATTTCCACTTTAAAGTCCAAAGGAGCCACTAATACGCCATGGAAATTAGTCAAACCAAACCCTGGTGAGTTAATATTGATTTATGTTCATTTTCAAAAGAAACTTTTTTAACATTTTGAATTGTCTTTTAAGAAAATTCTCTTAAACCAATGTATTTATACTTTATTGTAGGCCTAGGCGTATTGCTGATTGTTGTTGTTTTAAACAAAATCTTTGATCAATCAAACCAAACCATTTATGTAACACAGTAATTTCTAATACATAGTTTATAATGTTCTGCAGGCCCGGGAACTTGATATTTTCGAGTCTGGTCAGACCAACGGTTGGCACGAGAGATCTGTACGGGCAGAAAATGACTGGGCTGTTGGGCCAAGCTTGAATTGAGTCGTTCTAAACCCAGCGCAAACTATCCGCGACAAAGAGCATTTACGAAGATACACAACCGAAAATTGACGATTTTTCGTGGGAGATGATGATGTCCCGTGACCGCAGAAGATGTCCAAGGTTTTTTTTTGCCTCTGAAGATGCTCATGACTTCGCCGCGACTACTGATGCTATCAAGTTTGCCAAGACCGCAGAAGATGATCTTGATTTTTCCGTGACCGAGGAAGATGTTTAAGGATTTGTCAAAGTCGTGGATTTTGTTCATGTTTTTGCCGTGACTACTGAAGGTGTTCTCGATTTGACCGTGACTACTGAAGGTGTTAGGGGAGTAGGGAAGTAGCTATTACTATAGGTGGCACGGTAAGACCTGGAGCTGGCACCGATTACTAGAGGTCGTCCAGTGGTCAAAAACTCAACCAAAAATATGTACCTATGTACATACTTCTCTATTTTTATCCCACTCTGTAAATAAAACAAGTGATTGATTTTCTGATTATATTTTGTTGTTATTTCGTCAACAGCATGGCAACCCATAAGGCCCGTGTTAATTTTTAAAATTTAAAATTAATTTTTTGTGTTTATTGTTTAGCCTATTTTAATTTATAAAGAGATTAACTGCATATCTACAGGAAAATATCTGTCTAACAATATGCATAGATTTTCCCTGCGATGTACACGAGCTGGGTTTAAAGAAATATGCTTGCCTATTAATATATAGATTTTTCTACAGGATACTTCTTTGTCAGTTTTTCATCTTCAACCTTCTAACTTAAACCTTAATAGCATTCCATGACGAACAATATTTTATGTAATATAGGCATTCATAGAAGTAGTATATATAACTCTAGGATATATGATAAGTTCATGATAAATTACACTTACAGATTTAGTAGCCTGCATACAAATTTGTCAACAGGTTTTGTGGTAAAAACCCGGTCAGAGAGTGGTGAGAAGATTTTCCTCAACATTTGTCACACGGAAGACATTCCTCCACCACGAGAGTTGAGTGATGCAGAACTTATAAAGATTCTTGAGTCTGAGGAACCCTCGAGCTACCGGCTACCAATGAGCATCGGAGATTTACACCAAGAATCTGACAAATGTAAGTTCTAAACTTGGTATCAGAAACCCCTTCAAAACTAATTGAAGCATTGGTAGTAGCTGGCATAAATTTGTGGTTGTCTTTCTATGGTCTAGTTTTTTGTCACTTTATCACACTTTTGATACAGTAACGAAACTGAGGCTTATTTCACTCTAGATAAGGCTGGAAGGAGATAGCTTTGTTATTGATTAACACGTTCGCTGCTACGGACGTTACGGAATGTCAACCGGGCCAGGGCGCCAGGAGCTAGGAACGTTCCGGAACGTCACTGTTCATTGTTGTTTAACGTTTCCATGGATCAGCCAGCTCGTCGCGAGCATCCTATATTTCTTTGCAGCTCGTGGGGACGTACTTTTCTGACAATAAAAAATATAGTTTCCCAAAATCACCACCAGGGTCGTTTATAACAGGGCTTTGTTCCACCTATTTCCTGCTAGATAGCGACACTACTTTACCGACTGCAACCTGGGTAGTGCTGCTATCTATCAGAATCACTTAGTACTAGGTCCAAAGCCAGTTTTATTGTAGAACATTGTCATCAAGTATAACTAAGGTTGTTTTTACTGTAATTCAGTGTATCGGCGGCAATGTTATACGCAGCGGCGAGCGTTAGTTCAGCTCCTGGCGCCGTCCTGGCATCTAGCGGTCAGCAGCGAACGTGTTAATATCAGTTAACTATTGCTACAACAAAACTGAGCCAAATTAAAATAAATTGGAAAACTAGCTAGTGTAGAGGATCTGTCTATTGTGTATTTAAAAATAAGTGATCAAAAATCAAATTGTCTTTATTACAGCTGGAGCTCCATGTTCGGTGTATGACATCGCCATTAATACAACATTCTTCCACAAGGTGGAAACTAATCAGCTGTTCCGTTCGTTTCTCCTCACTGTGGTGCTGGGGGGAGTTGGGGACAAGTACAAGAAAGAAATAGATACCAATGGTAAGGTGTATTATGCTTGAGTCATAGATGTCAATCCAGATTTATTATATACTGATTAGAGTACATACTTACATATACAATGTGCATGGTTTTTAGTTTCACCACCAGATGATTTAAAAAATAAAACTACAGTAACCAAAATCAAAATTACAAGAAAGAAGAAAAAGAAGAAAGTAAAATTAATTCATTTTATGTGGCGATGCACAGGAGCTGAGAAAAACGGTTTTTAATAAACATGCTTGTCTATTAATATATAGAATTAGCCTCTTATTAAATCTCCATAAGAAAAGTTTAATTGCCATTTTTGACCCAACTAATATAAATATTTTCAAAGTACAAATAAAACCTGCATATTATATAGGACCAATAACCTTTCTTTCGGTACAACCCGCGTGTAATTCGGTCCAGCAGTATGGTCAGGCTAGCTGTCATAAGTTTTGCAAAAGTTTTTTTTAATAAGATAAAAACAACAAACTATTTCAAATGAGTGTGTAGATAAAACCGCAATCTTCTCTTTTAGCGAATTTCCCCTATAGGGAATGAGCTATTACCATAGGTCTCATAGTAAGACCTGGACCCAGGACGGATTTACATTTTTGTTTTGAGGTCCCCAGAGGCCAAAAACACCATCCGTTAGAATTCAAATATATATATATACTAGCTGACCCGGCGAACTTCGTATCGCCTAAGTTATAGGTTTCCCCTAAGACAGACCGATGGAAAGAAAGTACCGTTACGTTTAATTTTCAAGATGATCTCGTTCGCATCGCTCAATCACGTCCTGGTTGAAGTTCGTTCGCTACGCTCACTCACCTTGGGTTGTAGCTCGTTCGCTGCGCTCACTTGCCTTTAGGTTGGAGCTCGTTCGCTACGCTAACTCGCCTCCAGGTTAGCTCGTTCGCTACGCTCACTCGCCTCCAGGTTGAAGTTCGTTCGCTACGCTCACTCACCTTTTGGTTGCAAATTAGCAGTTGTCATAAATGTAAAAGAAATAATAGTGCTGCACCCTGTTGGTAATCCTTGTAACTTTAATGCTATTGAACATCAAAGAACAGAACCAACTTGTTTAATTGAAACAGCTGTTAAGATTCATTAATTCCATTTCTCATAAGGTTAACATGGGAAACTCCAGAGCCACTGGGGCGGAGCCCTTTTAAGAATTTCGAAACGGGAAATAGTTTACGTCCGATTCGCATACCTACAGAATTTACACACCAAATTTCATTACGATCGGTGAAGTCGTTCCGGAGGAGTTTGCAGACAAACACTGTGACACGAGAATTTTATATATTAGATATGTGTGTGTGAGTGTGTGTGTGTCTCTGTTAGCACGATAACCCGAGCAAAGATGATCCCATTTTGATGAAATTTTCTATAAACGTGTAAACCTAAATTTATTCAAATGGGTTCGCGAATCAGCATGATCAGACTATGGGAATGGGGTTCTATGGTGTAAAAATTTGTTTTTCCCATTAGCCTAGCCCAGGGTTGCCACCCTGATGGCGACCCCGATATTTATTGTTTAGGGAATTTATTGAGTGATTTATTGTTAGGGGAAAATCGGGACATGCCCCCCTCCATATGGATTAACATAGGCTTAAATAAGGGCATAAGAAACCAAAGTCGGGATTGTCCCGACAGAATCGGGACGGGTGGCAACCCTGGCCTAACCTGCTTGTCTATGGACATTTTTTTTATGACATTTGGATAATTTATTTACTTCATACTAAGATATCAATATTTCAATAAAAAAACACTTCTAATTATCTTCCTTGTATTAGCAAACTCATTCAAATAAATAATATATTAATAGGAAATAAATCTGACAATTTTAAAGGAATAATTTATCGGAGTTCATGCCAGGTAAATGGAAATTCATTTTGTCTGCAGGTTTGCACACGGTAACCAGGTTTGTAAACACATCAAGTATTGTTGTAAGACGATTTTTATCATATCTGTACCGGTATGTAAAATGTTTTTACTACAAGACGACAAATGATTTTCTTTTGTTAGAGTTAAAAATGTCTTTGTTGAACCTTCAGTTATTTTTTTATAAGATAATTAATAGCATTTTAGCATTACATAAAACATAATAGCTATTACAAAACAGTCTACTTTGATGGTTGTTGAAAGTCTCCTGTGCATTTAAAGAAAGTGTCATTTTACAGATTATGTAATATTGAAAAACCGTAAAGTTATGGGGTCCTTGCAACACCACCGAATAGAACAGAGAGCAGTTGCTACCACTCCTAGGAAACTGTTGATAGAGGAGGTGAAGACGGAGTTTACCAAAGACAAGCCTAGGTTCAGGATCATCAGGGAACCACCTGTAGGCATCCCAGAAGTTCTCACTGTACAAGTTCACATCAAAGATGCTGTAAGTATTTGCAGATTCAAATTACGAGGTGTTAAAGAATTGTATTTCTAGTTGTAATTGCTAGAGTGAGATTTTTGTATGACAAAAATTAGCACAAGCAATTGAAGTGATTTCATACGGTATGTTTTTTTGGTAATATATGGATGGATTGTGACTGTTATGCTGGCTTGAGATATTTTAAAATACTTAAATAACATGGGAAAATGATAGAAGCTTAAAATATAGCTTGCTTTGAAACATATGTTTTAAAAGTAACTAGAGGACCCATGCTGCTCCGCAGTGTTAAACTAAAAATATAATATGCAAGAACTAATCAAATTTATGGTTTTTGATGACCTATACAGTATCTTGATACTGATTCAAACGATCAATAGCTCAATTTAAAGCCTATAACTTAATTACTGATTATTTTGAGTCTAAAACATACATGAACAATACTGGAGCTATTGATTTTTAGTCATAGAAAAACCTTATGAAAAATAATGTTTATGTTGGTTGTTCTCCTTGCGTTTGCTTGAAACTCGTCCGATTTGAATAACTAATACAGTAGCTTAAATGAATGCAGGGTTTTCACTGAAGGTCCTTAGACGAAAATATATAGGATTGTATAATTATAACTGGTGAAATACATCTTAAATTGAAGTAAGAATTCGAAAATGAATCAAATTATGTTTTTCGGTCAAATAATACAGCAGGTAAATATATGCCGATGCACTTACTTCGATGGCCGATGATTGATGTGAAATCTTTGTGTGTATGCCTTCAATTTAAGACCCCAATCATGAAAATCGGTTGGGTAGAAGAGCCAAACACATTCGGAAAAGAGAAACCAAATTTAACTCCCATAAGAAATAAATGGGGATAAAATGTTGTTGACGTATAAGCCAAATGGGGTAATAGATACATTTATGCCGATGCTTGATGACAAATCTGTGTGTGCTTACCTTCAATTTGAGACCTCAATCATGAAAATCGGTCGGGTAGAAGAGCCAAACGAACTCGGTAAAGAGAAACCAAATTTAAGTCCGATAAGAAACATGGGGAGCAAATTTTGTTGACGGATAAGGCGAGTGGGATTATAGATAAATATATGTCAATGCTTGATGGCAAATCTGTGCGTACATACCTTCAATTTGAGACCTCAGGTCGGGTAGTAGAGCCAAACAAACTCGGCAAAGAAAAACCAAATTTAACTCCCATAAGAAATACATGGGGAGCAAATTTCATTTACGCATACTCCGAGTGGAATTATAGATACATTTATGCCGATTCTTAATGGCAAATCTGTGCGTACATACCTTCAATTTGAGACCTCAGGTCGGGTAGTAGAGCCAAACAAACTCGGCAAAGAAAAACCAAATTTAACTCCCATACGAAATACATGGGGAGCAAATTTCGTTTACTTATATGCCGAGTGGGATGATGGCAAATCTGTGCGTGCATACCTTAAATTCAAGACCTCAATAATGAAAATCGGTCGGGTAGAAAAGCCAAACGAACTCGGCAAAGAAAAACCAAATTTAACTCCCATAAGAAATACATGGGGAGCAAATTTCATTTACGCATACTCCGAGTGGAATCATAGATACATTTATGCCGATTCTTAATGGCAAATCTGTGCGTGCATACATTCAATTCGAGTCCTCAATCATGAAAATCGGTCGGGTAGAAGAGCCAAACGAGCTCGGAAAAGAAAAACCAAATTTTTTTAATATATAAGATTTATCTATAAACTAAACTTACAGTGTACCATGTTGTTTTCTATTATGCAAAGTGAAACAGAATTATCGGGTGCAACCTAATTCAAAAACTATTTTTTAAATCTTAAAAAACTTAAGAGTTGTATTTATTGTACCATAATGAACATCATGAACCTTTATTTGCTGGATAAGATTCTGACTATACCTTCACTTTTTACATGAAAAATTAAGGTGGATCTGAGCAGTAATTTCCAGGACACTCTAAAATAATTTGCTCATTAAAATCATAGATTAAGAGGCGGCAGGAGTCAACCACCACGCTACTGGCAGGGCCTGCTATTTAACATGGGACTAATTTACTTTTCACTTAACTGCAATTAAACGATTGCGTATTTGGCATGGATCAAAAAGTAGTATTAAAAAGCATAACTTAACCGACGTGTAGCATGCAAAAACATTAAAAAAAAAAATTTTTTTAATTTGTTTTTGTTGAAATAAAAAATATTATTTTCCATAAGGATTTGACAGAACTAGTTCAATGTTACAGTAGGTAAACGTTATCGTAAAATTGTGAAATTTGGCTTACAAGTAACCTTATATATTCAGTCTTAAAACTACTTTTTAGTTTTCTTGAAAAGTGAATTGGTTTCAATGTTTTTCGTTGTTTTAAAATAACTCTACAACTGCAACCCCCTCACGCGCAGCGCGGGGCGGCGTAACAGTTCAGCGTTCTCCACACAGATAGCACTAGCGTCGATGTGAAAGAAAAGGCGCGCAAAATACAAATTTTAGTATAAACCCACACTTAGCAAAGTCTACATCGGAAGATCAACAATTTTGGCAGTGTCAGTATTATTGAGTTGTTTCTATCAAACCGTGATGGGTCATCTGAAGAAGTTCCCGTCGAGGACGAAAAAGCGGAAGCTGCCTTCCTATTTAAAAAAATACTTTGATGATAAGAAGTAAGTATGCATAATATTTAGTCTTGATTTTAGAATATGCCTGGATACTATATAGGAGACTTATTGTGGTATTAGTACTGTAATTCAAAAAAATAATTATGTGCAATTCAATTAACTTCACTGTGACTTAAGAGGGACTTTTAAATGAGGCCTACAATAATTTGTAGTAGGTATTTACTGTCCAAACTTAAAAAAACCTATATTTTTTGTCAGTTTGACGTTTGACGCATTAGCATTGTACCATCATATCTCTTGTATTTTCAGGAAAGAACCAAGTCACGATGGGGAGAAAGACGCAACAGAAACTTCTCACGTCTCAATGCTGTGTGGTCGTAGAATAGTGACAATTAAAGATATTTTCGATCAAGTGAAAGAATTAGATAATCATAGTCCTACAGGTTGTAGTTTCAAAGATTTGACATTTTTGCGGGAAAAGAGAGTTGGACTGAAGAGTGGTTTTGTATTTAAATGTTCCATGTGCAACATAACAAAGGTTATTTGGTCAGAAACAAAGAAAAATGATTTGATGGATGTAAATACAAGTGCTGTTAGTGGAACTATGGCAACAGGTGGGGGCCATGCTCAATTAGAGGAAGTTTTTTCCACAATGGACATTCCCCCGATGAGCAACAAAACCTTTAAGAAAATAGAGGACAAGGTAAATATAAATTATTTTAGGGAAACATTTACTGTATGTCCACTTATTTGCTTTGGATATAACGTAAGTTAAAAAGTTTAACCAATCCTTTATCCAATATCATATAATTCATTTCACGGCTGTTTGTTTATCACTATTATTAACTTTATTTGATGTAAAATTATTATTATTATTCAAGATTTGCCATTTGCTACAATAACGTCGTATATTGGAGACCGTTACTAAGTTGTAGTTATTATTTTTTTTTTATATATGTACAATAGTTAATATTTAATTATATAACTACCTTTTAGGTAATCTCGGAGTTGGTAGCTACAGCTGAGTGTGAAATGAAAGAAGCAGCACAGGAAGAAGCAAGACACGCAGTAGAAAATGGAGAGGTTGACGAAGATGGCACGCCGCTTCTCACTGTCGTTGCTGATGGCAGCTGGTGCAAAAGGTCCTACAGATCTAATTACTCGTCACTGTCAGGAGTGGTAAGTAGGTTTGACCCCCCGTCTGGGCAAACAAATGTTGTGCTAGTTTTTTTAGAATTTTTTTACGAAATATTTAATCAATTTACTCAACTAATAATTACCGTAAGCTTTTCATACAAAATCTTTTATTATTTTGTGTTAAATTAAACGGTTGGTTGGATATCAGTTTTGTTATGGTTAGTTAGCCATCAGCAGGGACGTAACTAGGGGGGGGGGGGGGTGAATGATAAATGCTATATAACTGTTATTTTACTGTTTACGAATCATAACGGTACGTATGAACTTGTACGGTGCGAGAATGAGGATAAGCATACTGCGTTATCTGTCTGTCGTCGATGAGTCACTAGGACGGCGCCGGCGCGGCGTCAAAACACTTCCACACCCCTCCCGAAACCCACCTACCCCTCCGCACACCATCCCTCACACCAGTCACCACGCACACACACACACACACATACTACAAACACAACACTAGCAATACTAGTAATATTATTAGTTACTAGCAATATTATTTTCGTGAATCATTTCGTTTTCAAATAAAATATTTGTCTTTGAAAATACGAACCATATTGCATTCAATTATTTACCACCTATACAGTATCTAGGCCTTAATACTTTGTACTTGGGGTTAAGCATTTTAAGATCTAAATACTGTTGTATTAATGTATTGCACCGATGGACACACCACACATTTTTTAAGAAGATTTGTAAGGAATTGGGTTCAGTCCAATTGAAGGGGGGGCGCCAAAATAGGTGTTTGCCCCGGGTACTGAATAGCCTAGTTACGTCCCTGGCCATCAGTATTTTTGGATGGTTGGGCCATTGTTGGAGAATGGTTGGTTGGAAAACAGTTCAAAGTGATGGCATTTCTACCGTTGGCCAACTGTGTGGCTCCACAATTTACCAACGTTGGCCCAACCATCTGTGCTACATGGGCTTGCGAATAATCACCTTTCACTCCATCACATCAAATTGGGTGTGACAGGTTTATTGCTACGAGGGTATTTATCTGTTCTCAAAAGAAAATAATTCTCTATTATAAAAAATTGGCAACTAACGCGTGTATGTAATGTGTACTACTAAGGTTTTTATTTACAGGCGGCTATTGTCGGCCACAATACAAAAAAGGTGCTGTACATGGGAGTGAAGAATAAATATTGCACTCCATGCTCCCGAGCTGCATCTTTAGGAAAGGAGCCAACAGAGCATACCTGCTACAAAAACTGGGAGTCAACCCAGAGCTCTTCTAGCATGGAACCTGCCATCATCGCAGACGGCTTTCAACGTAGTGAAGAGATGTATGGAGTGAGATACGCTCGTCTTATCGCAGACGGCGACAGTAGCGTATACAAAAGGATTAGAGAGAGCAGACCATATAAAAGTATTACTGTTGAAAAAATAGAATGTAAGAACCATTTGCTGCGAAACTTCTCCAACAAGCTAAGGCAAATTGCAGTTACATCGAACAAAAACAAAAACAGTATCCTTATGAGGAAAAAATTGGGTGAAAACGTTTTCCGTTGTAGAATGGCTGTCCAAAAAGCCCAGGAATACAGGAAGAAACAAGATTTGCCAAACGTAGAAAAGATTAAACAGCTGAGGCTGGATATTTTGAATGTACCCAGTCATGTATTTGGACAGCATGAGCATTGTAGAGAAAGGGGATACTTTTGTACAAAGGAAGCGCAAGATGTAAATAGTGAAGGAAATTTTGTTCCACAGTTAGTGTCCGCTGGATTGTATAATTTAATCTGTGATGTTATTCGTGACCTGAGCCGCCATTCACGGAGTTTGATCACGGATGTAACCTCTAATGCAGTTGAGCACTACAATTCGATCGTGGCTAAGTACATAGGAGGAAAACGGGTGAACTTCGCCATGAGAGGATCGTACCAAGGACGGTGTTCAGCGGCAGTTCTTCAACATAATACAGGAAACACCCACTACGTACTCCACAAGCACATGTACAAAGCTAGCCCTGGATATTATACCAAAAGTACAGGTTTGAAAAGAAAAAGAAAGGTTGAGAAAGGACAGGGACAGAAAAAATCAAGAAAGACATTGTTTCAGGTGAGCTCTAACAGCGATGCGGATTATGGCGTAGCAGCCCAAAAGCCGGACATCGACGAGGAAACAATGAAAATGGAAACCGAAGAATTTCTAAAAAAACTTCAACGATCAGAAGAGGAAAGAATTCGAATCGAGCGAGCCACCGTCGAACAAAGTGACAGTGGAGAGTGGCTCGAAATACGCCGTAACCTATTGACCGCCTCTAATTTTGGGCGTGTATGTAAAATGAAACCAACGACCGGTTGTGGTTCGTTGGTAAAGCAATTATTATACTCTACTTTTGACTGTGAGTCAATGGCCTACGGCCGCCAAAATGAACCGGTGGCCAGAGAAGAAGCTGCTTCTTTATTACAGAAAACGATACAACCATGCGGCTTGTTTATCGACGACGAAAAACCTTTTTTAGGGGCATCTCCTGATGGGTTAATCGACGATGATGGCTTGATTGAGATCAAATGCCCATCTTCATGCAAAAACCTGACACCGGATGAAGCAGTCATCTCCAGAAAATGTACATTTTGGAAAAAGGAAAAGGATGGAACGATTGGTGAAATAAATAAGGGGCATGACTTTTACTACCAAATGCAAGGCCAGTTGAGCATTACAAAACGACGTTATTGCCAGTTTGTACTGTGGACAACTAAAGGAATAAAAATGGAAAAAATCGAACGAGATGATGAGTTCTGGCAAAATAACATGGTCCCTAAGTTAGAGAGATTTTATCTCAATTGCATTCTACCTGAATTAATTGATCCCCGCCATTGCAGATCAATGGAAATCCGAAATCCGTCGTATATTGTTAATGCCCAGGAAAAGCAAAAAGCATCTAAGAAGACAAACAAAAGCGATGGTTAAATGTCATCATAGCTTGTAAAATGATCATTCATTTTTGTACATATAATTATTTTTAATACATGTTTGTTTTGATTTTTTTTTTTTAAAGACTCATTAACATCAACTACATTGTAAAGCCGAAATAAATAGTTTTCTAAAGGAAAACATGAGTATTGAATTGACCATACCCATTTCCATCAAATTATTTAAACTCAGTTATATAAATTGAGTGTAAATGAAAACTCAATTCCATAGAAGAACTTTTAACGTAATGTAATAAAACATATATTGAAAAAACAACAATTAGTTATGGTATCTCATTTATGAAATAAATAAAGTAATGAATAAATAAATAAATAAAGCTATGAAATAAATTGCATATTTGCATAAACGTAAAATTTCAAATTTAATTCAGTTTTACCAAAATAATATAGTAATAATTACCGGCTTCTCGCACGCACTACATACATTTTAAAACTAAAAAATTAAATTTTAAAACGTATAAATTAAATTTGTACGTTAAAAATTAGCGTAGAATTGCATGCCGAATGTTTGTTTGTGTAAAAAGACAGATTCATTCGACCCGTCGCGTCGGCCACAGTATTGCACCATTTAGAAATGTACGAACTGTCCATTTTTCAACACTGCTCTAACCATGGAAGTTACGATCAATAGGCTCAAGGTCAGAAACTAGCCGTGCGGGTTGCGGACCGTACAAATGCAGGAGTCGCAGATTGACGATTTTCAACCTGACTCCTGCCGCCTCTTAAAATTATTTCTTATGGAGTTAACTTATATCTATTGGATGACTTGGTTTCTGCCTTTTTTTACCACTTCTTGGAGATCGTACGTAGGTGATATTTTTTGGCGTATTGCATCTGTAGACGAAACTTGGGTTGGTGAAATTATTACAATGGAAAAAAGCGAGAAATCCTGGACAATTTGATATAGGCTAAAAATAAAACTGAATTAACAATATGCTACATTTCTTGAGCAATCATTGAAATAACCGATTTGCAAACAATGGAAACATAGAAAAAGTCATAGAACACAACCAAGTAGAAGAAATAGAAATAATGTTTTTTTACACTAAAAACACGTAAAAAACAAGATAAGCTTTTTGAAAAAAGATAAGATATTTACAAAAGATTTTGATTATATGTAACTGTTGTGTAGATCGCGAGTATTTCCATAATCTTTGAGTCGCCTGTAATGCTTTGCAATTGCTCGAATTCGAGCAACAGGTACACTAGTTATAATTAACAGTTAATTGTATTGCTGATAATTTATCTATGCAATCACTAATCAAATAAGTTCACCTCATACAAACAGGATAACATTATACAATAGGCAAAGGAAGCAAGATTCGAGTTTGGTTTATAAAATGCAGTAGCCTAAAAACAGATTTTTTTCTTATAAACTAAACAATGAAATATACTAAATCATTTCATTTGATCTTAAATGGCAATCCTTTCGTAAGTAATACAACCGGGCCTCTAAATGCTTAATTATTGATTGCCAACATGCCAGTTTGTTTGTTTTGATTTAATCTCAAAATTTGACAAATAAAACACATGATCGCACTACAGCTAAATAGGTTTATCTTCAAAGATATTCCACCACACCTTAACTGCTTCTAGCTAAAAAATCCAAATGTACTTGTTATAGGGCTTTATTAAAGAACCTGGGCTGTAGGTAAGAATATTTTTGTATATATACGCCTCACAGGCTACACATATGTTCGAAAAAAATGTTCGATAATTTTAGCATTAGTATTAACTGTCAAACGCCAATCAATAGATACTTTCTTGGAAGCTCTGTTTTCTGTTTAGAAACTACTTTGCATCTACTTGTAGTGCATACAACACACGGCCACGCTCTCGTATTGTTCTCCTCTCACCACAGCCACTCTCCTCACCCTCTCTCTCCTTCTCCCGCCCCTCTTTACTCGACCACCCCTTTCTCCCAGCAAAATACCCGGTATAGTACTGTTGGGGAGAATAGGCTTATGTCAGGTAGTCTTCTCCACTCGCCTCGACACTCTAATGACCCCTTAATTTACGAGTTCGATAAGCCTGGTCTTGTTGCTAATAACGTTGCCCTTTTTGTAGATAGCACGATTACTAGAAAAATACCAGATAGCATCATTAATTCATATCCCAATGACAAATAGCATCTGGGTCTGGAATCTATCTCGCGTGGATTCGAACCAGCGACCTTCAGATTTGAAGGCAAGCACTATAACCACTCGGCTTCCTAGAAAAATAATTATTTCCATGTTAAGAATGAAAAGATCCTAGATGCAAACTTTTTAATTATATATAACGTAATTAAATGGAGCCACCCACAGTAGGCACGTCGTGTCCATACTAATTATGACATTTACATAATCTTTTTACCAAGCCAAATCCATAGGTTTTATAACTGGAAAATAGTGCGTATTTTATATAATAAATTATCTAAGAAAATATACAGTATCGTAGTCTGTGAGAGTGTCTCATACTGTTTGCTACGGCTGATTCATGTACTTGAAATGAGATTTCTACCAGAAAGATAAATTAAGAATAAAGATCAAGGATAATTAAGGGTAAAACAGTCAGTGGTTGTGTTAAACGTGTCTATTGTCTAACTAGCACAGAAAAAATATACAAATTCTCTTTACTTAAAATAAACTCTAGATTTATAGATAAATCTGATTGAAAATGCATTTTGGAGTTTTTTTAATTACTTGGTAAATTAACTAGAGAGTTATTTAGTGATTGTCATGGTGTACTCTTCCTGCCTTTACACACCCCTTATGGTGTAAACTTCAATATCTTTCTCCATAGATTTGCATTTTCTAGTTTAAAACGAAATTCGACCGCAATCTACACCCTCTAAGCTAAGCCATTCCAAGTTTCCATAAAAAAATATATGAAGTCAGGTTTTTTAATTAAGTTAGTTGCTGCATGTTTATTATATTGTCACCACTTCCTACGATTTAAAAGCTATGCTACCAAACACCACAATTTAACCCAAACATTCCGTGGTAATAAAACATCAGTTATACAACAATACCTAATAATAATCCCACTGTATGACGCATACCTGCATTGATTACCTATAGTTGATTCAAATCATATGCTTCAATAAGCATTCTGTATGCAGGAGCGACTTCCTGTGTTAACTTGACGTGAGCAAGCGAGCAACCAGGGTGGCGAGCATGTGAGATGAGCAAGCGAACATGGAGCAATCAGATTAACACGTCATTGTGTACAATATTGAATTAATTTGTGGGGGCTGTCATCGGAATCAGTTAGCTGTCTTTATTGCGGCTAGTTATGTGTACGTGTTTTGGGGTTCTATTAATCCATGTATAATTTTCGTTGAGAATAACATAAATCCTACAAAACTAAAAGGGTAACTTATTGTGAAATTTAACACCTTTTAAACTTTTCATTAAAAAACTCTACCAAAGAGAATAACATCAATCAGTAGCACATTCTTTGCGTAAACCTTTTTGAATAAAACAATTGACTATAAAACATGGTACAGCTGGTCTTTGTGGATGTGATCGCAACTTCAGTATCCAAAGTCAATGGCATTTGTATATATTCTCCCTGTATAAAAGATAATGTAATGGTGGTATAATTTTTTGACACTCCGTAAAACCGGTTTACGCCGGTTATGTCCCGAATTAAAGTCAACTGATTCATGGTTGACTTTTCCTGATTATAAACTTGAATTTTGCCTTGTATAATAGAAAAGTTGAAAACTCATATCAAAATAAACTACTCATTCGTTCATTTTACTATGAGTAACTATTTATAATCATTACTCTTTATTGATGATCCAATATTTTAAAATTACGTTGTTTTTATTTACTTTGATAAATAACAGTGGCAGTATGAAACACGGATTATCTTAAATCGGCATAGGCCTAATTGTGTAGGATGAGGGTTTACCTTGGACATATGTCCTGTAAAGTCTATGTGAAGGGCTTTTGGCTTTAGAAAATTAATTATACTATTTTAGATAATAGGAGTATCTTGTTAGGGAGTCGTTTAGCACAGACTGTCGTATTTAGCTTGAGCTGTAAGCTGTATTTTAAGCAGAGTTTGAATGTATGGTGGTAGATCTGTGAGAACTGAATAATAGAAGCTTTGTCACAGAGGGTCATCTAGTGCAAGCCCGGCTTTTGAGAATTCATAGCGATGTATTTAAGAGGCGGCAGGAGTCAACCACCACGCTACTGGCAGGGCCTGCTATTTAACATGGGACTAATTTACTTTTCACTTAACTGCAATTAAACGATTGCGTATTTGGCATGGATCAAAAAGTAGTATTAAAAAGCATAACTTAACCGACGTGTAGCATGCAAAAACATTAAAAAAAAAAATTTTTTTAATTTGTTTTTGTTGAAATAAAAAATATTATTTTCCATAAGGATTTGACAGAACTAGTTCAATGTTACAGTAGGTAAACGTTATCGTAAAATTGTGAAATTTGGCTTACAAGTAACCTTATATATTCAGTCTTAAAACTACTTTTTAGTTTTCTTGAAAAGTGAATTGGTTTCAATGTTTTTCGTTGTTTTAAAATAACTCTACAACTGCAACCCCCTCACGCGCAGCGCGGGGCGGCGTAACAGTTCAGCGTTCTCCACACAGATAGCACTAGCGTCGATGTGAAAGAAAAGGCGCGCAAAATACAAATTTTAGTATAAACCCACACTTAGCAAAGTCTACATCGGAAGATCAACAATTTTGGCAGTGTCAGTATTATTGAGTTGTTTCTATCAAACCGTGATGGGTCATCTGAAGAAGTTCCCGTCGAGGACGAAAAAGCGGAAGCTGCCTTCCTATTTAAAAAAATACTTTGATGATAAGAAGTAAGTATGCATAATATTTAGTCTTGATTTTAGAATATGCCTGGATACTATATAGGAGACTTATTGTGGTATTAGTACTGTAATTCAAAAAAATAATTATGTGCAATTCAATTAACTTCACTGTGACTTAAGAGGGACTTTTAAATGAGGCCTACAATAATTTGTAGTAGGTATTTACTGTCCAAACTTAAAAAAACCTATATTTTTTGTCAGTTTGACGTTTGACGCATTAGCATTGTACCATCATATCTCTTGTATTTTCAGGAAAGAACCAAGTCACGATGGGGAGAAAGACGCAACAGAAACTTCTCACGTCTCAATGCTGTGTGGTCGTAGAATAGTGACAATTAAAGATATTTTCGATCAAGTGAAAGAATTAGATAATCATAGTCCTACAGGTTGTAGTTTCAAAGATTTGACATTTTTGCGGGAAAAGAGAGTTGGACTGAAGAGTGGTTTTGTATTTAAATGTTCCATGTGCAACATAACAAAGGTTATTTGGTCAGAAACAAAGAAAAATGATTTGATGGATGTAAATACAAGTGCTGTTAGTGGAACTATGGCAACAGGTGGGGGCCATGCTCAATTAGAGGAAGTTTTTTCCACAATGGACATTCCCCCGATGAGCAACAAAACCTTTAAGAAAATAGAGGACAAGGTAAATATAAATTATTTTAGGGAAACATTTACTGTATGTCCACTTATTTGCTTTGGATATAACGTAAGTTAAAAAGTTTAACCAATCCTTTATCCAATATCATATAATTCATTTCACGGCTGTTTGTTTATCACTATTATTAACTTTATTTGATGTAAAATTATTATTATTATTCAAGATTTGCCATTTGCTACAATAACGTCGTATATTGGAGACCGTTACTAAGTTGTAGTTATTATTTTTTTTTTATATATGTACAATAGTTAATATTTAATTATATAACTACCTTTTAGGTAATCTCGGAGTTGGTAGCTACAGCTGAGTGTGAAATGAAAGAAGCAGCACAGGAAGAAGCAAGACACGCAGTAGAAAATGGAGAGGTTGACGAAGATGGCACGCCGCTTCTCACTGTCGTTGCTGATGGCAGCTGGTGCAAAAGGTCCTACAGATCTAATTACTCGTCACTGTCAGGAGTGGTAAGTAGGTTTGACCCCCCGTCTGGGCAAACAAATGTTGTGCTAGTTTTTTTAGAATTTTTTTACGAAATATTTAATCAATTTACTCAACTAATAATTACCGTAAGCTTTTCATACAAAATCTTTTATTATTTTGTGTTAAATTAAACGGTTGGTTGGATATCAGTTTTGTTATGGTTAGTTAGCCATCAGCAGGGACGTAACTAGGGGGGGGGGGGGGGGTGAATGATAAATGCTATATAACTGTTATTTTACTGTTTACGAATCATAACGGTACGTATGAACTTGTACGGTGCGAGAATGAGGATAAGCATACTGCGTTATCTGTCTGTCGTCGATGAGTCACTAGGACGGCGCCGGCGCGGCGTCAAAACACTTCCACACCCCTCCCGAAACCCACCTACCCCTCCGCACACCATCCCTCACACCAGTCACCACGCACACACACACACACACATACTACAAACACAACACTAGCAATACTAGTAATATTATTAGTTACTAGCAATATTATTTTCGTGAATCATTTCGTTTTCAAATAAAATATTTGTCTTTGAAAATACGAACCATATTGCATTCAATTATTTACCACCTATACAGTATCTAGGCCTTAATACTTTGTACTTGGGGTTAAGCATTTTAAGATCTAAATACTGTTGTATTAATGTATTGCACCGATGGACACACCACACATTTTTTAAGAAGATTTGTAAGGAATTGGGTTCAGTCCAATTGAAGGGGGGGCGCCAAAATAGGTGTTTGCCCCGGGTACTGAATAGCCTAGTTACGTCCCTGGCCATCAGTATTTTTGGATGGTTGGGCCATTGTTGGAGAATGGTTGGTTGGAAAACAGTTCAAAGTGATGGCATTTCTACCGTTGGCCAACTGTGTGGCTCCACAATTTACCAACGTTGGCCCAACCATCTGTGCTACATGGGCTTGCGAATAATCACCTTTCACTCCATCACATCAAATTGGGTGTGACAGGTTTATTGCTACGAGGGTATTTATCTGTTCTCAAAAGAAAATAATTCTCTATTATAAAAAATTGGCAACTAACGCGTGTATGTAATGTGTACTACTAAGGTTTTTATTTACAGGCGGCTATTGTCGGCCACAATACAAAAAAGGTGCTGTACATGGGAGTGAAGAATAAATATTGCACTCCATGCTCCCGAGCTGCATCTTTAGGAAAGGAGCCAACAGAGCATACCTGCTACAAAAACTGGGAGTCAACCCAGAGCTCTTCTAGCATGGAACCTGCCATCATCGCAGACGGCTTTCAACGTAGTGAAGAGATGTATGGAGTGAGATACGCTCGTCTTATCGCAGACGGCGACAGTAGCGTATACAAAAGGATTAGAGAGAGCAGACCATATAAAAGTATTACTGTTGAAAAAATAGAATGTAAGAACCATTTGCTGCGAAACTTCTCCAACAAGCTAAGGCAAATTGCAGTTACATCGAACAAAAACAAAAACAGTATCCTTATGAGGAAAAAATTGGGTGAAAACGTTTTCCGTTGTAGAATGGCTGTCCAAAAAGCCCAGGAATACAGGAAGAAACAAGATTTGCCAAACGTAGAAAAGATTAAACAGCTGAGGCTGGATATTTTGAATGTACCCAGTCATGTATTTGGACAGCATGAGCATTGTAGAGAAAGGGGATACTTTTGTACAAAGGAAGCGCAAGATGTAAATAGTGAAGGAAATTTTGTTCCACAGTTAGTGTCCGCTGGATTGTATAATTTAATCTGTGATGTTATTCGTGACCTGAGCCGCCATTCACGGAGTTTGATCACGGATGTAACCTCTAATGCAGTTGAGCACTACAATTCGATCGTGGCTAAGTACATAGGAGGAAAACGGGTGAACTTCGCCATGAGAGGATCGTACCAAGGACGGTGTTCAGCGGCAGTTCTTCAACATAATACAGGAAACACCCACTACGTACTCCACAAGCACATGTACAAAGCTAGCCCTGGATATTATACCAAAAGTACAGGTTTGAAAAGAAAAAGAAAGGTTGAGAAAGGACAGGGACAGAAAAAATCAAGAAAGACATTGTTTCAGGTGAGCTCTAACAGCGATGCGGATTATGGCGTAGCAGCCCAAAAGCCGGACATCGACGAGGAAACAATGAAAATGGAAACCGAAGAATTTCTAAAAAAACTTCAACGATCAGAAGAGGAAAGAATTCGAATCGAGCGAGCCACCGTCGAACAAAGTGACAGTGGAGAGTGGCTCGAAATACGCCGTAACCTATTGACCGCCTCTAATTTTGGGCGTGTATGTAAAATGAAACCAACGACCGGTTGTGGTTCGTTGGTAAAGCAATTATTATACTCTACTTTTGACTGTGAGTCAATGGCCTACGGCCGCCAAAATGAACCGGTGGCCAGAGAAGAAGCTGCTTCTTTATTACAGAAAACGATACAACCATGCGGCTTGTTTATCGACGACGAAAAACCTTTTTTAGGGGCATCTCCTGATGGGTTAATCGACGATGATGGCTTGATTGAGATCAAATGCCCATCTTCATGCAAAAACCTGACACCGGATGAAGCAGTCATCTCCAGAAAATGTACATTTTGGAAAAAGGAAAAGGATGGAACGATTGGTGAAATAAATAAGGGGCATGACTTTTACTACCAAATGCAAGGCCAGTTGAGCATTACAAAACGACGTTATTGCCAGTTTGTACTGTGGACAACTAAAGGAATAAAAATGGAAAAAATCGAACGAGATGATGAGTTCTGGCAAAATAACATGGTCCCTAAGTTAGAGAGATTTTATCTCAATTGCATTCTACCTGAATTAATTGATCCCCGCCATTGCAGATCAATGGAAATCCGAAATCCGTCGTATATTGTTAATGCCCAGGAAAAGCAAAAAGCATCTAAGAAGACAAACAAAAGCGATGGTTAAATGTCATCATAGCTTGTAAAATGATCATTCATTTTTGTACATATAATTATTTTTAATACATGTTTGTTTTGATTTTTTTTTTTTAAAGACTCATTAACATCAACTACATTGTAAAGCCGAAATAAATAGTTTTCTAAAGGAAAACATGAGTATTGAATTGACCATACCCATTTCCATCAAATTATTTAAACTCAGTTATATAAATTGAGTGTAAATGAAAACTCAATTCCATAGAAGAACTTTTAACGTAATGTAATAAAACATATATTGAAAAAACAACAATTAGTTATGGTATCTCATTTATGAAATAAATAAAGTAATGAATAAATAAATAAATAAAGCTATGAAATAAATTGCATATTTGCATAAACGTAAAATTTCAAATTTAATTCAGTTTTACCAAAATAATATAGTAATAATTACCGGCTTCTCGCACGCACTACATACATTTTAAAACTAAAAAATTAAATTTTAAAACGTATAAATTAAATTTGTACGTTAAAAATTAGCGTAGAATTGCATGCCGAATGTTTGTTTGTGTAAAAAGACAGATTCATTCGACCCGTCGCGTCGGCCACAGTATTGCACCATTTAGAAATGTACGAACTGTCCATTTTTCAACACTGCTCTAACCATGGAAGTTACGATCAATAGGCTCAAGGTCAGAAACTAGCCGTGCGGGTTGCGGACCGTACAAATGCAGGAGTCGCAGATTGACGATTTTCAACCTGACTCCTGCCGCCTCTTAAAAAACTCCTTTAGTAGAGATTTCTTCCTTACGGATCAGCTAAAGACAATTTTATTGTTAGTTCCGCCCTGTGCGCTGTAGAGGTCGTGTTTTGTTTATAATTTGTTTCTTGTTATTTCAGTACGGTAATTTAAAACCTCGTTTAACCAAATAAAACGATCTAATAATAAACAATGACTCGTCCCCTAGCTATATAAACACAAGGTAAAGCACGAATCATGAAATTAACCCTAAAATAATAAAACTTCGTCAACACTAACGATCCAGTGTCACCGGACATGAACTAGACACAAAAAACATTTACAATGGAATGAGAAGTCTACTTTTGTTGGTTAGTTGGTTAGTCTATGTTAGTATTCAAAGTGTTAATTTAACTCAAGCAAAAAATAACTTGCAACACAAGACATCAACTTTGCCTGCATACTGCACGAGAAATTTCCAAACTACAAAACAGTCTCCAACTGTTAATTAAAAATATATTAACAATACAGTACCTATATCAAAAATTGTAATGTGTTTAAAAAATACTTATTATGTATTAGAATAGCTGACAAGTAACATTTCTGTGCATCATAGTTTCATGAAACTTAATTTGATGTACCTATGTAACTTAAGTTATTACAAACATGATTGATAGGAATTTTAAACCAATTGATTTTTTCTCCGTTAAGTCTTAGACGCTTCGCTCAAACTGAATTGCTCTGTTTATGGGGACTAAAGTTGTAGTTTAAACGAATTGTTGAATGTGGCTGTTGGTTACAGAGTTCAGGCAAGAAACTGCTGCTTGACGTGGGAGAAGACAGACTTGTGTTGCGTTCTGCCAAGTCTGGGTCATTGCTGGATATATTCCTGCCGTATTCTGTAGATCAGGACGGAACATGTGCTCACTTTGACATCACCAATCAGGTAAGTACGAGGCTATTTTGAAATTAAGGAAGCTAGGCGAGCGCCGATTAAAAACTTTGAAAGACAGGCTTGTTTTCCTCCTCAGTGACTGTCTATCCGTCACAACGAAGTGTGATTGTGCTACCGATCCTTGCAATAGGCTACTCAAGCTAAGAATGTGTGCTGCAATTGAAAATCTTTTTAGTTTTGAGGAGCAGTTTGTAAAACGATTTTTGTTTAACAGAGATGGGAGAACAAGCTACACAGAATACGTATACCATTACTTCCTATATCGATACTTAGCACTTGGCCTAGCGCGGGCAGTGTAGTGGGTAGGAGGGTGGAGGTAGGGATGAGACCAGACTGCAAACATTTCCGCTGCCTCACGGGGTTGACTCTTTGTATTATGTACTTGTGCACATTCATATGGGTCGCAAAGACAGTTGATGCAACCCGCATGGCGGGACATAAAGTTCTAAACTAGATACTAGTATATGCCAAGTGCCAGCTTAGATGTCACGAGCTGTACACACACTCATGGGTCTCACATCAATGGATATTTTCTGGTTATTAAGTCTCTTGTCGATAATTAGTAGACTTTGGATGACGGGTAAAGTTTCCTTTGGGCACCGATGGATGCCAAAAATAATTATTGAATATCAAATTGGCAGGCAGTTCAATGAACTGTTATTAACAACTGTGATTAAAATCCGCGAGTTTCGTTTACTTTTGTTTAGCCAATACAATCTCATCTTCTATATATATAATTCTGTAAGACCAAATTTTTACCAGAAAATTGTGGACGTCTGGTAAGTCGCAGAAAAGTGGGGGGGTCTTAAATTAAAGGTTTTGACCCCAGGGACTCGGGAAAAATAGCAGAATTCCCATAACGTTACCAGAAAACGAGATATAACGTAAAATATCCACCATAAGAAATGCATGGGGACTGAAAAACGTCTGCATTCTATCAGCTGTTACTTATTTTTTTGCAATGTTTACATTTATTCCGAAAGTCAATGTTGGTAAATAATGTTTTAAAACGAATTGTGTTTAATTTTTTTGTTTTCCGTTTTTATGTATAATGAGTGAAGTAACTAGACAGGGTAGGGGAAGACCTGCAAGACGTGGAAGTGTCCAGGTATTCAACAGATTTAAGAAATGCTGAAAGAGAATGTCATGTAGGGCCTAACTGTGAAAGAATTCCAGAAGCTGTTTTACAACCTGTCTTTAGAAGAACGCTGGAAAATGAGTTAAGTGTTGTTTCTCACAATCTAGGTCCTCTTGGTCCTCTTAACAGCACTTGCATGCACTGTGGGGCATTTCACTTCGCAGATGAGGCCACAAATGGACATTTCAACGCATGTAGCCACAATGGACATGCCACAACCACAAGTAAATGACGAACTAAAAGAACCGTTTTTACATTATTCGAACTTCATAAAAAACATAAGGCAATACAACAGTGCAATAGCTTTTGCGTTGCTTTCCGCTACACAAGAAGAGATTCTGGGAAATGGGCCTTACTGTTTTAAAATTCAGGGACAAAATCATAGATATATTTCTGACTTATTACCGCGAAATGGGGAGTTGCCTTCATAATAATTAATAATAATTTTAACCTTTGCATTTGGTTCTCAAAATTGAAACTATAGCAGAATTCGTAAGATTACAAAACAAATCTTCAATTTTAAACTAGAAAAGATGTGCAATGTTTGGCTGTATGATTTCAGCTCTGATTCGTCGTTCTTCGGGCTCAGGCCAAACCGTGTGCACGTTTCCATTTGTTAATATGTTGTGTTATTGATTTAATCATTATTTTACAATTGTATTTCATTGACACATCAGAAGCAACTAATATACGACTCCAACGGAAGGAAAACCAAGATATAAAACAAGAAACACTGTTAATTTTAAGTAACATAAAATTGATAATTTTAAAAACATTTCGAATATTTGTCTTTTTATACATGGTTTATTTATTGTAGTCTAAATTAGGGGCTATGGACCCTACAGGCCACTAGTTTAATTTAATTACATGTTTTTTTACAGGTTTTGTCAGTGGAGTTACCAGTCATTAGTGTTGGAACTTGATGGAGATAGAGTTTAGAAATAAGTTAGTCAATGTAAACATTTTGTACAGTCCTAAAACAATGAAATAATAACATTCAGATGATTTGTATATTGTTTTCCCCATTAACATGAATTTTGTATTCATGTAGACTATCTGTGTGACATTTAATTCCTACCCACAAACTTCCGTCACATATATGGTAAGCTGGTAACACGTATTGTGGTCATTTACCACATATGCTGCCTCTGGTCACATAGGCCTATGTGGGCTGGTGACACAAATGTGATTACTGGCCACATAGAGTGACAGCCAAGGGTGCCCACAGAAGTTTTTTTAGAGGGGTAATATTGGTAACCGTTTCAGGGGTCAGAGGAAAAAGCCCTCCCCCAAAATATTGTAATATAGTTCACTAAAATACATTTTTGGGCTGCCTAAATGTTAAAAGTCTCTTCTTATAACATTTACAATATAAGTCTACCTGTTTGTCTCTACAAATATTGATTCAAATTTTGAGAAAATAAAATTTAATAAAAGCGATTAAGAACAAATAGGGTTTGCGAAAAGTGGCACATTTGAAACAATAAATACTGCTGAGCAAACATTCAATGGTGCGTTAAGTGGTGTCTAATACTAGAGCTGGTGTCTAGAGCAAAGTCCAACCCAGCCGCTTCTACTAACCCACTCACACTCCTTTTACCCTCTCCATCTTTTTACTACAACGCTCATGCTGGAGGACCCTGTGTCCTGTGCGATAGGAACTCCACACAGTGCTTGCCACTCAGGATCTTCCTTGCTTGTTAGAAGCATATTGCCTAAGCGTAAACACATGCACACTCACAACATTCTAGAACTGAAAGAATATGCTCGTCCCGTAAGCAAGTTTCCTTTGTACCTTCATAGACAAATAGAATGAATATAGACTGTCAAAGGAAAGATGGGCCGCTAGAGCGTGCTAAGTGTTCATCGACTCACCATCTGCTAACAGAAATATCACCCAAACAAAATGCTACCAACATATCAGACTCTTGTTTTGGATGATGTACAAAATCCTGAAATCCTGTAATTTTAACAAAGCCCACTTTTTAAAACGTTCCTGAAATTTACCAAACTCGGCAAAATAACGGAAAAACCCCTACTCTCCAAATGCCGGGGAATTCTCTAGAAGTTGGCAATCCTGGGTCCAACCACCAACTTCTCATGAAAACACTCGCTGGCGCTGCAGCGGTGTGCTCCGAAGCTACATGGCACTCCTAGGGGTGGACTTCAGAATATATGCTAAACACAGCACTGCTGTCGGTCTATATTCAATTCTTTTGTCTGTGGTACCTTACTTCTCTGTGGTGCTATTATCTGTTCTCCACTAAAAAAGATAAATTTAAATAAAAACTGTAGACTTGTTACATTCTAAATGCAATAATGTTTTTTTTTAAGTTCTCTTTGTTATGTTGTTCGACTGTGTTTCCATTTTCTACCAAGGTGAAAAATACATTTTAAATAATAGGCGAGTCAGGGCATAAAATAACATGTTTAACTGGGCGACACAAGTGTCACCCAGTCCTGAGATTTTGTCGCCCAGTGACTATGGGTGTTGCCGGCATATTTTTTTTTTTATGATCCACATTTTAAATTTATTGGAATTTAAAAAGTAACATTATGTAAATATTTTAGAGTAGGGTATTGAGGTATCATTTTGGCCCAAGAGGTTGTGAAGTGAGCCTTTGCCTGTCACAACTTTCTAGAATACGTAATTAAGTGAGATTAAATAAATGGACTATTTGCAAGCAAATATAATAGAAAAATTCATTAAAACATACTTAGAAATGTGTGATTTTCACTTTAATTTATGCAAAAATTCCAGGGGGAACCTTTGGACCCCCCTTTTTAATGGGGGTATCCCCCCCAGACCCCCGGTAAGTCCGGCGCCACTGTCGCCCAGTGGAAATCCCTTAAAATATGCTCTGGGCGAGTTTGTTAAAAAACTTTTATATGGTTCTTTATTGTTCAGTTATTTTGACCCTATCTTCCTTTGTTCATTATGTACCAACTTTTAAATGATTAAATCATGCTAATACATAAATTATATTCATATAATGCATATCCCCCCCCCCATTTTTAAATATTAAATGTTTTATTAATAAAGTTTTCTTTGAACATACACAATATAGATAGGTAGGTAGTATGTGTATAGTCGTACTCAATGGTAGCAGTAAAATATATCTAATTATATATAACCACTGACTTTTAGAGTAGACATAATAATCTATATGGACCAGATGTCGACAAATTGTTATTAAAATAGAAGGTGAATGATCCACTGAGTATGGTTCTGTCTAAATTAAATTCCCCCCTAATTTTTTAATAGGCCTACTGTAATAGTTGGGTTGATATGATTAGCCGTGCTGCGGTTACCATGGTTACCATAGGTTCTGGCGCACACCTTTGGGAGCGCCGTGTAGTTGCCGTAACTATATATTATGGCGCTCCCAGTGGTGTGCGCCAGAACCTATGGTAACAGCTGACGTCTATATTTAATTATTTTTGTATATGATATGATGACTAAAAATATGCTGTAGTTTCCAGTCCTTTCAGTTTTTTGCTCTTTAAACAAATGTTGGCTTAATCAACAGAAATTAGTACCTATTGTTATATGTAAAATCTGTAGGTTAACATATTCATAGTCATATTTAACCACTGCAAGTTACATAAATCTGTATTCCCTTGCCTGTGCTCCTATCCTACATAATCTTCTCAATGTTAGCACTCCATGAGGAGAAGTCGAACCAAATATTAACCTGTTGTTTTGCTTTGTTATATATTTTTATTTATAAATAATCTTAAGTCGCGGTTTACACTTTAGCATGTAATGCGTACTGCGTATACACCCACCGCTCTACCGCTATCCCAGCAGTTACACTATTCGCTGGTAGACGGTGCTGTAAGCGCTGTTGCACCATTCGCGCATGCGCAGACAGTCGCACGCACAGGTTGACGTCTCGAGTTGAGTTTCGCTTCTGTCAGTGTCAATCGGTGGACATTTGTTTTTGTGCGGTAGGTCTGTCGTCTGCTGTTGTCAAAGTGTTGGTGGCCGTGGTGTGTCATGAATTGTTATATTGCTACTTATCGGCTGAAGTGTCACTGCATTCGTCACATGGATTGTAGGAACTTGGACAGCTAAACCAAAGGTGAGGCAGGGCACAGGTGTTTACCACATCTTGTATATAGGTTACCCACTTTTACATCTCACTTCAAGGCAGTCGATAATAGAGATTGTTCAATTTCTCCAGTTAACAAATCCAAATCTGTTTGAATTAGGCTAATTGTTTAGAGGTATCTGTTTAAAAGTTTGAATTTTATCCGTGGTTTGTTTTTTCATTACGTGAAATAATTTGTTCACAATGATCAGGGAGTTGAAAAATCGTCATGCAAAACGTTTTTGTTAAAGGTTTTTTTTCATGTTTTGTTTCAGTTATTTTAGCTATTACCGTAAATATTTGTTCTGAAATCTTTTAAAAGCATAATAATAATGAATTAAAAATTTCCAGTGGTTTTACAATCTCACTGTGGATTCAAAATTAACTGTAGTAAATGCACACTAAATAATTTTTTTTTATTAAGATATGCCTAATTGTTGTTTTAGTTTAAACTTAATATGAAGCCTCACAATTTTATGCGTTAAGTGAATCATTGTTGGTAGGTAGGCTAACCATGTCAACTTCAAGGTATTTAAACTAATCGGAAATTATTAACATTTATATGTTTACTGTTTGATGACATATAACTAAAATACGAGATTGTTGCAAAATGATGTTACACCAACAATATTTATACTTTTCTTTAATTATCCATTGTTGTGATTATTTGTGACTCAAACTCTATTTGTGACTCGAACTCGAAAAATGGTACATTCGCTAACGGATAGAAAAGTAATGAATGCACATTCATTGAGCATTTTGCACTCAGTCGCTCGCTGATGTGAAGAAACATTCGGAAACATTTCATAGAATACTTTTTCCACGCGATTGCAACGTTTAAAAGCATTTTTGGTTGTACAGTTTTAATATAAATTTATTTCTGCATAAAGAAATACATTCCTTGTCATCTTTGCAAAAACCAAAACACCAACAACCTCTTTCCTTTTTTGAGTTGACTCAAAAATTATTTTAAAATGAAAAATGAAAAACATGGTCTATGTGCCCAGCCAAGTTATTATAAGGAACTTTCCTATCAAAACTAAATGTTTAGTAATTTGTTTGAAGTAATTTGTACAATGCACATTGAGTATAGGCCTACAGATTTTAAGTTCAATAGGTTGGCTACCGCGTTTCCCACTTTACAAGGTGTAAACGCATATGAAAAGGACGAATATTTAATAGTTTTTTTTTACCCAGAGCTTGTTTACATTTTGGTTTAAAGTGTATTATTACTTTGTATTAAAAACCCTCACAGTCGACCAGTTTCCAAGTTTTCAGAATTGTAGAGAAACTACCGTTTTTTCTTTTCCTCTACTCACGCAATTAATGTGTATAGTCAATGGCAATACCGTTGGATGCGATGTCCATTGGATTGCTCTGTAAACGATAATAAGACTATCGGTCAATGGTTACTGGTTCTGTCTGTTATTCACACAACACACGACATATCGCGTGTACAATATAGCACACCACTTCTTTCGATGTCATGGGAATTATCTCTTTGTTGTATGACTTGTATGAACTTACCGCTATCGTAGGCATATTCTTTTTATTTGCGTTTGTTTTACTTTCTACCAGTTTGATTTTACTACAGTCATTGACTTTATATCTACACGTGTAGATATAAAGTCAATGCTACAGTACAGCCGTTAATTGTTTTGATGTGCCAAGTGAATTCATGGTCAGATAACGGATATCAACAACTATAAAAAAGTACATGCGTTGTACCATAGTTAAAACTGCTATGGATCATAAACATAAACAAATGAAGTTTTTGGCCCGAAAATAAACATGATTTACCATTGCTTAAATGGAACTGCCAACATATTTTAATGCTATTAGTATAGGGGTTTTGTTTACTTTCGGGCCAAAAACTTCATTTGTTTATGTTTATGATTCATACCGGTATTTTTTCTAGTATTCGTGGATAAAACATACTCCCGTTGTACGTACTACTGTACCACAAAATCAGTAGTTGCAGGAATAGAATAGTTCATCTTTTTACCTCGTAGAAAAAAATTGTCTGATCGAGTCGAGGACATCAGCTGTCCATTTTAAACAGACTTAAAAATGTTGTGAGTGTTGGCTGTTCTTATTGTAATCGATAGGAATACTGTAACTGTGCATTTACAAAATGGGGGCAATGATGAGCATATTGAAAGTGATTTTAACACGCCAGAAGATTACTATAGTTATCGAAAATTAATAAATATCTTACAAATCTTTGTATGTTAATATTCCCCCTAACTACTGTAAAATTTTTAGACTTTTTTATTGTTATAGTGTTACCTAAACTCGTAACACGTAAAATAAGCGGTAAACTAAGTTCGGTTAATTGATTATTCAGGCAGGAAATGAGGTAGTGGTTCTCTTCCTTATCATCAGACTAGCTTCTTATCTCAACTGATAAGAGTCTTGGCTGTTCAAACAAGGTGTTATCATTCCATGGGCAAGGTAGGAAGACATTTTCTCTCCACTGCCTTATCTGTAACCTCTAGGTGGCACTGGTACTGCGTTTTCATATTCGTGCATACGAATCGTATGCATATTTCACAGAAAATCGAAGACCTATAGTTTTAGAACCCTGTCAGGTCGAATTAAATTGAACTCCGAAAATAGTTTAATTTAGGTTACCTTATTGCTCTTATAACTTACAACGTCTTAGCTATAAACAATCATACCTGTTGTACTAGTTTTTCACAAATCCCAACAGGGAAGTATGATTTCCCCCGCCCGAAAGACTTGCCTTGAGAGCCTAGACCGTGACAACCCAGCTAACCATCACTTCCTCTGTCGTTGTCCTGGTACTCCGTGCCCCCCCCCCCCCCCACTCTCTTTATAGCAGAGGAATCTCCTTTTCACTCATTGCCGAGCTTATAAAAGATTATTAAGGAGCTACTATGTGTGCTCTGTAAAATCACAGGGTAAAGAGTATTCCTAGCATTCTAGCGCCGCCTAGGAACTGGACTTGGGCCCAAAAAGTGTTAACTTAGCATTACATCTTTATCACTGTGGTAAGATTCAAAATATCACAAATCTTTAAGGGAATATGACAATCTATAGTTCCAACAAAAGAATCATAATGCCATATTTTTCTTACTTTATAGGTTTTTTTTTTGTCGTCAACCGCGTCGTCAAGTAGTCTCAGCCACTACACAGGATGAAACGTCTGGCAACAGTGTATAATTTCGTGACGACGCGGTTGACGTCGAAAAACACCACCATGAACTTTCTGGTCTTGCTTTTGTTTTATACCAAGAACTGAAAAACTTCCAGAATCTAGTGACTCTCGATGTTAAAAAGCGGGCCAGTGGCCTCGAAATATTCAGTATTCAGTGTTTTCTTTTGTGTTGTTTTGTGTAAAATGTGATGCCTACAATTTTTAAGGTAAGCCTGCTCACCCTGTCCTTTGTCTCATATGTCAACAACTAACTGATTGATTGGCTAGATATAACACAAAGTATCTCATTGGTACAACCAACAAATTATACAATACAGCACAATGTCTGGTCGCTCACTGTTACTGCGTTTTGCCACACGATCTGCGTGACATTACTGACATGGTGGCAAGTAGACGTGACAAATCCTAGTGGAGTGTGACAATAACAAGCTGAGTATTTCCTTAGCTCAGCACAAACCAGAAACCTCTTTGCAGTACGATATATGATACCGTTTGATACTCAGCAATCGTCGACTATTGGGTTGTCCTACGACCGCGATACAGTGAGGAAGGATCAAAACTTGTTGGGAATTGTAATGAAAAACGGGAGGAGTTATAAGAGCTATAAGATGGGATGTTCTAAGACTCTGTAAGTTTAGGGAACATAATATGTGCTATCAGGATGTAAATAGATGTTTCAATGTTTCACAAGCCTAAGGGAATGTTGTGCTTTCACAAAATTGATGGAAAATGTCCGCAAACCTAAACAACTCACCCTCACCAACAATAAACGTCAATCAATATATATTACCAATATATATACAACCATATATAAAACATATATTGAAGCGTATGTGTTTGTTTTCCAATCATTACGACCGAACAGAACCCAACCTATTTCATGATACCGTGTTAAATCTACCCACACTCACACACAGATAACACAAGTATAGTTGGTTTGTCCAATCAGAATGTCAACCAAAACCACTTTTGCGCGGTTTGACGCCCCCATTCACCGAGAGGTCGCGATATTTTTGGAACCAATATCAAATCTGGACGCAAGCCAAAATTTTATACTCACGCTCCCCCTCACTTCATTACCCATCCCATCTCTCTCTACGGCATTCTCTGATTTACAAAATTCCACCGGTATGGACTTTTGACATTTCGTCCCATCGTGGCAGACCTGAGATCAATCGTCAAACTATCATAACTTAAAAAATTTAACATACTTTACAAAAGGTTTTTCCGGGAAGTTGAACGTGTTTGCTACAAATGCCGGGTCGTCCTGAAAAGAACATAAGATTTTCCTGGTTTTCGAAAAATCACAAAATTTGATATTATTGATATAGCTTTAGAGAGAAGAAAAATATTATTACTAAAAATTACTATTGTAATATTAAACTGCAAGTTGCAAAGCAGCCAATTTGGAAACAATACTCTTGATTTTGAAGTAAGAGTTCTTCAAACCGAGTCGGTTTTAGTGTTCCTTATCCTTATTGACCCATCTTATATAATAGTACTTATATTTTTCGATTTGTGGGGTTCCTTTTCTTTGAATCGTCGTTAATACACAATTGAGAAGTTGGAACATCATTCCAGTTTACTCAAGGCTTATAAAAAGAGGCTACTACTTTTACCATCCTTGAGTTTGTTTATCTTCTATTCTGTTAATAGCTTTAAAACTGTAGCTCTATGTTTTTATGGAAACATAAATATCAAGTTTTTTTCGCAGATTTTATAAATAAGTTATTAGTTAGTTAAAAAAACCTTCAATTTTTTACAAATTTGGTTTGGTTCTTTGTTCCCGATTGTACACTGCCACACAGACGATAAATACATTGGAATTGGTTCGAAAGAAGTTTACTGGACTACTTTGACTCTTGGTCCAGTTTTCGTACATTGGTAACGCTTTAAATAAGAGGCAAAAACTGGCTAGTTTTCTATCTCAAATCGCATCACGTAGTTTCGGAGTTTAGAAGTTCCGAAGTTCCGTATCCTTCTCAGACGCTTTTGGATATAATTTCATACTCTTTGGACAACTCTTGATACTGCTTTTCGCGACTTGTCGCGTGGTCTGATCTCCTGCAAAAGACTACAATAATGCATCTCAGTCAGTTCATCTGCAGTTTTCCGCATCGATGAAGCATATCTCCCCCCAGGCACCGACCTTCAAACAATAACACAATGCTACATTCATACAGTTATGATACAAAAGCATGTCAGTGTTTTGACTAAGGATGTGCTGTGATTTCGCTAGTGAACCCGATAATAAGCTCTAAGGAGCTTAGTAGTTGGATTCATCGACTTCTTATATTTATTTAGTTTGTTAGTTATTAGTATTTTAAAAAATATAAAAAATAAATATTCTTTCATAATTTTTTTTTAACCTTGGGCGAAAATTCTATCTAATTTCTGAATGGACCTTATACTAAAAGCGCTCTTCAGAAATAAAGAGCATTAAAATACATAATGCGATGTATTTAATGGATCACGTTTAATGTATTGTTAATAATTGATTATAAGATCACCATTAATTATCATAGTCAAAACTTTTCAAATCGCAGCCGTAGATCTACCCATTGTAACATCAACGGGGATTTGTAATGTATTACAACACAAGTCAAAATTAGCATGCAAAGAATTAAAACACAGCCTAAGATTGTACAGTGTTTGGTTCATTTTTCCACAATACAATGGTGGTAAACTCCTGGGGTTTTCAAAGGAGCACTTACAAAAGTTTGAAGAAGTTCAAAGCAAATGATCTGATAATGAGATGCTTCGCTTCATTTCCTTTTGTCCTTTATGACGCTTTGATGGTCCATGAGAAGTGTTAGTGTAGTTTAATCAAAGGCGGTTCAAGTCCCAAAGGTCTCAACTGCAATTTTCCTCTGTTGTGTATTAAAAGAGTTGTGTATTAAGAGTGCAATGACTGTTTGTGCTCGTAATAAACACCAGATTTTTCCTAACACTATAATTAACTTATAATAACACAGATGAACTTTTTAGATGTAATATAATGTAATTTAGGTTATGTTTTTTGTTACATTATTTGCTTACCGGTTGTTAAATACTACCGGATCCGCGGCTGTGGTTGGTGTAGAAACGTCGACTGTGAAATCAGCTGATTAGCGATCGGGAATGATCCATCTAGAGTGGCAATTAGCTATTTCCGTACTGTTTACAGGTATGGCAATATGATCATTTCCATGCAGTGGTAAGAAAAAAACTATTTATGTACAAATTCATGGGTGTGTTTATTAATCAGGACAAATTTTATTCATCGATGTTCTGTAATAGCATAACACTCTAAAACATGATTAACATGCATATAAAAAGTACCACTTCATCAAAGGTTTGTGAAAATAATGTGTTTTAAAAAAAAAACTGGAAGTTTTCAAAAACCGTCAAACGGTTGTAAACTTTCCCTTAGTTTGTCATTTGGAAGGTTTACAAGCAGTGCGCCTATGTATTTTTTCAGGTCGTAGAGCTCCAGATTTTTTTCAGAGTTGTAGCCCAAAAAAAACTTAGACGGTCTTTTAGTAAAGTTTGCATTATTGGGTCCACATGTCCGAAAACTCCCCTAGCTTTCCTAGACTAAAGTTTGACAGTTTTTACAGATCCCAGAAAGCTAAGTCTGTCTTTTAGTGGGGTTTGCAATTGTCCCAAACTCCAAACTCTAGTTTGACAGGTGATGGTTTTGGTTTTGCAATCCAACATCTGGCTTTGTTATCAAGCTATTCCGACCCTTACCACATTTTCCTTCAGACTTGGAATTCTGGTTGGTATTTTATTTCAGAAATCGTCACGTTTTAGAACAGTTAGGTCTATTATCTTTATGACTGGCCAGAAATCAAGAAAACTCGTGTTCATTTTATCAAATGATGTAATAACTCGTTTTTTAAAACTCGTTCTTACTTCAATAATTAGGCGATTCTGGACCAGATTCCAGTTTTAATTGTGCTATCGAGTAATGACGCTATCTAGCCGCGGGTTTGTTCCCTAAAAAAAAGACATTAAAATGCAAATGGCATAAACACACAAAACAAACACATTCAACAACTGTGTTGACCCATTCATGTATATGTTTAGCAGCAAACACTAAAATAATCGGAATTATAATTCTAAGAGGAAGTTGAACACCGTTGGATATTTATATTGCATCATACTGGCAGTAGTAACTGTTTCCAGAAAAGTACAACAGTTAACAACACTGTAGACTGTTGTGACTTAAAGAATACTGTTCGTATACCTGACCTTGAAGCAATGGTAACTGTATTGTTTTACTAAACATTGCGTCATATCCGTCCGGTAATGTTGTGAGTTTTACGTGGGTTTTGTGTGAGCGTGTATGCATGCGTTAGCGAGCGTATCTTGTAAATGTGAAGAAGGACGGTCTCGTACGGGAATGAACTTTGCAATTAATTGAACTTTTTAACGTTCAACCACTCTATTTAATATTGTTTTGCGAATTTATATAAACCATTTCCATTTTAAGTATTATCTGACACCAAACGTTTATGGCGGTGTAAAATACGTATACATAGCATATTTTCTAAAGCGCGTGGCAACAACAATAGAACAAATCGACTACATTACCCTATCCATGTCAGAAAGTAAAAGGAGGCACGGGTCGATTTCTGTGGTCAGTGTCACATTCAATTGGGTCAGCTCTGAACTATCTGGACCACTGAACCGTATGGTGGGACGTGCAGTGTAATATTGTACAGTAATGTGTCGTTTAAACAATTATATGATTTTTTATGTGGTTATGTGATACGTTATTCAGTTATGTGACTTGTTATACATTTATTAAAATTGTGGTACAGTTAAAACGACGCGTTATTTAGTTATGTAAAGCATTATACAGTTATGTGACCTTTTATACATTTATTTGACTATTTATACAGTTACGTGACTTGTAATACAGTTATTTGATGTGTTATACAGTTATTTGACGTGTTATACAGTTATTTGACATGTTATACAGTTGTGTGACGTGTTATACTGTTGTGTGACGTGTTATACTGTTGTGTGACGTGTTATACAGTTGTGTGACGTGTTATACAGTTACGTGACTTGTTATACAGTTATTTAACGTGTTATACAATTGTGTGACGTGTTATACAGTTGTGTGACTAGTTATACAGTTATTTGACGTAATATACAATTGTGCGACGTGTTATACAGTTGTGTGACGTGTTATACTGTTATGTGGCGTGTTATACAGTTACGTACGTGATTTGTTATACAGATATTTGACGTGTTGTACAATCGTGTGACGTTTTATACAGTTGTGTGACGTGTTATACAGTTGTGTGACTTGTAATACAGTTATTTGGCTTGTTATACAATTGTTGACTTTTTATACAGCTGTGTGACGTGTTATACAGTTATTTGACTTGTTATACAATTGTTGACTTTTTATACAGCTGTGTGACGCGTTATGCAGTTATGTGACGTGTTATACAGCTATTTACAGTTGACGTTATATACAGTTGTGTGACGTGTTATACAGCTATTTGACGTGTTTATACAGCTATTTGACATGTTATGCAATTTTATTCGGTATATTAAGTTGTGTAACGCATACAGTTATGTGACGTGCTATGCAGTACCACTCTGCAGATATGTGATTGTTTGTTAACACAGAATAAAGAGTATACATTGATTGATCTACTATTTTTTGTGGCTATGGACATTCAGTTACGTAACGCATTTATTACTGTTACAACAGTCAGTTATGCGTTATGCGTTATGCAGCAGTGTGCTCGAAGGACCTTGGAGATGTGAACGGTGGGAGAGGCGCGTGTTTAGGTTGGCAACACTAACTGTAATAAAGCTGACAAGAGGAAGAAAGTAAAATATAATTTATAATCATTACTGTGTTATATGTATTTAGATGAAATATTCCACACCCTCCCTTTCTAATCGAGAGATCTTTTGAACAAAATGTTCCTAAACTTTACTGCAACAAGCCATGAATTTCGTTTTGTTTCCACAAATCCTGTGGATTACAACGGTGTGGATTTTTCGGGTTAATCAGATACATAGGTGGAGTGACAATAGTGATATTTCGTATCCGTGCAAGGTGCAGATGCAGAAGAAGAACGTCGTCGTGCCCCTACATGTGGCCGCCATGATGAAGGCCGCTCATTCTCTGCTAATTGAGTAATTGTAATTATGTTGACGTGTTTTCCTCTCTACTATGGTAATTAATTACATTATATATCTATGTATTTTTAATTACCGCTGTACAAGTGATTGCATTTTGACGCCCAATTATTTTACTGAAACAAACATCGATGAGTATTTTTATAGTAGAGTGATAGGAAAATAAAATAAGAATAAAATTAAAGAGCAAATAGTGTATTGCACCAAACAATAACATGGTAAAACAACTAATTTATTATTTTTTCAGGTTTGTGTTGGAGTATGTTTATAATCAAACTGACCTTCGTAAGTACGTACTAATAATTGGGTTTAGAAACAATTAATACAGTACAACAAAACTAATTTCTAAACTTATTTATGCAATTTATTATTCTACCGCGGAACAACAACACAATACAAACTGTATACTCTCCAATTTAAACTATTAAATAGGCCTACGAGTCTATGTGAGTTTAGAAATAAGCTAATGTTGTGGTATTTTCAATGTACACATTTTATACCTTAGATTCAATATTTATTTTTTACAAAGAATCATAACTCTTTAATAAATTACAATGGTCATTTTCCCTCCGTTTTTCCGCTACCTAAAATAACTGGCATTAACAACACCACTTGTTTATTACCGTAACACAGGCCACAGATCGTCAAATCGAATTTCACTGTGTACACCTGTGCACGTATAGTTACCTAGTTTTGCGATTCACATTAAAATGTTTTCAATTTGGTATTACACGTAAACATATAATAGTTAAAATTAATAATAGTTTATAATGAGTATAATATACATGTACGTCAACAGTGATGTCACTAATTGACGACGATGACGTAGTTATAGGGCAAGTATTGACGTCACGAGTAGAGTGATTAATATGACAGATGATGTTTGTGTTTGTGATGGACTACCTCAGGGCTCCATGACGGCACCTAATTTCTTTCAATCAATACGTGTTTAATGCAAAAAAGGTAATCTTTGTTTAGGTTTTTAATACAATTTTTCTTAATATTTTCTGACAAAATACCTTTTAATTATTATGCTTTGTTTCTTGAATCCAAACAAATAAAAAAATGACCCTCAACTTGAAGACTCTTAAGATATCCCAACGATCACATATAGGCCTACGAACTTACAATCAGTTGTACAATTACCATTGACTATATACCGTTGTTAGGCTTTAGTCAAGCCTCTTTACATTTAGCTTACTGTATAAATTACAAAATGAAACTTTGCGCAATTCTATACAAAACGTATACGAACTTTCTTTAAACCCAAACATAACCCTCCTAAATCTACATAAAGCTTCACAAACATCTTTTTCGAGTAAATAAACAAACACCATTCATTGTAGGCTACTGACCAGCTGTTTCATTAACTAAATTAAATTAAATCATGTAAAGATGTAAACTTAGGAAGCATGGCAGGCGTAGCCCTTTGGAAATCAGCCTTTGGGGCAGAGCCCTTAGGAAATTCGTCCATATCAATACTTTTCGGCAAATCTACACACTCTAAGCTTCATTTGTATGTGCCATATGCCTATATTTTTATTTGGTAAATGGCCTTAACCGTTTACATAAAATTTGATTGTATCACTTTAATAATATAATAGATACTAATTACTATGAAATAATATTGCTAAACACACACAGCATGGAAATCCGCTTACTTACAAAATGCATACATCATGTGTAGTAAAAGATTTAATTTTGCTCTTAATAATATACATAACAACCAAACACTGAAATTAAAAATAGTTGCAATCCTTCTTTACGAAATCCTGGTTTGAAACTTCAAATTCAAAAATTCAAATTTAATTATTTGTGATATTATTTCACATTCAATAATTTCAGATTCAAAGTTTACGATTTGTTTGAAAATAATTTTGAAGATAGAGGTTCAAAAAGCAAATTATGTTATGATTTAAATTTGAAATAATGTTAATGTTGCATAGACAAGTGCATCAGTATTTATTAGAAGTTTATCACGTTTTTCTTTTAAGTCGACCTTGTATTATCTGTAGCCAGCTGTAAGATATCATTCAAATTAAAAAAGGCAGAAACCCAACAAACTCTTGTTAACAAAATAGGTTACTCACTATTTTATGATTTAAATATTAACCTAATCCAAAGTGATCTCAATCATAAACATACAAGTACAACACGCCACTAACTGCAAGTACAGCATAACAATCTTTGACCGTATACTCTGATACCATGTACTGTCACAATGTAAGTTGCAACACAATATCACATGGTGCAGTGCATTGTTGCCATAATTCCCGATCAGCTGTTCCACTTGCCGCCATTTTGCTTTACGAGGGAAAGCCCGTGTGAGACCGGCTCCATAGAGTACAGACGTGGTAATTGACTTATGTAACGTATTAACGCACAGGTTTCATAAATGGTGCAATGTTTGGCAAAACCGCTCATTTGTTAGGGAGCGATATCGTGGGAGACTTTGGTTGATCTAGTGTATCAGATTTTTGTACATTTTATATTGTGTAGAATAGCTAATATTTAGTTTGTTTCGATTTTGTAAAATTCTATGATTCTTTGTACGTATGGTTTGAGAGTGTAGTATGTACACGGTAAGGTCACTCGTGTAGTATCCTTATATACAATACGTGAAGGAGATTTCTTCAAAACACTACTCCTCCAATAATAATGGACGGGTTTTTACAAACGATGTGTCAAAATTAAGTATTTTTTGTGTAGACGCCCCCTTTCACCAATTCCTGTAATAAAAGTCTTCGGGCTTTGCCCCATAGGTCTTCAAAATCCCAATGTATTTCTTGTGAAGAAAAGATGTTGTTTACTTAAACAGACGAATAATTTGTATTAATTACTGCTGTTCATAGTAAACACACATGATACACACAAGAGCATTCGTTTTCAGAGTGAGTTCGTTTTCAGTTTTGATAACTTCAGTGGAGTGAGCGTTCGTTTTCAGAGCGAGTTCGTTTCCAGTTTCGATAACTGGAGTGGAGTGATTGATTACATTATCGAGTCGACTCTTTTAAGTCATCGAAAATTGTGGCTGTTATTGTTTTTGAAATATAATGCATGTAATACTTTGCAATTGCTTGATTTCGAGCAACAGGTGCACTAGTGTTTGTTAATTAGGTTCTAAGTATGCTGTTGCAAAAAGATGGCGGATTCTCGCAATTTTCACTCCCTATGTCAAAAATACCTATATTTGGATTTGGAATCACCCACACATATAACACAAGGTGTGACGATTAAACCACTATTTCACTAGTTCCAGTACAAACGAGTTGCTATTCTCACTGCTCACTTATAAACAAGCCCATTTCTTTAGTCTTTACGTTTGTCCAATTTTGTTGAAAACACCTTTTACAACAAAATTACAGCAATCAATGTACTTCATGCAATAAGGGATTTCTCTGTATTCCTTTTTCACAATTCTAACAAACTGACTTTTATGATTGAGGTTTCGTTATTTTAAAGCTTATGACAAATATAGATGATTTAACCAACAACAAATTGTCCGAGATAAAGCAAAACTTCTCCATACATTCATGTAAATTTATATAAGAATTTGCTACAAATTAAGAACAATTCTCCAATCAATTGTATTAACCCCCAAATGACCAGCACTGTGGGATCCTATTCTGAAGACATTGCAGAACACAGGCCTAATCCTAACTGGAGCGAAACCGACTGAGTTAGGACACTTTCTACTGTGCAACCTGCTTTGTCTGGTATCTTGATCTTGATAAAACACAGTGTTGTCCTGTTGCAAATCTATCGGTATTTTGGTAATTAAAATTCTAGTTGGTTACTTAATTAAATATTTATCCGTGTATCACATTTGAGCAAGCACTCGATATTGTTTCACCCGAGCGATGCCTGGTAGAGCGTGATTGGTAATGTATCACCGTTTATCCTGATGTTAAAACTAAATTACAAGTCAAGTCCCTTCAAACGCACGCACCCCCACAGGTCTCCATCGGCACCCGTTTTGCTAACACTATAGATCCTCTTATTAGGGCAGATTGAAATTTTTCGCTTTACACTTAAGGGAAAAAGAAGAAGGCGGTAAAATTTCATTCATGAGCATATAGTTTTAGGTTTTACGGTACAATGTTTACAAGCTGGTTAACACGAATAAAGGGTAAACAAAACCTGTTCTAAAAATTAACAAAAAAATAAAATAAAAAAACTGGGCGAAACATGTTTTGAAAGATTAATGGCATGAAGTGTATTGTGTACACTTACTACTGACTAAGACTAGCCCCATGACTACACCATTTTGACCATTTTAAGACACAAAAATGCCACCGAGTCATTTAGCTATTGTGGTATATAGTCAATGGTAAAAGACAATAGCATGGGGGAACTCCGATCCCTCCTTTGATGTATGCTCCGATTTCCTTTTCCTTTTTGAGGCCAAAGACACCATCCGATCAAAAATAAATTTAATACATAAAATATTCATTTATTTTAACAACTTGTGAACCAGCATGATCAGACTGTGGGAACAGGGGTGTATGGGGTAACAATTGGGGTCTCCCATATTTGGACATTTTTGCAATTTCTTTAAAACTATTTTTTAGAGCTTAGTAACAATAAATTAGTTTATAAGCGTTGCTGTGTGCTTGTCTTCAAACCATTTTGAAGAGCTTAAAAAAACAATAATTTAGTATATTGAGTTTTGTACAATTATTGGTTAAGGGAAAATATAAAAAAACCGCAAATTAAAAATTGTTATGTTATTTCGATGGAGAATAAGCACTACATAAGAATACATGGAGAATAAGGTTGCTTGTTTATGGATATATTTTGAACAAATTTGGTAATTCTTTTTCTCATATAGGCCTACTGTTAACATTTGATCCAAAACACTCTACCCTTCCCTGTAGCAGCAAACCTAAGTACTGGTACTAAACTACATAATGCTTATTTAGAATTAACCATCAAGAGGATTCTATAAAAAAAAGAAAAGGATTTCGCTTCATCCTTAAATTAGTCTGTAATTTGTAGTTGTATGTATTATATGTTGGCGATATACACTATTGTATTTATCATTGTAAAATTTGTGCCTATGAAATAAAGATGATTTGATTTTTTTTATAGGGAATGAATATGTAATTTTTAGGGTGTCATTTTAAGGTGATATTTGAGTGAAAATCCAACCAGACAAATGGTAATTCGCTTAAACTACAGGTTTGCTGTGGCGGGGGTATTTGGCTTTGACTAATGTATGTTTATTTTTATTTTTTCACAGACTGGAAAATAACATAAATAAATTGGACGATATTTATTTATAAACTAGGCTACTGTAGTACCATAGAATATAGATAATATTTGTTCTGGGGTATTATAAACAAAGAGTGAAGTGCACACTGTTAAATCAACACTAAAATAAAAACCTTTATTGTACTTAAACGTAACCGTGCATAAACTCACGTAAAAAAGCTTTAGAATTTAAAATAATATAGAATAATAAAATAAAATAATAAAATCCTTCGTTATGACAGAACGATGGTAAATGCAACATTGTGCATTAAACTGATGTATTTAATTAACGAAAATGTTTACCTTGTACAGTATGTGGTGTTTCGAATCTGCATTGTTTGTTTATTATATTTGGAGTAGTTTTTGTTTATAAATAAACATCCGAACATTTTGATAGTATACTAATATAACACATACTCATTACTCCCTTTGGTATAATACACATAAACATGATTTTAATACACAGCCATTTCACTACGAATAATTTATTAATAACACATTATCTTTGCAGCTTTTATTTGCAGAATTTTTTCAATATTTATACGTCATAGCAAATTTTAAATAAACATTTCGTAAAAAAAATATGTCTAGACATGTATAAACAGTATGAACAAACTTCAATAAAAGTAGTTAAATGTTGGATTTTTTGTTGTACAGTTTCTTAACAAATATTTTGCAGCAATTTTATAAACAAATAATCAATATAACTCAAATACTATACTTAAGTATAATTAAAATCGTAATAATATAGAATGATTATGAATTTTATTCGCCTCTGAAACAAAAATAAGGTAAGAAAAGATACAGAAAATAAAACTATAATTTGGAGAATATATTGCTATCATTATTCCTCTCAGATAGGTAAAAAATATAATTCTCATTAGTAGAAAAATGCCAGTGCTCTAAAATTAATTATTTTCAAATATTAAAAGGAGTGGTTCACGTAACTAATACAATGTAAAACAATATACTGCAATTACCAATTATTAGGATAAGATGGGGACGTTACTAAACCCGTACACCACACTGAACATAGCCCCTTCTTGGAATAAACGTTGCTCCTGCAACTATAGAGACGTTCACTATGTACACAGCAGTGCTGCAGCGAGTATTGCTCGAGTTGCAGGCGCTGAAAAAATAACGGTTCTTCATACTATTTACAGACAATGTAGTAACCCCAATTGGTTACTCTATTGTCCTTGCAACAATAAAAACTACTGTTTATTGTATGTTCTGCGGGTATATCTTATAGTCCCTAAGGAAAAAGAAATCTTAGATCGAGGTTATCAGCTGTGTTAATTATTCCGACTTTTTTTCGAAGAAAGTAGTTTCAATAAAAAGTGTCTGCAAGCATGTTCTCTTGTATCACTAAAATATCTTCTTTATCGTTTGAACTTACATAAAACTATTAAATGGTTGCATTTTCGTCCCTCAAATTTCAGTAACGTGAAACTGGACTCTGGAGCTCGTGTCAAAAGTTATGAAATGTAGGTGAATCTCCAGAGTTTCCAAAAAAAACCTGTAATTAAATGCTTATATTGTTTATTTTTTATTATTTTCTGTCGCATCAAAACACATTAACTTTTATTATTTAGTCTACTTCCTATTATTGCACAGTGCCATTATAATAATATCAAGAAATTGTTGTACAAGCAAAACAGTTAATTTAGGACAACACTATTTTATGGCGAAACACTATTAGGTATTAAAATAGATTTATATTTTTATAAGTTTTATATAATACATCTATTCGGAATATAGTTAATTTTCAGCAGGTTGTGATAGACCGTTCGTTGGCTTACGCGATTGTAATGTAAACAGTTGGTTGACTCTTCTAGACATCAATGATGAACTGATGAACACCGAAAACAATCTCGTTACAGAATTGTAACATCGACGGGGTTTCCAATTAATTTTAATCCGGAAAACTCTCACAGAATGATAACCAGGTAGACTGTGATGTTAATTAATGTAAAAAACTCATAGTGGTTTATGAGTCTCTATGAACTTGAACTTCATTTATGTCCCGAAACTTGCTAATTAAAAAATTCCTTAAGTTGCGCTTTCAAATACTGTAATACGTACTTTAACTCTGTGTGCGTTGAGAATAAATAAAATATTTTAAAAGTAATTTGTTCACACAACAATGTTGTCACTTTAATAGTTTCAAACTCCCAGTGAATTCCCTAAAAGTAATCCCCCTGAAAATACCATTTTGTAATTGTTCCATGCCAATGAATACCGCCATAAGGTTATCTGTATTCATTGTCCATAAGTTACTGATGGAATAGTACAATAATACTTATTAACAAATAGTATTTATTTAGTTTCAATACTTTGGATCTTTGTAGCAGAATACGTTTAAGATGCTTTTAAGAAAAAGTAGTCTAAATTCTGTTGGATTTTACAGTATTGGGATTGAACCCGTTCCTCTGCACGAAGACTTGAGTCATGAACCAATTATTTTCTCATATAAAGGTTTTTCCTAAAAAAAATTGTAAGGAACATAATCAAGAAAATCAGCTGTAATGATGCTCGGAACGACTAAAAACAACGTAGGCCTAACAGTAAACATTCAAGCTTTTTCAGTATCGCAATGACGTCTTCTCCTCTCGGTAAATTCCATGAAAGGATTAGAGCAAAAATTCCCTGGACCTTATACCGCTTCCTGTCAAAGACTCAAGTCAGCTGTATTTTTACCAGGTGACAAGTCGCCCTCGCGGCATTGGATTCTCTGATACGCCAGTTAGTCCAGTAAATCTGTCATAAAATATGGGGTTGCTGTGCAAAAGGTCGGGTAGTTCTGATTTTTGGATATGTTGTTAGTATTGGGCCCATAACATAAAATCCAAGTTATCCACCTCGAGATGCTGCCGCTCGCCACGGGGCGCGCCACTTGTTATCGAAGTATCAAGAATATGGCAATTCCTATTGTTTTTCTCTCAATATCGCGAACCGCTCATTTTACCCAACATTTTATATTATTACATTAAAGAAGAATACATTTTTGACAGTTTAAGCCCAACAGCAAGTATATAGCGTAAATAATGGTCAAAATACAGACCATCAAAATAAATAAATTTTCCAAAGACCGATAAAAATTGTGGTTTTTTTAATATTTCCACAATATAGTTGTTTGAAGCAAACACCGTATTGATTTAGAGAGTATGCCAGTTTATTTGCTATTAATAGAAAATATATGAAAGCAAGATTAAAATTACCCCCACCTCAGCAAACCTGCAGACTAAGCGAATTTCCATTTGCTTGATTTGATTTTCACAAACCTATTTAAATAACATTAGGTTTAACTGGTGCCTAGGTTTGCTGCTATTGGGAGGGTAAAGTATATAAAATAATAATAGTATGATAAGAAACAAATAAATTTACCCAATTTTATAAAAATGTGTCTATAAATAAGGAAAATAACAATAATTAAAAATCTTCGCTATTGGAATAACTTGAGGTTTTTTAATTTACATTTTTTTAATTTTCTCCGTAACCAATAACTGTAAAAAACATGTTAATGTACTAAATTATTTGTTTTTAAGCTCTACAAAATTCTTTAATGATACAATTGTAAAATTGTATGTTTTGAGGGTTAAAAATTTAAAAAAATATTCTTACCGGCAAAATGCCTATAAAGCAACCGTTCCTATGGCCTTATCATGCCGATCATGCTTTGCGAACTCGTTTTAATAAATAAATGTGCGTGTGCATGATTCAATGATTTATATAGGCCATTAAGCAAAAGCAATAGGCTAAGTCACTTACAATACAAAGTAAATGATAAATAGTCCATCTCTTGATTCACAAATAAAAGTAATGTTTGTACCAAATTCCACTAAATCGGATGATGTTTGGGAATCATCGTGTTAACGGATGATAGTAACTTTTTTGGATACAGTTTAGTAAAATCTTTAGTTTTCTTTTTTGATACAGGGTCTCCAAAAAACTTACCTAGTTTGAAAATGTATTTATTTATTGTACTAGATACAAACTACTGTTCGACGACTGATACCATAGAGAAGGCAATGCTGATACATTAAATGAAAGGTAATAAAATAAAAGTTATTTTAACACTATCACACCTCAATATGCGAACCATTTGTAGCCCTGCAGACATGCAAGCTATTTTTACTCATTTTTTTATTAATATTTTATTTTTTGTATTATAATTTATTACCAAAACTATGTTCAAGGTCAAATAGGTGTACGCAACTTATTGCCAACGTACGAAACTAAAACTTTGAAGTATACTCTACACAGCACGAAATGATTATTACTCATCCATTTGAACAATATTATCGTGAGGTATGTTTAAAACTATGGAGTATTTTTCGGACACCCGGTATATATATATATATTTATATATGTTATAACAATTTGAACCAACAGTATTTTTGGCCTCTTAGAATACCAAAATGAAAAAGTAAATCGGTCCCGGGTCTAGGTATTACCATGAGACCTACTGTAATAGCGTATTCCCTATAAGGGAAATTTGCTAATAATCAGCATATCATTTATATTGAATGGTGTGTGTTGAGGAAACCACTATTGAATATTTTCATCAATTTCGTTGTCTCGAGCAATGGGAGAATGGCTCACGTCAACATGTTGCTCACTGTTAATGTTCAACTGACGTCATTTTTTATAATATTTCTCAACTTCCTACAGATTTGATGAGGACGGATCATCCCAAGCGCCCATAAGTTACAACCTTTTGTCTGTTATCCCTCGTCCCCGAGTCAATCCACCAGAGCTTTTCATTGTCTTTATGAGGGCCTGTTCGATGGCCTAAACAAACCAAATTCCACACCAGAACTTGTATGTACGTCTTGTAGTGAAATTTCCGATCTTTATGATTTTTTTTTTGTTCTTCAATATCAATCCTGTATTTCTATTCATATTCAGCATGTCCTGTATAGATGGACGCACTTGGCGTGGAAAAATTACCCGCTGCATGGAAGATCTGTAGAGTGATTGTAATTGGAAGATCTTATTTGCCTGATCTTTCAGCCTCAATAAACTGTTAACTATGTTAAACTGTTTTATTTTGTTTTCATGTGAAAGTATTGTACCCAAAGCTTAGCTTAAATGTTTATGTATAAACATTTGACAGCTTTGGGAAGAGTAGTTTTGCCGTTGAAGGTATATTTTGAAGGTCTGTTTTTCGGCATGTAAACCTACATTTATCAAAACGAGTTAGCGAAGCATGATCATTGAAGTATAAGACAAAACTTAGGAAATTAATTTATGTTTTTAGAAACGTACGCGAAATTCCTAACATTAATGAAATAAAAATGTTATACTATGCATTTGTCCAATCGGTACTTCAATATGGAATTATAGTATGGGGAGGAGGTAGTAGCAATATTTTAAAGCCACTGTTTGTCATACAAAAACTAATTATTAAAATAGCTTTTTAATTCAACAGGCGATTCCCTACAAATTTATTATTCAAAAACACTCAATTACTTTCGGTGCGTCAACTTTTTATCAAAACTTTACTTGTATATACCTACTCCAATCAAGATTCGATAGTGACGCCAATCACACATAACTATCCCACCACAAAAGCTGTAAATGTAGGTATGCAGGTACCCCGAGTTTTCAAGTCTGCAAACCTTATCAATGCTTTTTATATTGCGAATTTTTTGTATAGGAATATACCATCAGAGATTATAGATCTACAGGTTTCTCTTCCAGTTTATAAACGTTCGGTAAGCAGTTGGCTGTCGGAGATTGGTCTCGATCAGTCTGAGACACTTATTAGTTCAGTACACAATACATAATAATAAATACACAAGTACACCAAACAATATTTAGCGTACAGATATTAGTAACTGCAACTCCATTCACTCGACTACCTTTTACTTAGCATTAACTGTTCCTGTAGCTGTCTCATAGCTTAGTTGTAAATAGTATTTTGATTAATTAATTTTAATTTTTAAGAATATTTCTAATTTGATTTGTAATAGAGCTCGTCCTGCGCACAGGTCTTTTACGGCCAATGCGGGACTATTGTTCGTATTTTGTATATGTATATATAAAAAAAATCTTTGGAAATAAAACAGATTTTGATTTGATTTGATCAGGTCATGGGAACGGTTGCTTTATGGGGGTTTTTAGTTAAGAACGGGTTTTTCGTATTTTTGACCCTTAAAACATACAATTTTACATTATATCTCTAGACCATTTTGTAGAACTTAAAAACAAATAATTTAGTACATTAAAATGTTTTTTTTACAGTTATTGGTTACGGAGAAAATTAAAAAAATTTTAATTAAAAACCTCAAGTTATTCTAATAGCGAAGATTTTTTAATTATTGTTTTTTTCCTTATTTATAGACACATTTTTATAAAATTGGGTAAATTTATTTGTTTCTTATCATACTATTATTATTTTATATACTATATTACCCTCCCTGTAGCAGCAAATCTAGGCACCAGTTAAACCTAATGTTATTTAAATAGGTTTGTGAAAATCAAATCAAGCAAATGGAAATTCGCTTAGTCTGCAGGTTTGCTGAGGTGGGGGTATTTTTATTCATGTTTTCATTTATTTTCTATTAATAGCAAATAAACTGGCATACTCTCTAAATCAATACGGTGTTTGCTTCAAACAACTATATTGTGGAAATATTGAAAAAACCACAATTTTTATCGGTCTTTGGAAAATTTATTTATTTTGATGGTCTGTATTTTGACCATTATTTACGCTACATACTTGCTGTTGGGCTTAAACTGTCACAAATTTATTCTTCTTTAATGTAATAATATAAAATTTTGGGTAAAGTGTGCGGTTCGCGAGATTGAGTGAAAAACAATAGGAATTGCCATATTCTTGATATTTCGATAACAAGTGGCGCGCCCCGTGGCGAGCGGCAGCATCTCGTGGTGGATAACTTGGATTTTATGTTATGGGCCCAATACTAACAACATATCCAAAAATCAGAACTACCCGACCTTTTGCATACCAAAATGTCTTATTTTACTGGACTAAGTGGAATGTCGTAGTCAAGGTGTGTCGTTCCCCCTCCACTCACTCCAGCCACTCGTACCGTACGGCTTCGGCTTCACTTCGTTTCGTTCCGTTCCGTTCAGTTCAGTCGAGTTGCCGAGTTGGCGAGTTCTACACATGGCGGACAGTTGACAATAGTGTAACGGCTTTTTGGCGCTTAGCTGTCCCTTAGCCGTTGATTTCGCGAGTTTCGTGTCTATTTGTGTCGTTTTCGCGTTAAATTCTTCCGGTTTTGTGTTAAGTTTAGTGCTGTGCTGTATTCCAAGGTATCTGAGTTGGTTTCTAGGTTATGGTTTGCCTACCTTTCCCCTTGTGGAAGTATACCTTTTACCTGTGCTGACGTTTAGGTGGATTATGCAACAGTATTGATTTTGAAGGCGTTGAATATGTTTTAAATTGGTTCAATCAGCAGATACTGTGCTATTTATGCGATTTGGTGAAGTTACAATTACAAGTTTTGTCAGGCTTTTCCACAAAGGTCTCGGCCAAAGTTTGTTTGTAAACATCATGTTTTTGTTTACGTTGCTTCGTTGATTCTAGTACCTAACGTTGTAGCTTTGTTGTAGCGTAACCTATTCTAATTTACCTATTTTTTAAAGTTATTTTACAAAATTATCAGTTAACTTGTTTTACAAAACTCATTTCAAGTTTAATTACCTTACGTTGTTTCTTATTGCATGATAATGTTAACGAGACATTAGTACCTATTGGATACTTTGCACAGTTTTTTAAATTACCTTATCACATTTTAAGCCTAACTTACTTTATTTTTATAGCTTTCGTAAGTTTTCTTCAATCGTGCCCACCAAAACTTTCAATAATCCTTTGTATACTCCATTGGGGAAATGCAGGCAAAAATCTAGCTAATCATTTATTTCAGGAAGGGGTTGATAGGTATTATAAATTACGAATCAGTGATTATTAGTTAAATTTGTGATACTTCTGTGCAATGGGAGGAACTCAATCGACGCACGAGCCTTTGGATAGATCAAGGAGTACTTCGTTCAAACGACATGCCAGCTGCCGACATTCTAAGGTAGGTAAGTTAACTTTAGGGTGATTACAGAAAGAAATGACTTAACTTAATAAATAAGCTTTCCAACTACTACGTTAGTAAACATATAATCTCAAGTTACCTTGTTATATTTTGTTTAACCTTGACGGAACTGAGGTCTTAAATAATTCGCAAAGTGAATCTGGGCATTATTATTTTTGTTTTACTACGCTTTCGGCTTTAAAAATACCTCGAAATACCAGGGCTATACTACGTCAGTCTAATGGTTGTACATCATTGAACGATTTACTTATACCGGTATTGTTTTCGAGGTGTTGCTTTTATTAGATTCTAGCATCGAAATCGTAGTTCATCAGTTCATCTCATCATTATCAAAGCCAAAACCTAATCGTAGAGACTATAGGTTGGTTAGAGTTTGAGGTAAAACAGCCCCTCAAAGAGTTAAGACTCGAAGAAGATAGAGTTGATGCTTTGGGGAATTGGTAGTTTTATCTTAGTTAGGGTCACTACCACTACTTTTTTATTGCGATTCCGGTATGTTTAACAGTTAGTCTAGTTCATAAACAAATAACACAACCACTCTACCTACATCATTTAGTATTTAGTTCATTCCTATCCAACATTCGAGTTTGAGCATGAGCAGAAGGCTACGTAACTTGCTGCATCAGTTCTTTGGCGTGTTATGTTAGAAGACTGTACCTTTGTCTCCGTATTTATACAGTGCTTTAAACGGTTTGACAACGTTGTAAAAAGAATCCAACTATAGTCACAGTCCTCCCTGTGTGGTGAAGACCCACACGGACCAGGTGGCCTTGAAGACCTGTGGGGAGTACGATGACTCCCAGCTCTGGCCGACCTTCGCTTTTGTTGCTTTTTGTGGCTCAATCCTTGTCTCAGACTTGGGAAGGAATCCGAGGGGAATAGGGGATGCATAATGACGTGTCACGGTCACATCTTGGGGTTGATAGTGTAGGTAACTCAGCTGAAGTCAAAAGTAACAATGATGATTTTTTAATTAGGCTAAACTAATTTTGAGTCAATCTTTCATACCGTAGAAACTCAAATAACTTAGGATACATTACGGATTTAACTTAATAACTATGTAAATAGAACTTTTAAGGTTCCTTCCACAGCTGATCTTATTCCTTGGAAGATTGGCAATACTATGCCTTCACTAAATCTCCATACTCTTATAATAGCTAGCACAATAACACCCGCGACATAAAAAAGGCTAACCATTGTGTCACTTCCTGCGGAAATCTCCGCCCACTCGAACAATTGGAGACTTTTTATTGTAGAAGAAACTGCAGCTGTAATTTGGATTTGACGCTAAGTAATGTAAATTGTATTTTTACCTCCAAAAGCAAATCTTAAAGTTGGTGATCTAAAATGAGGATCAATAATGAATAGCAAAGTAAAAGCCACCTGACGTAACGTGAGAACCGTATGTATCCGTGTCCGGTCAGGTAAGGGGGGGGGGGGGGTGAGGGCAGGGGAGAAACGAAATGAACAGCTGCTGTATTTCTCCCTTCGGTGAGGACGCATCTGTCGTATCGTAGGCATTCCCTCGCTTACCAACAGTAATACAGCAGCACCATTGATAAAACATACTTCCTTTAGTTAGATTTCGAATCTTCGTGGATCAGCTGAAGACAATTTGATTGTTGTGCCTAGTTTCGTCTAGTACTCTGTGGACAGGGGTCGTGTTTTGTTTAAAATTAGTTTCTTGTTATTTCAGTCGCTTAAAACCTCGTTTAACCAAATAAAACGATCTTATGGTAAACAATAACTCGTCCCCTATTAACCAAAAAGTACCTAAAGCACAAATCAAGTAATTTTAACCCTAAAATAATATGCACTAAATTTCGTTGCCACTAGCGATCAATGTTACCAACATGAGCTAGACACGAAAAACGAGTTTCAAAATGTTGAATGGGGTGAGAAGTCTGTGTTAGTTAGTCTATGGCACCTACTACAGTACATCCATTTTAATAGAAAATTTTATGTTATATCACATCAATTGTCATAGTCCTAATGTTATGTTATATCACCTCGGTACCTAACAAGACTCTCATGGGAATTATTCAATAAGACTTATTATCAAGGTTGACTTCTTATCGAGGTTTGCAAAAACATGTAATTAGGAGGGGTAAATCACTTCAAAAGGGGTTTTGAAAATTACACTTTTGATCAAGGATGGCTTGTTAGTTAATACTAAGGGGAGAAAATTCTCGTTAATAGCATATTCTTTGACGATACGACTAATGTTAAAATTTAATAGAAATTAAGAGGGCTACAGCTAGTTTTTGCAGAACTTACAGTAATGGGGTGTCAACTTCATCATCCAGTTGTCAACGGTTAAGATTCTAAAATGTTTTATACAATTCGTGTTTTAACTTTTTAAATAGCATTCAGTTGGCTTAGCCTAACTGTTAAAAATTTGTATCAGATAGTTTAACCGGAAGTGACATTATGGATACAATGACACCATTGTTATTGTTTTAAATAGGTCTACTTAAGCTCATTGATCAAGATAGTGCTAATGTCCGAGATATCATTCTGGTTCCGATGACCTAGAACAACCAACTCGCCAACTGTCATGTCCACCGCACGAGTATGTTGATATTTAGGTAAGTTGAAAAATCCGTGAATACCCACACATGGGGAATATATTCCGAGACCAACAATGTATCTGGGCTGTAATCGCTGTTATGATGTAACATGTTTATACTCAGCCAAGAACACTTTTTACCGTTGATTGCATTGTATTTAGTAATCCATTAAACATTAGAATTTTGTCATTGACTATTGAAATTTTGCATCTCCCCTAGTACTGTAAGTGTTTAATTTCTCTTTTAACCATTATTTTCAGGGGACTAGTTTTAGGAGTTTTCTGTCTCGGTCACTCAAACCCAAATGAGAAAGAAATCGGTGACATTTCGATATATGTTTGTGTAGATTTTTTATTCAATAACTTTATACTAACTTAGGCATCCAGAAATTGGGTGCAAGAAATGTTGGGTTACTCTTTGTGAGGGTTAAAAGAATACTTGTTGCAAATATTGTCAAAATTCCATTTTCATCCATTTTGATTTGTCCCTACTGTAAGTAGCCTGTTGTATGGTAATAGTGGTTATAGATTGGGATTTATATAGGCCTATGGATTGACAGCATACACTCTGTATGAGGCTGAGTTTAACCACTAGGCCTATGTTCATTTAATTTTTAAATAGGTTATAACTTACAATCCTTACAACAACACCATATTGGTTTTGCGAAACGAATGTCTAGGGTTTTTTCGATCTCCTGGCATATTTAATTGACTTAATTGTTTAGAAGAAAAATGAATACATACATTACATAAGTACACGATACACAACAAGGATTTTCCATCGTGTGGTCCTGTCCTATGAGACAAGGAATTTTTCAGGCCATGAATAATCTAGGGCTAATATAGGAACATGCTAGGAGAATTGCTAGGAAGATTTGTTTAGCATTTTTGATCATTTTAAGTAAATTTTAGTAAATTAAATATTCAATTCAATAACGATTTATGCGAGTATGTATCGGGCATACTTGTAAAAGTTTAGTTAACATGAAAATTAACACTTGTAATGCTATAAAACCAACGTTTCTGTAATAATGGTTTAGTGCAAAATGGTATAAAAACGTCGAAGATCTACTAAGTCATGTACACTTAGTGTTCTTAACATTATATTCGTATGTTTTAAAATTAATTTTTACCTGTTTACAACTACGTAATTGTAAAACCAATTTGGAACACAATCTCGTAAGAGTACCTTCACCTTGGATAGATCGGAAGGAGAGCCTGTAAGCTTAGTCAGTCAAGTAGCCTCCGTGGCGCAATTGGCTAGCGCGTTCGGCTGTTAACCGAAAGGTTGGTGGTTCGAGCCCACCCGGGGGCGTTTACTTTTTGACGCATTTTTACTACTCTTAACATTTATTTAATATAATAAATTGAATTATAAATTTAATTCCATATCAAATTCATATTTCAAACCTTAAGGTTTCAATTTAATCATAAATAAATATAACCATAAATTTTTTGCGGCAATTTTTACTTTGCTTTTTTATAAATGCCCACTCCTTTCTGAATATTGTCTCCTGAAGTAACTATCAAATTTTGTTCATGACCCACTTTACTTCAATTCTTCTCGACCAGCCTAGTTTACGTCTTAAGCTTCTTTATTTTTGATCTTCATTTAAATCTGACGGCCCCTTTAACCAATTATTTTCTTATCTCCATATCAAAAATCCTGGTGTTTTATATTCAACAAGAATTTAAAACGTAAGTTATATTAAGCCCCACACTTTTATAAAACAATTTCCACTTTTACTACTTTTATAAAAGTTAGGTATCTATTTCAAATTATTACTGTACGAATAACTGTTCACTATTAAAATGAAATTATAGATTTTCCGATAAACCCACGGAGTTTATGGTTAGATATCTCTCAGAACCAAAAACGCCTTTATCCTTCAGCCACCCTCTGACACCCAAGTCATGGGCATCGATGTTCATGGGTTTAAGAGTAGTTCAAACTGTTATTTATTGCTTAAAAATCTAGTATTTTTCTGTTTATGATTGTCACAACTGCGATTATGAATCGCATATTCGATAGGTGAACAATCGAAAACAACTGACTGTATCAATCATATTTTTTCGTAAATTAGCAGCGTTAAACTTTAAGTTACTGCCAGTTCCTCTTCCTTATTTTCTTTGTCGGGTGACAATAAAACATCCATAGCTATAAAGATAAACTTCCACCTGAAAAGATGAAACGCAAATTGAATTTAACTTACAGAATACCGCCTAGGCTCTCGCTGAAATCTTGGGGAAACGGAGAACCGGGCACCTCTGGCCCTAATCCGCATATAGAAGTTTGGTTAGGTTAGGTTATAAATATGGCCCCTGAATTCACGACCAGTGGCCGGGACCCTCGAACAACAAGTATCCATCCATACTTATCCATGTTTGTTATATATCGATTTACATAACTCGTAATCATTTGTCTGTGGTATTTTACCTGTATGAATCGAATAGGTGCAAAAATAATCTCAATTATTCAATTGGGGTGATTTGTTGTCTGAATTTTAACTATTTAAAATATTCTAGATTCCAAGCAATGGTCAACAAAATTTCAACTTATTTTTTACGTAACCTTCGCAAGTTGTATACAGGGTGTCCATAAAAAACGTTTCAGGACTTTGGGAAATGAATCCCCATACTAAAAGGAAGAAAAAAGTGTATGGGAAGGTATGTCCGAAAATGCATATTAACCCAGATATCCGCCATTTTGTTTTTTATACAAAAATATTTTTATCTGTGAAATTTTTTATTTGACGATTATGAAATTTGGCATAGGCCTACATGTTAACATACACAAGACCTATAATAGAAAACATAATAAAGTTGTTCCGATTGTAAATTTCAAAATGGTGGCCGTTTTAATTTTTCTAACTTAAATAACTCAAAAACGGCTAATTCTACGAAAAAAATGCCAAGAATACTTTTTTTTAGCATTTTTAATTCCCTATCAAACGATACCAATATCAAATAGATCGGACAAGGCAAAGTTAGTCG